>NC_058130.1:149433763-149556563 GCF_016433145.1 Gracilinanus agilis
ATATATATATATATATACACACACACACACATATAAAATCAAAACCTCCTGAAATTTATCATTGGATTGTTTAGGGATTTGAGGACTTCAGATTAGGGAAAGCAATTTTGCATTAAAGTTATGAGAATGGAAAGCAGATTGTAGGGTTTTAGAAGTGAGTGGGCACTCAAGAAATGACAAATTTTAGATTCTGCTTTTCAGAAGTTTGACAATGTGGAGAAATAGAACAGTAGATTGAGGAGGGTATCCTGGAAAGTTTTTTTCTTTCGTTGTCAAATATTGACATGAAGTTTTTTTGAAGACAGTTGGGAAGGAGTCCCTACAGTGGATGATACTGAAGATGCATCAGGAAAAGGGTATTGAATGAGGGAGTAAAGACCTAGAGGAAATGAGATGAAGGGCATAGCCAGGGGAGTTTGGGATTGTGAAAAACAAAAATTTTCTCTCCCTGAGAATGTACTGAGGAGATGAGAGAAGAGGACAAAGGAAAGTTTTAGAATAGAGAGAGTTGAAGCAGCTCAGATCAGTATAAATTGATTTGTCAAGTAGGATAGAAAGCATTACCTACTGAGAGGGAAGGAGGGTAGACCTGGAACCTTGATTTAAGAAGAGAAATTTTACCTCATCTTCTGCAGAGAATGAGATATGAAGTAAATCAGAGATGAATAAAATCCTAGATGGCATTCTGTCAGACAAAGAGTTAGATTTCTATAATTCAGTAATATGGCAAAATATTGCCAGTCAACATAGTTTTCGAACTTTTAAGTGGTTATATTGTGTGAAGAGGAACTCTACCTTTCTAGTTCTTCTTTCCATGTCTGTTCTAGCTATTTCTCTGGGAAAGTTTCAGAGGCTCAACTAATGGATCTGTATGCCAATTTGTCCTTCTTCCACAATGTTCTGAGGGACTCTGTAATCCCTGATGTAATTTAAAGTTGTAAAGAAGAACTGTGTGGGATTTAACAAGTTTCAGAACGTTTGGGAATAATATTCTAATGATCTGTTTACACTAAGCTTACTAGGATTTTCTGTGCTCTGGATGTCATAATTATGATTTTTCCCAGGTCTCTCTTATCTTTGTATTACATTTTGATTACACAGAATTTATACCAGTAATGCAAAGATGGCTCAAAATAAGGAAAACTAGCAACATAATAGGTAATGTCAATAACAAAAATAATAAAAATCACATAACATCAATATATGCAGAAAAATCTTTGACAAAATTCAGCGCTCATTCCTATTAAAAACAGAGGAAATCATAGGTTCAATGGATTTTTTCTTTAAATGATACAAACCATCAGCAAATATTATTTGTAGTGGGAAGAAGTTAGAAGCTTTTCCAATAAGATCAGAAGTGAAACAAGCATGCTAATTATCATTAAAGTAATTTAACATAATATTAGAAATGCCAGTAATAGCAATATAAGAAGAAAAATAAATTGAAAGAATAAAAATGGGCAAATAGGTAATAAAACTATCTTTGTAGATGAAGTGATGGTATACATGGAAAATTCTAGACTCAACTAAAAAATTAGTTGAAACTATTAATAATTTTAGTAAAACAGCAGGATATTGAATAAATCCGCAGAAATCATCAGCATTTTTACATATTACTAAGTCCTTCAAGAAGAGATAGAAAGGGATATTTCATTTAAAGTAGCCACAGATAGAATAAAATACCTGGGAGTATGTCTGCCAAACAAACCCAGGAACTACATGAACATTATTATAAAATAATTTTTATACAAAGTCAGATCTAAACAATTGGAGAAAGAGTAATTGCTGATGGGTAGAATGGATATAATTAAAATGACAATCTTACCTAAATTTATGTACTTATTCAATACCATCCTAATTAAATTACCAAAAATATTTTTATTGAATTGGAAAAATAATAACAAAAATTAAGAATATTAAAAGAATTAATGAAAAAATGTAATTGAAGGAATTCTAGCAACACCAGATTTGAAATTGTATGATAAAGCAGTAATTATCAAAACTCTCTGGTACTGACTAAAAAATAGAAAGGTAGATCAGTAGAACAGAACAGACATATAACAAATAGCAAAGGATTATAGTAGTTTTGTATTTAACAAAAACATAGTTCTTGGTTTTAGGAATAAGAAATCATTCTTTGGTGAAAATTGCTGGGACAACTGGAAGCTAATTTGACAGAAACTTTATACCCCTTACTAAGATAAGCTTAAAATGGGTATGTGATCTAGACCTAAAAGGAGATATCATAAATAAGTTAGAAGAACAGGGAACATTCTACCTATCAGATTTATGGGTAAGAGAGGAATTTATGAGTCAACAAAATATGTGAAATATAAAATGGATAATTTTGAGTACATTAAATTGAAAAGGTTTTGTACAAATAAAATAAATGCTGCCAAGACTGAAAGGTAAGCAAAAATTTTGTAAAAATTCATATAGAGAGCCTCTCAGGTAGAGGCCTCATATCTAAAATATATAGAAAATTTTGTCAAATTTATAATAATAAAAGTCATCCCTCAACTGATAAATGACAAAAGATATGAATGGACAACTTTCATATGAAGAAATCAAAGCCATATATAGGTATATGAAAAAATCCTCTAAATCACTACTGATTAGGTAAATGAAAAACAAAACAACTCTGAAATATCACCTCACACCCATCAGACTGGCTAAAATGACAGAAGGGCAAATTGACAATTGTTAGAGGGGATGTAGAAATGATCATTTTATTTGGTTCTGTAAAGTTTGGAATTTAAAATTTGAAAAATGGTTCAATTACTGGATCTGTATGTCAGTTTGTCTCTTCTCTCTAGTGTTCTTAGGGGCATTTTGTAATCCCCAAAGTAATTTAAAGTTGTAGGGAAGAACTATGTGGGATTTAACAACTTCAGAATATTTGGGAATAATATTCTAATGATCTAATTACACTAAGTTTATTAGGTTTTTCTAAGTCTAACCTTTCCACCTATGCTTTTGATGTCAGTTTTTTTCATTCCTCCCTTATCCTTACTTCATTAAGTATTACAATTCCTTTCCAACTCTCCCCTTCAATTGGTTCTTCGTCTACACAAAAAATGTTAACATCTCCTCTATGGTATATAAAGCTTTAATTTTATTATGCTACTAAGCTATTGTTATTATTATTATTACTAATTTTTTCTCATTTATTGCCTCCTCCCTTATATTACTTCTCTTCTTAGCACCACCCTTCTTATTCCTCTCCTGTTTCTCTATAGGGTCTTTTAAATCACCCCCACACCCAATTTCTCCCAAAGTTATATTACTATCCCACCCACTATCCCCTTTCTTATTCCCTCTCTACTTCTCTATAGGGTAAGATAGATTTCTATACCCAAATGAATCTGGCTGTTCTTCCCTCTCTGGGCCAATTCCAATGAGAGTAAGGTTTAAGAATTACCTGTTACCACTCTCATTCTCCCCTCCACTGTAATAGTATTCCCAACCCTGCAATTCTTTATGTGATATAATTTACCACATTTTACTCTTCTCTTCCCATTTCTCTTAGCACAATACTCTTTTTCACCCTTAGTTTTTTTACATATTATCCTAAAGAGCTTATAAGATACCACATGCTCTGTCTATGTATATTTCTTCTAACTACTATGGTAATGATAACAATTTTTAAGAGTTACAAATATTATCTTTCCATATAGGAATATAAACAATTTGAACTTATTGAAGCCCTTACTTTTTTCTCTTTCTTATTTGCTTTTTTGTGATTCTCTTGAATTTTGTATTTGGACATCAAAATTTCAGTTTATTCTTTTCTTCAGGAAATCTTAAAAATCTTCTATTTTATTAAATGATTATATTTTCTCCTAAAAGAATATAGTCAGTTTTGATGGGTAGTAAATCTAGTTTCCTTGCCTGCTGGAATATTTTATTTCAAAACTTGTGATCCTTCAATGTGGAAGCTGCCAGATCCTGTGTAATTCTGACTAGGGCTACATGATATGTGAATTATTTATTTCTGCCTGCTTGCAGTATTTTCTCCTTGGCCTGGGAGCTAATGAATTTGGCTATAATATTCCAGGGAGTTGTCATTTGGGGATTTGTTGCAGGAGGTGATCTTTGGACTCTTTCAATTTCTATTTTATTACCTTGTTCAAGAATTTGAGAGCCAGGCCTAGAGACATGAGGTCCTAGGTTCAAATCTGGCCTCAGACACTTCCTAGGATGTCTTTATCAGAGAAACTTGCTTTATAAGTTTTCAACTATTGTGATTACTGTATATTTTCTCTCTCCTACTTTTCCATTAGTTTATCCTTTTATTTGTTCCTTTCAACATGTCCATCCTCAAAAATATTTTGATTATGACCATTATCTCTCTCAAAGCACCCACTCTTCTATCAGGCCCCTCTTATTTTATCCCTTTCCCTCCTATTTCTCTGTAGGATAGGAGATTTTAAACCCAACTAAGTGTTTATGTTATTCCTTCTTTGAGTCAATTTTGTTTGGTTTATGTTTAAGGTGTTGTCTGTTAACTCCCATCTTTCCTTCCAATCTAAAAACCTATTTGTGACCATTTTATGTGAGATTATTTATATCATTCTACCTCTTCCTCTTCCCTTCTACTAGCAAATGCTTTTTGATGCTTTAAATTGCCTTCTTAGATATTATCCCATTATTGGCAACTCACATTTCGCTTTGTGTCAATGCATATTCTTTATAACTATCCTAAGAATGAAAAAATTCTTAGTAGTTGCATGTATCATCTTTCCATGGAAGAATGTATACAGTTTGAAATCATTTAACTCCTTATGATTGCTCTTTGCTGTTTACCTTTTTGTGTTTTTCTTGAGTCTCATATTGGAAAGTCAATTTTAAAATTTAGCTCTGGTCTTTTCATTAGAAAACCTGAAAGCCTTTCATTAAATATCTATTTTTCCTCCTGAAGGATATCTCAGTTTTTCTGGGTAAGTGATTCTTTGTTTTAATCCTCTTTTGCCTTCCAGAATTTCATATTCAAAGTCCTCCAACCTTTTAATATAGAAGCTGCAAAATCTTGTTTTATCCTGACTGAGGCTCTGATATTTGGATTGTTTCTTTCTGACTGCTAACTATAAATTCTTCTTAAGCTGGGAGCTCTGGAATTCGACTATAGTATTCCTCAAATGTTGTAGAATAGAGTTAAAATATAAGGTGAACTTTGGACTAGATAATCTCTGATTTTAAGGTTCTACCATTAAACAATCTCCTTTAAATCATTGTCTACTGTTGCATTGTTCAAGAGCAGTTGATATAGAATTCTTTTTCTTCTTTTTTTTTGCTGATCCGTGTTTAGTTAGGTGAGATTTCTCTACTTACTCATCTCTCACTCTTACCTCAAACTGAAAACATTATATAGTAAATATTATTAAATGGGCATTAGAGGATATTTAGAAAAGAAAATAATGACCTCAAAGATTTTATTTGATCAGCATCATTTCATTCATTTCCATGGATTATAGAATTCTTATATTGTGGTATAATTTAAGTTGCATTGCTTGTAACTTAGATATGGTATTTTTAATAAAATTTGCTTTGGTTAGGCAACATCTGGAATATTGTATTAAATATTAGCCACTGCATTTTAGAAAGGAGGTGGATAAATTATGGAATGTGTGAAAGAAAGTGACCATGATGATGAGTGATAAAGAGGTCAAGTCATTTGAGAAAAATTTGAATTCAGTGAGGATTTTAGCCTTGATTAAAATAGTTTTGGAGAGGTTCTAACAGTTTTCAAGTATTTCATGGGGGTGTCATTTAGTAGATCAAGGGAGTTCTTGGAGTGTAAGGACAATATTTTCACACTACTTTCTTTTCATTTCCAATGCTTAGCACACTCTAATGTATAGTAAGTACTTAGTAAATGTTAATTTATTGATGAATGCTTAGACTTAAAGGAACAAAAAATAATGGAAATTGTGAAAACAAGATAATTTCTATTATATTTCTATTTCCTCAAAATTTATATATTAGAGCCATCCATATATGTGATGAATTCACAGCATATAATGAGTTGCTGTAACTGTAGGTTGTGAAGTAAAATTTGACAAATCATTTGTTTTTTCTATGATACACTGGATTTGTAGTTTAGTATGTGATAGACTAGTCATCTTCTGAGATCTCTGCCAACTCTCACTTTATTTGTTTATATAATTCCCATGTAAAATTAGCTCCTGGAGTATAGAAGTCATATTTTTTATTATTTTCTTTTCCCAAGTGCTAGTACGTTGTCCATGATCAATACATGTGTTAACTTAATGCGTATATAAATACAAACCACATTTTTACAAAGAAATAATACGATTTTAACAACTTTCTTTCATAAGCACAAAATTATTAATTAGATATTAATAAGCAATGAATGGAGATTACAAAAGAACTTTCTTAAATAATGACCATATTTTTAATGACTGTATTCTTAAATAATGAGCAATCTGTGTGTCTCCAAATAGGTATGATATTATGAAGATACACACCACAAGCCCACAAAATCAGGAAAAATAGGGCTGGAAAAATTAGCAGGCTCTACTGGTGGAACTTTGCTTCAGAAATGTTGATTCTGTATGAAAAAGAACGAGGATTCCAGGTGGAGTTTGCCAGCAATTCAAACACTACTTATATCAGGGACAGTGGTATCGGGTTTTAATATAGAGAATGAAGCCCCCCCCCCAATTAGAAACCAATAGTCAGTGTCATGGTTTACAATTTCTTTAAATATAACTTTCTGATTATGACTTTCTCCACAGCTCCTTTTACCTCTTTGTTCCTGAGGCTGTAGATGATGGGGTTCAGCATTGGAGTGAATGCCCAGTAAGACAACCCAAAGAGTTCATCAAAAAGCTTAGTGCCCTGAGACTTAGGCTTCATGTACATGAAAAGGGCAGACCCATAGAACAAGATCACTACTGTCAGGTGGGCTGAGCAAGTGGAAAAGGCCTTTTTCCTCCCCTCAGTAGACTTAATTTTTAGGATAGAGAATAAAATAAAGACATAAGAGAAGAAAATAAGTAGCAGAGGAATGATTAACACAAAAATGCCTGCAATTCTCATAACAAATATATTAAGGGAGATGTCTACACAGCTAAGCTTCAAAAGGGCTACAATTTCACAGAAAAGGTGGTCAATAATGTTATTACAGAAGGGCAAAATCAAGACAAGTCCAGATTGTACCAAGGCGACCAGAAATCCTAACATCCAGGTCCAAGAAGCCATTTGAACACAGATTCCCTTGTTCATGATGACGGTGTATCTTAGTGGATGGCAGATGGCTACAAACCTGTCAAAACCCATTACAGCCAACAGCAGGCACTCTGTGCACCCGAGTCCAAGAGCAAAAATCATCTGTAATGCACATCTAATAAAAGTGATGGATTTTCTTTCAGATGTAAAATTAACTAGCATTTGAGGGATTGAGGAGGATGTGTAGCAGATATCCAGAAAGGAGAGGTTCCCAAGAAAAAAATACATAGGTGTATGGAGGCGAGGGTCAAGGATGGTGATGATAAGGAGGGTGCCATTTCCCAGGAGAATCACCAAATACATCAAGAGACAGAGAATATAAAGAAATACCTGGAGTTCTGGGTAATTTGAAAGCCCCACCATAAAGAACTCTGCCACAGGTGTATAATTCCCCTTTTCCATGTTATTGTATTCAGGTTACCTATGGATTTAGGGAAAGAGACAGTTCATATAAATGATAATGATAAGTAACAGTAATTTTCCTTGCTAGTATTGTTTTTCTTTACTTTTTTCTTTTCTTCATTATTATATTTTATTACTATTTTCCTTGACCAGTTAAAACTATTCATATGTAATAAATACTATAAATATAAACTGAATCTATTCATATATATGTATACATATGTACAAAATGAACAAAGAAAATTAAAAAAGTTATTCAATGTTGTGATTGAAATTAAGGAAGAATGAGGTACAAAGTTCCAAGCACAATCAAATTATTTGGAAAGGCTAGTAATTACCTATAAATTAGTTGTTTTAACTTCTCATTAGGCCCAAATGGGAAGAAATGAAGCCAGCTAGCTTTTATAAAGGTTTCTAGAAAGCACAGAATAAAAAAATAGGTTATATCAGAGATGGAAAACAGTATTATTGGTTACAAAATCAGAAACATCATAGGTAGAAAAAAGTAGCATGTTTAGTTGGACTTTTGGAGCTAGCAACAACCTTATTTCCATCCTGCTCTCAGGAAAATTTGATTAATAAGAGTTTATCTCCTTTTTACTGCAAAAGAAATAACAGATTTCCCTGTCATGGAGTGAATGACAGAAAAGCTAAACTTCTGAACTTAAGAGATAATATATTTCTACTAGTTATCTAAGGACAATCTGAAGTGTAGAGAAAACACGTTTCCTTCATTTCACAGGGAAACTGAACATTTAAACTTAACATAGTAGTCTTCTTTTAATTAAAAGATTTTAAAAGGGAAACTGAAATTTTAAACTTAGAAAAATAATGAGGATTACGAAACTTTGAATTTCTTAACTGAATTTAAAGGCAAAGAAACACCACTTAAGCAGTTATAGAATAGACTAAAATATGGAATGGAATCAAGTCTGAACTATAAAATCAATATTAGATCTCAGCAAGGTGAAACAAAAAATAGAATGTAAATTATTTTATATTATTGTATAGTCGTTTTTCATTCATGTCTGACACTTCATGACCCTATTTGAGGTGTTCTTGGCTTAGACACTGTAGTGGTTTGCCATTTCCCTTTCTAGCTCAATTTGCATATGAAGAAATTGAGGCATATTTAGTTAAGTGAGACTTGCTCAGAATCACACATCTAGTAAGTATCTGAGGTAGGATTTGAACTCACATCTTTCTGACTTCAGGCCTAGCACTTTATCCACTGAGTCACTTAACTGTCCCAATTCTATAATTTTGTAGAATAAAAGAAATTCTGTTGTATATACTAATGGAAATTACTGTGTTTGCTTTGAAAATTTCTATTAGTTACTATTATTAACATATCCTCAAAATATTTTTATGTTGACTTGACCATAGAAATTTCTCCACATCCTCTATTTCTGTGAATTTAGCCTCCCTTTGTTATCATAAGTCTGGTTCATTTTGGATAACTATGATCTGTGGCTTTGTATTTAATTCAACTTAACACAGCAAGCACTTTTTTGAAAGCCCATTCTGAGTAAGATCTTTATTCTAGTGATATAAAAGTGAAAGATAATTTATCATCCAATTTTTGGTGGTTATGGTAGGGATAAAATATACATGGAAATCAATATAATATTATGATACTAAATTTATATTAATTATTATACCAATATTTTGTTATTAATATTATTTTATTAATTATATTATTTCATATTATGGAATATATAATAATTACATTATATAATCATTATATATTATACAATATATAATAGTATTAATATTCTATAGAGGTCGTTAACCTCTTTTTTTGTGTAATGGATCCCTTAGAAATTCTGTTTGGGGGGGCAGCTTGGTGGCTTAGAGGATTGACAACAAAGTCTAGAGACAAGAGGACCTGGGTTCAAATCTGGTTTCAGACACTTCCTAGCTGTGTGACCCTGGACAAGTCGCTTAGCCCCCATTGCCTAGCCCTTACCACTCTTCTGCCTTGGAACCAATACCCAGTATTGACTCCAAGATAGAAGGTAAATGTTTTTAAAAAAGAAATTCTGGTGAAATCTATGGACCTTCTCAGAATAATATTTTAACTGAATAAAACAAAATACATTTTATTACAAAGATAACCAATTGTATTGATATGGTTATCAAAATATTGAAAAAAATATTCACAGATGTTTGGCTAAGAACTTTTGATATAAGGTATATTAGACTAATAACTACAAAGAAGTGGATTTCACAACATATTACGAGAAATATAAGCAGCAAATGATGACTTTATTTTTTAGTTTGGAAGTTGGATGAGGGAAAATTTCTGATAAATTTTCAAATAAGGTTATAGCAGAATTGTTCCTTGAAAGACTGGAGGCATTTTGATTGGAAGAAATAAATAGGAGCAACCCCACACATGTGGGAGAGAGTGAATAAAAAATGGGTATGAGTAAAACGAGGGGTTAGTAAGTATTTAATATTAGCAGGTTTGGGGAATATGGGAACGTGATGAATGAGATAAAGCTGCTAAAGGCAATGGAACCAGATTGTGGAGGACCTTACATGTTAGTGTAAAGAGTTAAAAATATTCATTTGCCAATGGGCATTCAGCAAAAGTTTAAGTAAGGAACCTACAAAATAAAGGAACACAGTAAGAGAAAAGGACTTTTTTAGTAGTAGTCTGAGAAATGGATATTAGAAGAGAGAATAGAGTCTGAGGGTGATGATTGAAGTAGTGAAGTCCTAGAGGAAATGGAGATGACATCAAGAGTGCAGGTGGAGGAATTAGTCCTGGGAATGAGAAAAGAGATGTCTTCCTCTGAGTATATATGGAGGAGATGAGAGATGAGTCCCAATTAAGAAGCTATTGAAATAGTCCAAGGCAAAGGTGTTAAGCATAAAAATAAGGCTATTGAGTGTTTTACAAAAGGGAAGATGGATGTAAGAGATAACACAATGTTCAATCTGATATTCAGCAATTGATGTAAGGAAGATAAAAGTATAATTGATTATTAGGCTTCAGATACTGGTGATTAGAAGAGAAGATAGGAAAATAAACAGAAATAGAGAAACTGAAAGATGGGCAGGATTTTTCTAGGGTGGAGGAAAGCTTCAGTTTTAGAATATTGAATTTAGGGTGCTGGCATAATGATAAAGATCAGGCAAGTGAGTATAGGAGAGTGGAGCTTTTAGAAGAGGTGAGAGTTGGGGATAGAGCCTTAGGAATCATCTACACAGAGGAGTTAAAGTAGTAGGATTAAATGACATCGCCAGGACATAAATATTAGAGACCATGAGCATTTTATTTAAGGAACTGATAGAGGTTAAAGAGGCATTAGAAGAGTTTGTGGTTGAAGTCAGAAGAAGAGAACTATCAGTGTAGTATCATCAAAGTTAATGGCATAGTATCAAAGCAAAGTTGAAGATATAATAGAATAAAGGCAATTTGATTTGGTAATACCTTGAACATCACTTACATCAAAGTAGGGTTTCTTAATCCTTTTTATTGTCTCAGGGACCCTTTTGGCAATTGGCTGAAACCTATGGACCACTTCGCAGAATACTTTTTTTTTTTTTAACCCTTGCACTTCGGTGTATTGTCTCATAGGTGGAAGAGTGGTAAGGGTGGGCAATGGGGGTCAAGTGACTTGCCCAGGGTCACACAGCTGGGAAGTGGCTTAGGCCGGGTTTGAACCTAGGACCTCCTGTCTCTAGGCCTGACTCTCACTCCACTGAGCTACCCAGCTGCCCCAGAATACTTTTAAATGCATAAAATAAAACCCTCATGATTGAAAAGTAAGCCAGTTATGTTGAAATCTAGTTGTCAAGGTATAAAAAAATTACACTGACTGGAAATTTATCCATGGATAATTTAGGGATTTGTAGACTCCAGGTTAAAAGCACAGCTTTAAAAAAAGCAAATGAAAATAAGTTGTCAGAATGGAAGCAGGATTTATCAAGACTTTAGGAGTAAATGGACTCTTAAGAATTGTAGACACCATCTTTTAGAAGCCTCACAATGCAGTGACAAAGAAAAATAGTTTGAGAGGGTAGTATGGAAAGATTTTTTTCCTTTCTTTGCAAAATATGAAAATCTGGAGTGTTTTTAAAGACAGAAGGGTAGGAGGCCTGACAGAGGGAATATGCAGTAGAGAAAGTGTATCATTTGAAAGAGTGAGGTAATGGAGAAAATGGAAACAATGTCATAAATAGAGGAGTGAGAAAAAAATCTTTCCCTCTGATAATATACTGAGGAGAGCAGAAAAAACAAAGGAAATTTCTAGAGTAAAGGATATAGGGAATTGAGACAGTTTAGGTCAGTATAAATTGATTTTAGTAGGATGGAAAACATTACCTGTTGAGAAGGAAGGAGGGTAGAGATGGAGTCTTGATTCAAGAAGATAAATTTTATTTCATTTTTCTGTAGAGAATATAAGATATGAATTAGATTTGGTGAAAGTCCTATAGGTTAAGAAGAGCCTAGTTGAAATTAAATTTACATATTTCGGTTCACTTAAAGCATTTTTATTGTTCCTTATGCAATGATGTGTTGGGCATTGCAATTTTCAACTTTTAGTATGACTTAAAATTTTAGTATTATATTGTTATGTGAGAATATTAAGACAATGTAAAAAACTTATGTAAATAACTGGATTCATAAATTTATAGTTTGTGAATTCAAACATTTTCCAACTTTCAATTGATTAACTTAGCCACATAACACTGGATAAAACTCTTGCCTTCAGTAAAAACATAACTGATCCCAAAGATCTGGATTAAATATGTATTTCTAATAGAATGGTGGCAAGACAATGCATATTTAATAAACTTGTAAACTTTAGGAGAGAAATTCTCTAAGCTAGCTTTTTAGATGCTATAAATCTGACCTTAAGATTCCCTATACAGTTTCTTCCAAATCTTTATCTTGTGTTCTTTGTTCATGTCCCTTGATTGGATGTATTTCAGAATATGTGCAATTTATGTCCTTATGTTTTTAAAGTAAGTTTCTGACTTGCTCCCATGAAATCTGCTAACCTTATCCCATCCAAAAAAAAAAAAAAGCAAAATTCACACCATTACTATTGATCATCTCTTCCATAGGCTTACTATTAGATATTCTCTCCATGTTCATGAGCAATAGGCTGATTTACAACCTTACAGCCTGCTGTAAAATGGGGTAATAGCACCTGATTCACGATGTTGTTGTGAGGATCACATGAGATAACATGTTTGATCTTTGGAAATCCTAAGGTATATTTTATATGCTAGCTATTATTATAATTATTATTCTTGTTTCACCCAGTTATACCTTGCTTCCATATATTTCTGGTTTATTTTCTGACACAAGACCATTTACTTAAATGTATTTGAGAGGTGGGAACTAAAAATCAGAGAATCATTTTGTCCTCTGTGGTATTGTTATGTGATTTTTAATTTAGATACCAATTTCTTCCATTCAGAAACAGTTAAATAGAGGATGACAGAATGTTAGTACTAATAGAAATCATGGAATACCATGAATCTTAGAATACAAAACAAAGATAGGCAGAAATGGAGACAATGTGAGGATACAGAATGTAAAATGAAAACTGTGTAAGGAAATTAAATATCAGATTTAGAAGGGACCATGGAAATTGGAACATTAAAATGTAACTGATGAAAGGGAACTTAGAATATAGATTATTGAATGAGTTGAAGCAATACTAAATATTAAATGTAATATATGGTGATATGTTAATAATCATTCATGAATGAAAGACAAGATATTTCAAGGTAATACGTTCTTTCTGACTCGGAAAAACATTCTTCATGACTTCCTCTCAGTTTGCTTTGCACTTTCTTGCTTCGAGTTTAGATGACTTTCATATTAAGCATTTTCACATGGTTCAATCTGTCTTATATTCCTATTCCTCTCAGTATTTCTATCTTAATTCAATATTAATTCCCAGTTTATATTAACACTTTCATCTCTGACAAGGATCTTTCCTAGGACAGTACCCATGGTCCTCATTTACCTTTTAGCTTAGAAGAGTCTTCATCTTCTCTTCCATTCATATCACGTCATTTATTTGCAATTTCCCCAGCTTTATGAATAGAAAAAGAGCTATTTTGGGCCTTTAGATATCAATAAAAAGTTAGATACATAGTCTGTGTATAAAATTTCCTACATGATCATGTAGCTATTTACTGAATTAGCAGGAATTTTTTTCCAAAATCTATTTTTATGCACATTTTTCTTCCATTACTGTTCTTATGACTTACTATCAGAAAAAGTCTTAGATTACTACATTTCAGTAATATGGAAAAATATTTCCAGAATCAGAGGAGTTTTTTCCTAACTTTTAAGTGATTATATTAACTATTAGAAAGGAATTATACCTTTCTAGTTTGTCCTTCCATGCCTACTCTAGCTTGTTGGCCCTGAAAAATTTCAAAGGCTCAACTACTGGATCTGTATGCCAATTTGTCCTTCTTCCTTCCTCCACCTCAATGTTCTGAGGGACTTTTTGTAATCCCTAAAGTAATTTAAAGTTGTAAGGAGGAACTGTGTGGGATTTAGCAACTTTCAAAACATTTGGGAATAATATTCTAATGACTTGTTTACAGTAAGCTTATTAGGATTTTCTTTTTTTTAATTTTTTAGAAAAATTTTCAATGGTTACATGATTCATGTTCTTACTTTCCCCTTCATCCCCCAAAACCCCATGTCCTCCATAGCCAACACACATTTCCACTGTTTTAACATGTGTCATCTATCAAAACCTATTTCAATATTATTGATAGATGCATTGGTGTGGTCATTTCGGGTCTACAACCCCAATCATGTCCGCATTAACCCATGTGTTCAAGCAGTTGCTTTTCTTTTGTGTTTCCACTCCTGCAGTTCTTCCTCTGAATGTGGGTAGCGTTCTTTTCCATAAGTTGTTGATTATTTCTACTAGTGTTTTAGTACCTTCAATTTCTTTTTCTTCTCTAATTGCTACTGCCAGTGTTTCTAGTACAAATGTTAAATAATAGAGGTGATAATGGGCATCCTTGTTTCACGCCTGATCTTATTGAGAAGGCTTCTGATTTATCCCCATTGCATATGATGCTTTTTGATGATTTTAGATTTATACAGTTTATTATTTTTAGAAAAGGTCCTTCCATTCCTATACTTTCTAGTGTTTTCAATAGGAATGGATGTTGTATTTTGTCAAAGGCTTTTTCAGCATCTATTGAGATAATCATGTGATTTTTGTGTGTTAGCTTGTTGGTATGGTCAATTATGTGGATGGTTTTCCTAATGTTGAACCATCCTTGCATTCCTGGTATAAATCCCACCTGATCATGATGGATAACCCTTGTGATCATTTGCTGGGGTCTTTTTTTTAAACCCTTAACTTCTGTGTATTGGCTCATAGGTGGAAGAGTGGTAAGGGTGGGCAATGGGGGTCAAGTGACTTGCCCAGGATCACACAGCTGGGAAGTGTCTGAGACCAGATTTGAACCTAGGACCTCCCATCTCTAGGCCTGACTCTCAATCCACTGAGCTACCCAGCTGCCCCTGGAGTCTTTTCGCTAGTATTCTATTTAAGATTTTTGCATCTATGTTCATTAGGGAGATTGGTCTATAGTTTTCTTTCTATGTTTTTGATCTACCTTTGGGATCATTACCATATTTGTGTCATAAAAGAAATGTGCTAGGACTCCTTATTTGCTTATTATATCAAATAATTTGTAAAGTTTTAGGATTAGTTGTTCTTTGAATTTTTTATAGAATTCACTTGTGAATCCTTCAATTCCTGGTGATTTTTTCCTAGGTAGTTCTTTGATGGCTTGTTCAATTCCTTTTGCTGATATGGGATTATTTTAATATTCTATTTCTTCTACTGTTAATCAAGGCAATTTATATTTTTGTAAATATTTATCCATCTCACTTAGATTGCTATATTTATTGCCATATAATTGGGAAAAATAGTTTTTAATGATTTCACTGCCCATCTTTAGATTTAATCACCGCCCCAGCCCTCTCCCTTCCTAGTGTTACTTCCCTCTATACCAGTCCTTATTGGATGGGAGGGTGTTCTGACTGTGACATCTGTCACCCTATTGATCTCCAGGGTTGATTGGCTGACTTGGCTGGTTAGGCAGGTGTCTCCTTCGTCCCACCACTCCATGTGCTTCCCTCACGAAGCTGAGCACTTGGTAGAAGAGGACGACCTTCCTCAATAGAGGTGTACCATTCTTTGGTCAAGGGTATAGGAGTAGCTGTGCTCCCTTGCTAGAACAAACTCCCAAAGTCCATTTATTAGGATTTTCTAATCCCTTTCAACTGTTTCTTTTTGTCTGCCAAAATGTTCACATCTCCTCTGGCCTATAGGAAACTCTTACTTAATTACACCACCTTCTTAAGCTATTATTATTGTTGTTGTTGTTATTGATTTTTCCTCATTGTTTCCTCTGCTTCTGCAACACTATGAGGTTGAATAAGTTGTGGTATATGATTGTGATCAAATAATATTGTAGTGTGAGAAATGATGAGCAGGTTAATTACAGTAAAACATGGAATAACTTCCATGAAATAAAGAGTGGAATGAACAGAACCAAGAGAACCTTGTATACTCTAACAACAATATGTATGAAGAATAAACATGAAAGACTAAGCAATTTTGAATTTTAATAAATTTGACTAAAATTTGAATATTCTAATCAATCACAAAATAACTTTGAAGGACGTTGCTATTCAACCTGATAAAAGAAATTATCATGTGGAACTAGATATTATATAATTTCACCACCCACACTCCACCACATATATGTGTCAAATGTTGGGAAGGTTTGGGAGGTCAGGAAGGAAACATCTTAGAACTAAAGTGTAATAATAAAAAAATAGGAAAAGGAATAATTACAAGTTCCAAAAGGCCTTATAAATCCCTTGTTGAATGGGACAACTTTTGTTCCCTAAAGAATTTAAGGTCTGACTTGGGAATATGTTGAAGTTAAAAACTGGAATAAGCTAGAAACAGTTCCCCAAAGAACCAATTATATGTGATCTATTATATGCCTTTATTTCAATCACAAATGTGCTCTAAGTTAGGCTATGACTTAATGCTCAATCTAGTTAGCAATCTCATTCTATTGTCTAGTATAAAGCACCTTCTCTACATAATCTTTACACTAGCTTAGGCTGAGGAAGCTAATGTCAAAGAGGAATCCAAGGACACACCAAATATTATCTCTTTTCTCAATGATGTTATAATGTAATGAAGCAGATAAGATGTGATAAATAAAAAGAATCAATGAACATCAGAACTGGAAGGGCCTTAAGAGGGCATCTAGTCCAATGCCTTGGACAAAGCATGGGAAATGACATACAGAGGGATCAACTGAGATATCATTGAAAACTCAGTAAGATAGTAATGCAAAAAAAAAAAAAAGTTGAACCTGGCTCTTCTCACTGTCATTCCCCCAGAGTCTTTTCACTACTCTTTTTTCTCATGAATTTCTTTAGCAACCTCGTGAAACACATAAAATAAAATACATACTATTACAAAGGAAGCCACTTATATTGAAATACAGTCATAAAATATTAAAGAAATCCACAATTTCATGTATCTTAGATTAAGAAACATCACACTAGAATATGGTGTTAGTTAACCAGAGTGAGTTATTCCTTTTGGGTAATGGGAGTTTATAATCCTGAAATATGTGGTCAAGCAACATGTGGATTTCTATAAAATACCCGTCAAGCCAAAAAGGTAGTAACTCAACATCCAAGATTTTTGCAAATATTTGGACCATCCCAGGACCATGTTTTCCATGAGCTATCATCTTCAGGTCTGATAGGAAGAGAAATGACATAGGAACAGCAGGTTCCATTTTCCTACATGGGGCAGATAGGTATTGAATACTGAAATAATAAAAATGGAAAATTCCCAAGGCTATTTTTTCTGTTCATTCTTTATACCTTGATTCTAGTGTTTTTGCTCTCTGCTTGAATATGAAAAATGATCAGATTTAGGTCAATAGCATTAGGACATCACATATTCTGGCTCCTATAGAGAAGGGTAACTCTTTTCAAGGTGGGAAAATAGGGGAGGAGAGGGACATACTGCAGCTGCATTGGCTCACTGTTAATACTTCAATATCATACATTAATCCATTCTTGGTCCCAGAATGTGTAACAGTCAGTCCTTTTGATAATGCATGTGTTGTTTATTTGACTTTCACCATATTATCCCAAGTCTACCAACTCTCTGTTGGAGAACTAGAGTAGGACATCATTTCCTTAGGTTATTAGAGTGGTTCCCAAACTTTTTTGACCTACCGCCCCCTTTCCAGAAAAAAATATTACTTAGCCTCCTGGAAATTAATTTTAAAAAAATTTTAATAGCAATTCATAGGAAAGATAAATGCACCTGTGGCCATCGCCACTCCCCTGGATTGCTGTAGTGCCCACCAGGGGGCGGTAGCACCCACTTTGGGAATCCCTGGGTTATTGGAAGCACTTTGTAAATGTTAAATCATTATATAAAAGATTTATTATTTTTCTTTATTTCAACTGGTACATGCAACTATTGAAAGAACTAGCACAACATGGTGGAATAACTAGTGTTAGCTAGTTCTCTGACTACAACTGCAACAACTACTGCTCTGACTATGACTATGGCTATCACCATCACCACCACTGTAACCATCACCACTACTTCTTCCTGCCCTCTACTTTCCCTTACCTTAAAAAATCCAGTATAGGGCAGCTGGGTAGCTCAGTGGAGTGAGAGTCAGGCCTAGAGACAGGAGGTCCTAGGTTCAAACCCAGCCTCAGCCACTTCCCAGCTGTGTGACCCTGGGCAAGTCACTTGACCCCCATTGCCCACCCTTACCAATCTTCCACGTATGAGACAATACACCGAAGTACAAGGGTTTAAAAAAAATACTAAAAAAAAAAAATCCAGTATAAAGCCTTCTGTATCTTCCATAACCCAAAGTCCTTTTGTCCTATTCCTCAATTAATTATTTCATTCATTGTACATTCAGCATTTGCTACTCTTAAAATAATACGTTTGATTTTTTCCCAATTACGCTAATTGGGAAATTTTACCTGTTTTCCAAAATTATGGGATCCTAATCCTGTCCCTTCTTCCCTAACCTCCACCCTCTCCAATATGGTAAGAAATTTAGTCTAGGTTAAATATGTATGCTCATGAAAAACATATTTCCATATTGGTAAAATTGTGTGAAAATATTCATATAAAACTAAAATCCCAAAATAAAAATCACATACAAACTGAAGTGAAAAATAGTATGTTACAATTTACATTCAGACTCTTTCAGTTTTTTCATCATTAGGCCTTCAGTATTGTCTTGGATCACTGAATCACTAAGAAAAGCTAAAGCTTTCAAAGTTAAATATCATATAACATCACATTGTTGTACTAGTTCTGCTCACTTAGATCTACATCAGTTCATGTAGTTCTTTCAATATTTTTCTAAAACATTCTTGTGATCATCTCTTTTGACACAATAGTATTCTATGACAATAATATACCACAATTTGTTTGGTCATTCACCAATTGAATGACATCTCTCAATGTCCAATTCTTTGTCTTAACAAAGGACTCTTATAAATAATTTTGTACAAATATGTCCTTTCCCCTTTATTTCTACATTTTTGGCATGCAGACCTAATAGGCATATTGCTGACTCAAAGGTTATGCACAATTTTATTGCTCTCAGGGAACAGTTCCAAATTGCTCTCGCAAATGGTTGGATGTGTTCAGAATTCTAGCAAAAATGCATATGTCCCAACTTTGCCAAATCGTCTCCAGTATTTATCATTTTCCTTTATTATCATATTAGACAATATGACAGTTGTGAAGTGGTACCTCAGAGTTGTTTCAATATGTATGTATTTCTTTAATCAATATTGATTTTTAAATGCTTGTTGTTAGCTTTGATTTCCTGTTCATATCCTTTGACCATTTGTTAATTGGGGAATGACTTGTATTCTTATAATTGTGACTTAGTTATCTATATATTTGAAGTTTTTATGCCCTAGATATAGTCATTATTTTGACATGTACTATTTGCTCCTGAAAAGAGAGTATATTCCTATTAGTCCTATTCAATTTCCTGCAGATATCTATTAATTCTAACTTTCATTTTTTAAAAAAAGTATTGATTTATTTTAAAATATTTTACATGGTTACATGATTCATGTTCTCTCCCACCTCCATCCCCCTCCTGGAGATGACAAACAATTCTACTGGGTTATGCATGTATTATCGCTCAATACCTATTTCTGTATTATTCATTTCTGCAAAAGAGTAATCTTTTAAAATCAAAACTCTGAATCATATACTCAAAAAAAGAAGTGATAAATCATATATTTTTCTTCTGTGTTTCTACTCCCACAGTTCTTTCTTTTGATGTGGATAGCAATCTTTCTCATAAGTCCCTTGGGATTGTCCTGAATCATTGCATTGTTATTAGTAGCAAAGTCTATTACATTTAATTATCCCACAATGTTTCAGTTTCTGTGTACAATGTTCTCCTGGTTCTGCTGATTTCACTCTGCATCAGTTCATTGAGGTCTTTCCAGTTTATATAGAAATCAAGCAGTTCATCATTCCTTATAGTAATCCATCAACATCAGATACCACAATTTGTTTAGCCATTCCCCAATGAAGGAACACCTTTATTTTCCTTTTTTTGCCACCACAAAGAGTATGGCTATGAATATTTTTGTGAAACTATTTTTTATTATCTCTTTGTGGTACAATCCAAGTAGTGGTATTACTATGGATCAAAGGGAATGAGTTCTTTTAAAGCCCTTTGAACATAATTCCAAATTGTCTTCCAGAATGGTTGGATCAATTCACAATTCCACCAGCAATGCATTAGTGTCCCAATTTTGCCACATCTCCTAATATTTATTATTTTCCTTTACAATCATATTGGCCAATCTGCTAGGTATGAGGTTTTGTGGTATGAGGTCAAAGTTTTGATTTGCATTTCTCTAATCAGGAGGAATTTAGAACAGTTTTTCATGTGCTTATTGATAGCATTGATTTCTTCATTTTAAAACTGCCTATTCATATCCTTTGACCATTTTGTCCTTTCTTGGGGAATGGATCAATTTCTTATAAATTTGACTTATATCCTTGTTTGTTTGGGCAACTAGATCTTTGTCAAAGAATTTTGTTTTAAAATTCCCCTTCCTCGCAGTTTGTTGCTTCCCTTCTAATTTTGGTTGCATTGGTTTTGTTTGTAGAAAAACTTTTAAATTTAATATAACCAAAATTATTCATTTTACATCTTGTAATGTTCTCCATCTTTTGCTTGGTCTTAAATTCTTTCCTTTCCCTTAGATATGACAAGTATATTCTTTAAGTTCACCTAATTTATTTATGGTTTCACTCTTTATATTTGTTATTTACCCATTTTGAATTTATCTTGACACAGGGTGTGAGATGTTCATCCAAACCTACTTTTTCCCCATACTGTTTTCCAATTTTTATAGCAGTTTTTGACATATTAATAGCAAGTTCTTGTCCCAAAATAGGAGATCTTTGGGTTTATTAAGACTAGGTTGCTAAAGTCATTTCCCCCTGGTCTATTCCACTGATTCATCCTTCTAGCTCTTAGCCAGTACCGGGTTGTTTTGATGATCACTGATTTATAGTATAGTTTAAGATGTGGTAGTACTAGGCTACCATCCTTCACATTTTTTTCCATTAGTTTTCTTGATATTGTTGATCTTTTGTTTTTCTAGGTGAACTTTATTATTTTTTCTCATTCTATAAAAAAGTTTCTTGGTAATTTGATAGGTATGGCACTGGATATGTAATTTAGGTAAGATTGTCATTTTTATTATACTAACTCATTCTACCCA
The DNA here is from genome assembly GCF_016433145.1 of Gracilinanus agilis. Lineage (NCBI taxonomy): Eukaryota > Metazoa > Chordata > Mammalia > Didelphimorphia > Didelphidae > Gracilinanus > Gracilinanus agilis. The sequence goes on from NC_058130.1 coordinate 149,455,275, forward strand.
TTAACAATTAATGTTTTTCTAATTGTTTAGATCTAGTTTTATTTTTGTGAAAAGTGTTTTGTGGTTGTGCTCATATAATTCCTGAGTTTTTCTTGGCAGATAAATTTCCAAATATTTTATATTGTCTAGGGTGATTTTAAATGGAATTTCTCTTTCCAACTCCTGCTGCTGAATTTTGTTGGAAATATATAGAAATGCTAATGATTCATGTGGGGTTTTGAATCCTGAAACGTTGCTAAAGTGTTGATTATTCCCAAAAGTTTTTTAGTTGATTTTCTGGGATTCTTTAAGTAGATCATCATATCATATGCGAAGTGATAGTTTATTTTCTTCATTGTCTACTTTAATCCCTTCAATTTTTTTCTTTAATTGCTACTGCTACTATTTCTAGTACAATATTAAATAATAGAGGTGGTAATGGGCATCCTTTCTTCACTCCTAATCTTATTGGGAAGTCTTCTAACTTATCCTCTTTGTAGATGATACTTGATGATGATTTTAAGTAAATACTAATTATTTTGAGGAAAGGCCCTTCTACTCCTGTACTTTCTAGACTTTTGAAAAGGAATGGGTATTGTATTTTTTCAAAGGCTTTTTTCTGCATCCATTGAGATAATCATGTGATTTCTGTTAGTTTGGTTATTGATAAGGTCAATTATGTGGAAAATTTTCCTAATACTAAACCAGCCTTACTTTCCTGGTATAAATCCTACCTGGTCATGGTGAATAATCCTTGTGATAACTTGCTGTCGTTTCTTTGCTAGCATTTTAATTAAGATTTTTATATCTATGTTCATTAAGGAGATTGGTCTGTAGTTTTCTTTTTCTATTTTTAGTCTTTCTGGCTTGGAAATCAGAAACATATTTGTGTCATAAAAAGAATTTGGTAAGACTCCTTCTTTGATTATTTTATCAAATAGTTTGTATAGTATTGGGATTAGTTCTTTAAATGTTTGATAGATTTTACTTGTGAATCCATCTGGCCCTGGTGATTTTTTTTCTTAGGAATTTTGTTGATGGCTTGTACAATTTCTTTTTCTGAGATGGGATTATTTACATATTCTATTTTCTTTTTTGTTAATCTAGGCAATTTATGCATTTATAAATATTTGCCATTTCACCAAAATTGTCATATTTATTGCTATATAATTGAGCAAAATAGCTTTTAATAATTGTACTAATTTACTCTTCATTAAAGGTGAGATCACTCTTTTCATTTTTGATACTGTTAATTTGATTCTCTTCTTTCTTTTTTATTACATTAATCAGTAACTTATCTATTTTATTTATTTTTAAGGTACCAGCTCCTAGTTTTCTTTATTAGTTCAATAGTTCTTTTACTATCAATTTTATTAATTTCTCCTTTAATTTTAGGATTTCCAATTTAGTTTTTTTTAAAGTAATTTTATGACTTATTTTTTACTTATTTTGTAATTGTGGGATTTTTTAACCATTTTTTTTATATTTTATTTTTATTTTTTTAAACACTTAACTTCTGTGTATTGGCTCCTTGGTGGAAGAGTAGCAAGGGTGGGCAATGGGGGTCAAGTGCCTTGCCCAGGGTCACACAGCTGGGAAGTGTCTGAGGCCAGATCTGAACCTAGGACCTCCCATCTCTAGGCCTGGCTCTCAATGCGGTGAGCTACCCAGCTGCCCCCAATTTAGTTTTTATCTTGGAACTTTTAATTTGTTCTTTTCCTAATTTTTTAAGTTGCAAGCTCAATTTGTTGATCTCCTTCATCTCCATTTTTTTATATAGTCACACAGGGATATACATCTCCCTCCCCCCCCCCCCCCCCGAGTACTGCTTTGGCTATATCCCATAGATTTTGATATGTTATCTCCCCATTTTCATTCTCTTCAATGAAATCAGTAATTGTTTCTATGATTTGTTTTTTGACCAACCAGTTTTGAAGAATTCAATTATTTAGTTTCCAATTAATTTTAAATTTGCCTCTCCATGAACTATTATTAATTATAATTTTTATTGCATTATTATCTGAAAAAGTTGCATTATTTATGATTTTTGGCATTTGTTTGTGATGTTTTTATGCCCTAGTGCATGACCAATCTTTGCATATGTACCATGTACTAAACAAAAGAAAACATATTCCTTTTTATCCCTATTCAATTTTTTTGAGATATCTATTAACTTTAATTTTTCTAACAATTCATTCATTTCCCTTCTTTCTTATTTATTTTTTGGTTCTGGTAGGGGAAAGTTGAGGTCCCCCACTAGTATGGTTTTACTATCTATTTCCCCCTTTAGCTCCTTTACTTTCTCCTCTAAAAACGTGGATGCTATACCATTTGGGGCATAAAAGTTTAGTATTGATATTACTTCATTTTATATTACTTTTTAGCAAGATGTAATTTCCTTCCTTATCTCTTTTAATCAGATCAATTTTTACTTTAGCTTTTTGTGTTATCATGATTGCTACTCCTGATTTTTTTACTTTAGATGATGCATAATAAATTCTTCTTCAGCCTTTTGCTTTTAATCTGTGTGCCTGTAGGGTAAGATAGAATAGTATACCCCAAGAATATATATTTTTTCTTCTCTGAGCCAATTATGATAAGAGTAAAGCTTAAGCATTGTCCAGCACCACCCTTCCCACAATAATTTTTCATACCTCTTTATGTTATATAATTTACCCTATTCCATCTCTCCCTTCTCTTTTGTCTCAGTGTAACCTTTTTCACCCCTTGAATTTTTTACAAATCATATTATCATAATCTGCTTATTTCTCCACCCTCTTTCTAAGTATATTTCTTCTATCTGCTTATCATGCTCTCCTACTAAGAATGTTTAAGAATTATAGATATCCTCTTTTCATGTAGAAATACAAACATTTTGATCTTAATGAGTCCCTTAAATTTTCTCTTTCTTATTTATCTTTTTAGACTTCTCTTGGGTCCTGTGTTTGGACTTCAAATTTTTTTGTTTTGGTCTGGCTTATTCCTCAGGAATGCTTGGAAATTTTCTATCTCATTGAATGTCCATTTTTCCCCTCTGAAAGAATATACTCAGTTTTGTTTGATAAGAGACTCTGAGTTATAAACCTAGATCATTCGTCTTCCTGGATACCATATTCCATGCCTTCTGATCCTTTATTGTGGAAGCCATTATGTCCTGTGTCATTCTGATTATAGCTCTATGGTATTTGAATTTTTTCTTTCCGACTGTTTGTATTTTCTCCTTGATTTGGAGGCTCTTTAATTTAGCTATTATATTCCTGGAAGATGTCATTTGAGCATTTCTTTCTGGAGATGATCTGTGGATACTTTCAATTTCAATTTTATTTTCTTGTTCAAGATAAGGCAGTTTTTTTTTCTCATTTCTTTTCTTTCTTTTCTTTTCTTTCTTTTTTTTTTACAATTTGATCTAGATCTTTTATTTTTTTTAGAAAACTTTTCCTTGGTTACATGATTCATGTTTTTACTTTCCCCATTCACCCCCTCTTTGCCCCCCCAATAACCAACATGCATTTCCACTGGTTTTAACGTGTGTCATCAATCAAGACTTATTTCCATATTATTGATAGTTGAATTGGTGTGATCATTTCGAGTCTACACCCCCAATTATGTCTGCATCAACCCATGTGTTCAAGCAATTGTTTTTTTTTTTCTGTGTTTTCACTCCTGTAGTTCTTCCTCTGAATGTGGAGAGAGTTCTTTTCCATAAATCCCTCAGAATTGTCCTGGGTCATTGCATTGCTGCCAGTACAGAAGTCTATTACATTTGATTTTACCACAATGTATCAGTCTCTATGTACAATGTTCTTCTGGCTCTGCTCCTTTCACTATGCATCAATTCCTGGAGGTCATTCCAGTTCACATGGAATTCCTCCAGTTTATTATTCCTTTGAGCACAATAGTATTCCATCACCAGCATATACTACAATATGTTCAGCCATTCCCCAATTGAAGGGCATACCCTCGTTTTCCAGTTTTTTGCCACCACAAAAAGTGCAGCTATAAATATTTTCGTACAAGTCTGTTTATCTATGATCTCTTTGGGGGTACAAACCCAGCAATGGTATGGCTAGATCAAAGGGCAGGCATTCTTTTATAGCCCTTTGAGCATGATTCCAAATTGCCAGCCAGAATGGCTGGATCAGTTCACAGCTCCACCAGCAATGCATTAATGTCCCAATTTTGCTACATCCCCTCCAACAGTCATTACTCTCCCCTGCTGTCATTTTAGTCAATATGCTAGGTGTGAGGTAGTACCTCAAAGTTGTTTTGATTTGCATTTCTCTAATTATTAGAGATGTAGAACACTTTCTCATGTGCTTATTGATTGCTTTGATTTCTTCTTTTCTAATTTCTTGTATTATGGTGTCCACGTTTTTGTGGGTCTTCATCACAGCAGCACAGACTAGAAAGGGCACAGGCCTATGGACTTCTGGGACTCACCAGGGGCTAGGGCCAAGGCCTGAGGCTTCAAGGGTGGATCCAAGATGCTCTTTTGTTGGAGCAGCCCATGTCCTAGGATCCCAAAATTAGCCTATGCCTGGTCATGGAACCTGGCACAGTAGGTGGGAGCTGGATGGCCAGCACTCCTCTGTGTGCCGTTTTGCTTCCATTTTCCCTTTATTCCATGAAAGTCAACTCTCTCTGCTTACCTTTCAAGTTGTGTTCAGTGGGAGGGTCCTCTCACTCTGTCTTGCTTTTGGTTTTTGACTCCTGTTGCTTTGAGGCAGTTTTCAAAGATTGGTTTGGAAAGATTGCTAGAAAAGTTTTGACTTTTGCTGCTACTAAGTCGTGATCTTAACTCTGCCCTTACCCTAGTCTGCTTTCTATTCAATTATGAGTCAGTCAAACTTCTTCCTTTAAGAAAACTTTATTTAGATGTGGGAATTGGGAGAAAACATTATTATATTGTTTAAATTTAGCTCTGAGTCTGAACTTAGCTTTAAGTTATACGATAGAGCTTTCTCATAATTGTACATCTTAAGAAATCCAAAAGTCTTATCTGAAAACTGACCCTACACTGGTCAATAAATTATTATTTCCCTATTCCTTTGATTGTTTAGAGTCATTTAGGCAGAATCGGAAATCTCTTTTTCTTGAATTCAGGGAATTGCAACTGTTCACAACCCCCTCCCAAGTTTGAAAGTCTCTAAACTTTTATCCAGTTAAAATAAGATTACCTAATATACTATTTTCTTAATATATTATTTTCTTTCAATTAATTAGTTTTATTTGATTAATTGTTTTTAATATATAAAAGTTCTCTCTCCTCTTATATTCAGGGTTCAACCCCACACTGAGGAAGGGGTCTGGTCTCAATTTCATAGGTAATAGGCATGCATTTCTTAATAAACTCATGTGTGTAGAAGGTCAAACCTTTCCTTTCTCATTCATTTTTATTTTTTGCTTGTTACAAATATTCCCCTCTCATCCTTTGGAATTGTCTTGGATCATTTTATTGCTAAGAATAGCTTAGTCATTTGGTCATTCAATGCCCCATGCCTGTGAAACTTGATTTCAACTTCTACCTCAAATATTTTCTAGTTGTTTGACTTTGGGCAAACTACTTAACTCTGCCTCAGTTTCCTCATCTGTAAAATAAGCTGGAGAAAAAATGACCAACTACTCCAGTATCTTGGTTAAGAAACCCCAAAAGAGGGTTGCAAATTGGTCAATGTGATAGGTGTGGAAGTGATACCTCAAAGTTACCTTAATTTGCATTTCTTCAATCAATAGTATTTAGAACAATTTTTTCCATATTAGAATATGTAGGATTAATTTCTTTGTTAAAAACTTCTTGTTCATTTCCTTTCATCAGTTGCCAATTGGGGAATGATATGTGTCCCAATACATTCAACTCAGTCCTCTATATATGAGAAATGATGTATTTATCAGAGAAACTTGCTTTGTAAGTTTTAATCAGCTGTGATGACTGTATATTTTTCTATCTCCTACTTTTCCTCCTGTTTATCCTTTTATTTTTTCTCCTTTCAACATGTCCCTCCTCAAAATTATTTTGATTCTCACTAGTGCCTCCCTGAAAGCACCCTTCCTTCTGTCAGATCCTTCTTCTTTTATCCCTTTCCTCATCTATTTCCCTGTAGGGAAGGATGTTTTTTTTTTTAAATTTTTATTTTTAGAACATTTTTCCATGGTTACATGATTCATGTTCTTACTCTCCCCTCCACTACCCCCTCAAACCCCCCCACCCCCGCTGTTAGCTGACACACATTTAGGGAAAGAGATTTTTATACCCAATTGAGTGTGTATGTTATTCCTTCTTTGAGTCAGTTCTGTTTGGTGTAAGTTTCACATTGCCCATTAACCTTCCTTCCATCTTTCCTTCTAATCCAAAAGCCCAATTGGGACCATTTTTCGTGAGATAATTTACACCATTCTACATTTCCCTTCTATTTTCCACCTTCACCAGCAAATCTTTCTTTTTGACCCCTTAATTTTACTTTTTTAGATATTATTCCATCATTGGCAACTCACATTTTGCTCTTTATTTATATATCTGTCAATGTATACTCTTTATAACTCTCCAAAGAATGTAACAGTTCTTAGGAGTCACATGTATCATCATTCCAAGGAGGAATATATACAATCGACTCTTATTGAATTCCTTATGATTGCTCTGTGCTGTTTACCTTTTTGTGCTTTTCCTGAGTCTTGTCCTGGAAAGTAAAAGTTTAAATTCAGCTCTGGTCTTTTCATTAGGAACACTTGAAAGCCCTTCATTTAATTAAATATCCATTTTTTTTCCTCCTGAAGGATTCCTTAGTTTAGCTGGAGAGGTGATCCATTGTTTTAATCCTACCTCCTTTGCCTTCCAGAATTTCATATTCTAATCCCTCCAGCCTTTTAATATAGAAGCTGCAAAATCTTGTGTTATCCTGACTGAGGGTCTCTGATATTTGAATTGTTTCTTTCCGACTGATTACTATAAATTCTCCTTGACCTAGGAGTTTTGGAATTTGCCTATAAATGCTGTAGAATAGAGTTAAAATTTGGGTTGATTTTAGACTAGATAACCTCTGATTCTAAGATTCTATCATTAAACAATCTCCTCTTAATCAATATTTGTCATAACATTTTTCAAGAAAACTTGAAATAGAGTTTTTTTTCTGCTGATCTATATTTAGTGAGGTGAGATTTCTCCACTTACTCATATTTTACTCTTACCTAAAACTGGAAACATTGTAGAAAATCTTATTAAAGGGTAGGTTAGAGAATATTTAGAAAAGGAAATGATAACCAAAAGATTATATTTGATAAGCTTCATTTCCTTAATTTCCATGGATTCTAGAATTATTATATTATAGTACAATTTAAGTTGCACTGTGTGTAACCTTATATGTAAATGATAACTTTATTAAAATTTGCTTTGGTTGGGCAAAATCTGGAATGTTGTATTAAATACTGGTGATTACATTTTAGGAAGGAGGTAGATAAATTTTACAGTGTGTGAAAGAAAGTGACTAGGATGATGAGTGATATTGAGGTCAGTCGATAGGAGAAAAATTTGAATTCGGTGAGGATATTGGCCTTGATTAAAATAGCTATGGAGAGGCTTTAATGGTCTTCAAGTATTTCATGGGGGTGTCATTTAGGAGATTGAGGGAATTCTTGTTGTGTAAGGATAATATTTTCACACTACTTTCTTTCCATCTTCAATGCTTAGCACAGTGTCTAATGTATAGTAAGTGCTTAGTAAATGTTAATTTACTGACTGAATGCTTAGACTTAAAGGAACAAAGGAAAAACAATGGAAATTTTGAAAACATTATAATTTCTATCATAATACTATTTCCATCAATACTTATAGATTAGCACTATCCGAATATGAAATGAATTCACAGCATGTAATGAGTTGATGTAACTGTAGGTCGTGAAGTAAAAGTTGACAAACCATTTGTTTCTTCTATGGTATACAGGATTCTTTGTTTTGTATGTGATGAATGAATTGTCCTCTGAGATATCTGCCAACTTTCACTTTATTTGGTTATATTATTCCACTATAAATCCTGGAGTATAGAAGTCATATCCTTTATTATTTTCTTTTCCCAAGTGCTAATACATTGACCTTGTTCAATAAATATGTCAAACTTAATGAGTATATAAATATCCATATTTTCATATAGAAATATTAAGATTTTAACAACTGTCTCTCATAAGCATAAAATTATTAATTAGATAATTATAAGCAGTGAATGGAGATTACAAAGGTACTTTCTTAATAATGACCAAATATGAGCAATCTGTGTCTGTGGATGGGTATGATATTGTGAAGATACATGCCACAAGCCCAGAAAATCAGGAAGAGGTGGTGAAGGGAGGAGAAATTACCAAGGTCTACTAGTGGAACTTTGCTTCATAAATGTTCACTCTGTATGAAAAAGAATGAGGATCCCTGGTGGACATTGCCAGCAATTCAAAAGCTACTTACACCAGGGACAGTGGTATTGTATTTTAATACAGAGAACAGGGTTTCCCATACACAATAGAAGCAAACTGTCAGTGTCATAGTTCAAATTCTCCTTAAATGTAGTTTTCTGATTATGACTTTCTCCACGGCCCCTTTCACCTCTTTGTTCCTCAGGCTGTAGATGATGGGGTTCAGCATTGGGGTTATCACCCAGTAAGACAACCCGAAGATTTCATCAAAAAGCTTAGTGTCCTTAGACTTGGGCTTCATGTACATGAAAAGAGTAGACCCATAGAACAAGATCACTACTGTCAGGTGGGCTGAACAAGTGGAAAAGGCCTTTTTCCTCCCCTCAGTAGACTTAATTTTTAGGATAGAGAATAAAATAAAGACATAAGAGAAGAAAATAAGTAGCAGAGGAATGATTAACAGAATAATGCTTGCAATTATCATAACAAATATATTAAGGGAGATGTCTACACAGATAAGCTTCAAAAGGGCTACAATTTCACAGAAAAGGTGGTCAATAATGTTATCACAGAAGGGCAATATTAAGGCAAGAACAGATTGTATGGAGGCAATCAGAAATCCTAGTATCCAGGTCCAAGCAGCCATCTGGGCACAGAGCCCCTTGTTCATGATAATGGTGTATCTTAATGGATTGCAGATGGCTACATACCTGTCGAAACCCATTACCACCAGCAGCAGACACTCTGTAGACCCAAGTCCAAGACAAAGAATCATCTGTAAAGCACATCTAATAAAAGTGATGGATTTTCTTTCAGATGTAAAATTAACTAGCATTTGAGGGACTGAGGAGGATGTGTAGCAGATATCCAGAAAGGAGAGGTTCCCAAGGAAAAAATACATAGGTGTATGGAGGCGAGGGTCCAGGATGGTGATGATAAGGAGGGTGCCATTTCCCAGGAGAATCACCAAATACATCAAGAGACAGAGCACATAAAGAAATACCTGGAGTTCTGGGTAGTTAGAAAGCCCCATCATAAAGAACTCTGCCACAGGTGTATAATTCCCCTTTTCCATATTATTGTATTCAGGTCACCTAAAGGATTTAGGGAAAGAGACAGCCCATATAAATGATAATGATGAGCAATGATGATTTACATTGTTATTATGGTTTTTCTTTACTATTTTCTTTTCTTCATTATTATATTTAATTTATTATTTTTGTCTTGACAAAAAATTTAAAGCTTTAATTTAAAAAAGTTAAAGCTACTCACATGTAAACAATACTATAAAACATAAACTTTAGCTATTTCTATATATATGTATAAACATAATGAATAAAGAAAAAATGTATTCTGTGTTGTGACTGAAATTAAGAAAGAATGAGGTCCAAAGTTCCATGTACAAACAAATTATTGGTAAGGCTAGCATTTACCTATAAATTAGATCTCTTAGTTCCTCAGGAGGCCCAAATAGGAAGAAATCAAGTCAGCTAGCTTTTGTATAGGTTTCTGCAAAGCACAGAATAAAGAACAGGTGATATCAGAGATGGAAAACAGTATGATTGGTTACAAAATCAGAAATATCATAGGCAACAAAAATAATATTCTTAGTTCGACATTTGGAGGTAGCAACAACCCTTATTTCTATCCTGCTGTCCAGGAAGTTTGAGTGATATGAATCTATCTCCTTCTTAGTGCAACAGAGATAACATATTTTCTTGTCATGGAGTGAATGACAGGAAAACTAAACTGAACTTGAGATAATATATTTCCACTAGGTATCTAAGGACAACCAAAAGTATAGAGAAGACAGGTTTCCTTCACTTCAAAGTGACATACAGGGAAACCGAACATTTAAACATTAAAAATAGCAGACTTTTAATTAAAACATTTTAAAAGGGAAACTGAAGCTTTAAACTTAACTTAGAAAAATAATGTGGATATTGAACCTCTGAATTTCTGAACTGAATTTAAATACTAAGAAACATCATTTAAGCAGTTATGGAATAGAATAAAATATAGAATGGAATCAAGTCTAAACTATAAAATCAATATTAGATATCAACAAGGTGAACAAAAAATAGAATGTAAATTATTCTATATTGTTGTATAGTTATTTTTCAGTCATGTCTGACTCTTTATGACTATTTGAGGTGTTCTTGGCTAAGATACTGTAGTGTTTTGTCATTTCCCTTTCTAGATAATTTTGCACATGAGGAATTTAAGGCATACATGGTTAAGTGACTTGCTCAGAATCACGTATCTAGTAAATATCTGAGGTAGGATTTGAATTCACATCTTCCTGACTTTAGGCCTAGCACTTTATCCACTGAGCCACTCACTTGTCACGTATTCTATTATTATATAGAACAAAAGAAAATCTATTGTATATATTAATAGAAATTACTATAAATGCATTGATAATTTCTAGTATTTACTATTGTGAATAAATTCTCAAAATATTTTTATATTGACTTGACCATAGAAATTTCTCCAAATACTCTATTTCTGTGAGTTTAGGCTTCTTTCGGCATCACAAATCACTTGTTCATTTTGGATAACTATGATCTGTGTTTTTCTATTTAATTCAACTCAACTGAACAAATAATTTTTTAAACCCTTACCTTCCATCTTAGAATCAATACTATGTATTGCTTCTGAGGCAGAAGAGTGGTAAGGGCTGGGCAATGGGGGTTAAGTGACTTGCTAAGGTCACACAGCTGAGAAGTATTCAAGGTCAGATTTGAACCTAGGACCTCCTATCTCTAGGCCTGGTTCTCAATCCACTGAGCCACTCAGCTGCCCCTGGAAAAAATTAATTTTTGAAAGCCTATTCTGAGTAAGATCTTTATTCTAGCACTATAAAAGTGAAAGAAGACATATTTTACCTTTTGACTATTTATAATTTACTATTTATATTTTGTCATAAATTATAAATTAAATTATTTAAATTAAATACATTTTCTATTATAAATATGAATATTATAAATTATATTATGAACTATTTATAATTTACTATTTATAATCTAATTTGTCTGGTAGTCATGGTAGGGATAAAATATACAAGGAAATAAATAATATATTATACAGAGGTCCTTAAATCCTTTTTTGTGCTGATATAGTTGTCAAAATATTGGAAAAATATTTAGACCTTTTGTTAAGAACTTCTGATATAAGGTATATTAGACTAATAACTACAAAGGAGTGGATCTGACAACATATTAAGAGAAATATAAGGACCAAATGATCACTTTTAGTTTGGAAGTTGGGTGAGGGAAAATTTCTGATAAATTTTCAAATAAGGTTATAGCAGAATTGTTCCTTGAAAGACTGGAGGCATTTTGATTGGAAGAAATAAATAGGAGCAACCCAAAACATGTTGGAGAGAGTGAATAAAAAATAGGTATGTAAAAAGAGGGGTTAGTAAGTATTCAATATTAGCAGCTTTGGGGAATATGGGGACGTGATGAATGAGAAAAAAGCTGCTAAGGACAATGGAACCAGATTGTGGATGACCTTACATGTTAGTGTAAAGAGTTAAAAATATTCATTTGCCAATGGGCATTCAGCAAAAGTTTAAGTAAGAAACCTACAAAATAAAGGAACACAGAAAGAGAAAAAGACTTTTTTAGTAGTAGTCTGAGAAATGGATATTAGAAGAGAGAATAGAGTCTGAGGGTGATGATTGAAGTAGTGAAGTCCTAGAGGAAATGGAGATGACATCAAGAGTGCAGGTGGAGGAATTAGTCCTGGGAATGAAAAAGAGATGTCTTCCTCTGAGTATATATGGAGGAGATGAGAGATGAGTCCTAATTAAGAAGCTATTGAAATAGTCCAAGGCAAAGGTGTTAAGCATAAAAATAAGGCTATTGAGTGTTTTACAAAAGGGAAGATGGATGTAAGAGATAATACAATGTTCAATCTGATATTCAGCAATTGATGTAAGGAAGATAAAAGTATAATTGATTATTAGGCTTCAGATACTGGTGATTAGAAGAGAAGATAGGAACATAAACAGAAATAGAGAAACTGAAAGATGGGCAGGATTTTTCTGGGAGGGAGAGGATAGCTTCAGTCTTGGAATATTGAATTTAGGGTGCTGGCATAATGATAAAGATCAGGCAAGTGAGAATGGGAGAGTGGAGCTTTTAGAAGAGGTGAGAGTTGGGGACAGAGCCTTAGGAATCATCTACACAGAGGAGTTAAAGTAATAGGATTAAATGACATCGCCAGGACATAAATATTAGAGACTAAGTAGAGAGTGAACCATGAACATTTTATTTAAGGGATTGATAGAGGTTAAAGAGTCATTAGAAGAGTTTATGGTTGAAATTAGAAGTAGAGAACTATCAGTGTAGTATCATCAAAGTTGAAGGATTAAAGAGTTTTGGGTAGGAGTTGGTAGTCCACAATATAAAAACAAAGATATAATATATCTTTATATATATATGTTTACATATATATATATAATATAATATATATATCAAAGATATAATAGAATGAAGGTAATTTGATTTGGTAATACATTGAACACCCCTTACTTCAAAGTGTGACTTCTTAATCCTTTTTATTGTCTCAGAGACCCTTTTGGCAATTGGCTGAAACTTAAGGAACACTTTGCAGAATGTATAAAATGAAACCTTCATGATTGAAAAGTAAGCCAGTTATGTTGAAATGCAGTTGTCAAGATATAAAAAAAATTCCACAGATTGGAAATTTATCCAAGGATCATTTAGGGATTTGTGGACTCCAGGTTAAAAGCCCCAGCTTTAAAAAAAGCAATTGCAAATAAGCTCTTGCAATGGAAGGCAGATTATCAGGACTTTATGAGTAAGTGGACTCTTAAGAAGTGTAGACACCAGTTTCAGGCTCTTTTTTAGAAGCCTGACAATGCTGTGGCATAGAACAATAGGTTGAAGGAGGTAGTATGGAAGGGTTTTTTTTTTTATCTTTGCAAAATATAAAACCCTGAAGTTTCTTTTTTTTAAGCCAGATAGGAAGCACTTCTTGCAGAAGGAAAATGTATTATATAAAGGGTACTGATTGAAAGAGTGAGGTAATGGAGAAAATGGGATTAAAGTTATAGGTGGAGGAATGAGAAAAATAATCTCTCCCTCTGAAAATAAACTGAGAAGAGGAGAGAAGAAGACAAAGGGAACCTCTAGTGATGGATATAGGGAGCTGAGAGAGTTCAAGTCAGAATAAATTGATTTTAGTCAAGTAGGATGGGAAACATTACCTGCTGCAAAAGAAGGAGGGTAGAGCTGGAGCTTTGATTCAAGAAGATAAATTTTATCTCATTTTCTGTGAGAATGTGATAGGATGTGATTCAGATTTGATTAAAGTCCTCCTATAGGTCAGGAAGAGCCTAGCTGAAGTTAAATATACATACTTCAGTTCACTTAAAGCACTACTTTTCCTTATGCAATAATGTGTAGAGCATTAAAATTCTTAACTTTTACAATGACTTACAGATTTTGGTATTCTATTGTTATGCAAGAACATTAAGGAAATGTTAAAAATGTAAGTAACGTGATTAGTAAATTTACATTTTGTAAATTGAAACATGTTGCAATTTTAGATTGAGTAACATCCCAGTGATAGTGGGTAAAACTCCTGCATTAAAGGAAAAAAAAAAATTGATCCCTAAGGCTAGGATTAAAAGTGTATTTCTGCTAGGATGGTGACAAGAGTTTAATAAACTTGTCAGCTTTAGGAGAGAAATCTTGTAAATCATCTATTTTACTTGCTGGAAATTTGACTTGAAGATAATCTCTACATTTCTGGTGCTTTATAGTGCTAAATGGTACATTATTTTTATTTTTTTATTCATTTGTAGGAGATTCAGTCAGTACAGTTTTGGGATTTCCTCAGATGGTATTGGGTGGTACTGTAGAAGAGAAGGCAGATGGTGGTAATTGCTCAGAATTGGCAACAAGCAGGGTAGAAATGACAAATGGATAATAGGGAAAGGATTCAAAGATGGAGTGGAAAGCATTGTTGAAATGGCTGATGACTGGGTCAGGAATGAGTAGAGAAGAAAGTGATAACAGAAGTCTTATCCTTTCTTTTCCCTGTCCTCTGTGAGAAGCAATAGAAAAGGACTTCTAGGGGACTCTGTGTTTATAATAAATTACTCATTCCTTTTTTACTTATATTTTTTCTGAAATGTGATGTGGAAGAGGATGAAGGCAGTGTGACTCTGCTTTCCCAAATGCTGTTCTAGCATTGTCAGTGATTTTGACAGAAATAGGGAAGTATAAGAAGCTTTGGATAACCACAATAATAGTAACAATGATCAGGAAAAGATAAAAAGTGATTTCTAGTTAGAGAAGTTAAATGAATATATTAACTATTTTTTAATCTTAAATAATTCTGGTGTTTTTCAGTATGGTTTCTACTAATGATTTTTATCAATTTAGGTTTTTTAGTTACATTAAAATTCCCAGTTACCTCTTTCTCTCCCCTCCCTCCCCATACTTGAGAGGGGAACATCTGACAAAAAAATATGTATACATAAACTACATCTTTTTTGTTTCTATTTATCAGTTCTTTTTATGGAGGTGGACTGTCATAATTTGTTCTTCAAACATTTATTTAGTAGCTCTATATAATGCACTATTGATTCTATTCATTTTGCTTTTCATAATTTCAGGTAGGTGTTTCTATGTTATTAATCTTATCATCATTTCTTACAGCACAGTAGTATTCTACTCTATTAATATTTCAAAACTTTTTCGACCATGCCCCATTGCCTCAATTTAAAATTCTTTGCCACATGTTAAAACCAGTAGAAAGGCATATTGGCTATGGGAGGGGAGGTGGTCGGGGGTTGAAGGGGAAAGTAAGAGCATAAATCATGTAACCATGTTAACTTTTCTAAAAAATAAATATTAAAAATGTAAAAAAAATAAAATAAAATTCTTTGCCACCACAGTGAGAGCCACTATACATATTTTAGAACATATAATTTCTTTTAAAAATTCCCTTGATTACCTTGGGAAACAGACCTAACATTGGTATTTCTCTTTCTAAGGGTATACAGAGTTTTATAACTCTCTGGGTGTAATTTTAGTCTGCTTATTTTTTTATGAAGTTTATGAAAATTCATGAAATTTCATAAAATTTCTACTGAATTAATTTTTAGCATAGGGTCTATACTAGGGCATGCAAAGTATATCAGTTATATCTGGTTTTTACAAAATGTTTTAACATTTTTATCTTCTTTGATCTGTACAAATAAGTTTCTGAAGTAGATTTAGTTGCAATTATTATCATTTTAAATGTGAATAAATAAAATTTAGAAAGATAAAGTAGCTTCCTCAGCCAATTAAGTCTCTTTCAAAATTTCACCATCATCTTTCTTGTTTTTTTTTCTTGGATTAAGTAGTATCTTCAGACTTCCATAGACAGCTCTTTTGCCTATGCTACTGATACCATCTTCTCTTATACCCCTTTCCAAAGACTTGCTGTAGTAACCTTAATTAATTAATCTTAAATAATTTCCCAATTTCCCTTTTCTCTCCCTTTTCACAAGATCCCTCTCATCTACACACGTATACTCTTCTGAACCATGCAGGGAATTATTATATGACCTTTGTTACCTTCTTAGTCAAAGGCCTTATTTATCTCTTTCTCCTTTGCCACTCAGCTTGCCCCTATTACTTGCATGAATTTCTTCCCAATCTTTATCTTGTGTTCTTTGTCCATGTGCCTTGATTGGATGTAAGTTCAGAGTATGCTCAATTTATGTCCTTATGCTTTTAAAGTAAGTTTCTGACCTGCTCCCATGAAATCTGCTAATCCTATCCAATTCAAACAAAACAAAACAAAATTCACACCTCAACTTTTGATCAACTCTCCCATAGGCTGACTATAAGATAATCTCTCCATGTTCATGGGCAATAGGTTGATTTACAACCTTACAGCCTGCTGTGAAATGAGGTAATAGCACCTGATTCACAATGTTGTGAGAATCACATGGGATAACATGTTTGATCTTTGGAAACCTTAAGGCATGTTTTATATGCTAGCTATTATTATAATTATTATTCTTGTTTTACCCAGTTATACCTTGCTTCCATATATTTCTGGTTTATTTTCTTTCTTTTTTTTTTAAAACCTTACCTTGGGTCTTAGAGTCAATGCTGTGTATTGGCTCCAAGGCAGAAAAGTAGTAAGGGCTAAGCAATGGGGGGTTTAGTGACTAGCCCAGGGTCACACAGCTAGGAAGTGTCTGAGGCCAGATTTGAACTTAGGACTTCCCATCTCTAGGCCTGGCTCTCAATCCACTGAGCTACCCAGCTGCCCCTTCTGGTTTATTTTCTGACACAAGACCACTTACTTAAATGTATTTGAGAAGTGAAAACTAAAATTCAGAGCATCATTTTGTCCTCTGTGATATTGTTATGTGGTTTTTAATTTAGATACCAATTTCTTCCATTCAGAAACAATTAGAGGATGATAAAATGTTAGAACTAATAGAAATCATAGAATATACAACATGGAATATGCTTATGAGGGCTCTTAGAATACAAAACAAGATAGGCAGAACTGGAGACAATATGAGGATACAGAATTTAAAATGAAAGACCTGAAAGGAAGTGAAATGTTAGCTTTAGAAGGGGCCATGGAAATTAGAACATTAAAATGTACCTGATGAAAGGGAACTTAGAATACAGATTATAGAATGGTGGAGTTGAAATATGATTAGTATATGGAATGCCAGAGCTAGAAGGAACCTTATTAAAGTTACTGGAGAAGGGACCCTAGTGATATTCTTGTCCAAAGAAATGATTTAAGAAATTAGAAACTGGAGCTGAGAGAGAATCTGAGGCTTAGTCAGTATTAAATATTAAATGTTACATATAGTGATATCATATTAATAATAATTAATGAATGAAAGAGAAAAGATATTTCAAGTTAATAGGTTCTTTCTGATTCAGAAAAAAACATTCTTCATGACTTCCTCTCAGTTTGCTTTGCACTTGGAGTTTAGATGAATACTATACTAAATATTTTCACATGGTTCAATCTGTCTTACATTCCTATTCCTCTCAGTATTTCTTTTTTAATTCAACATCCATTCCCAGTTCACATTACCACTTTCATCTCTGACAAGGATCTTTCCCAGGACAGTTCCCATGATCCTAATTTACCTTTCAGCTTAGAAGAGTCTTCATCTTCTCCTCCATTGATATCACATCATTTATTTTTGATTTTTCCAGCTTTATGAATAGAAAAAGAGCTACTTTGAAAATTTCAAAAATGATATTTTTGTCTTTAGACATCACTAAATATAGATACGTAGTCTGTAGATAAGATTTCCTAGGCTGTCATGTGACTCTATAATGAATTAGCAGTAATTGCTTTTACAAAATCTATTTTTTCCATGCACATTTTTCTTCTGCTACTCTTCCTATGATATACTATCAGAAAAGTGTTAGATTACTACTTTTTAGTAATATGGAAAGATATTTCCAGAACCAGAGGAGTTTTTCCCCTCTAACTTTTAAGTGATTATATTAACTAGTATGGAGAGGAACTATACACATCTAATTCTTCCATCAATGCCTACTCTAGCATGCTGGCCTTGGAAAGTTTCAAAGACTCAACTACTGGATCTGTATGCCAATTTGTCCCTCTTCCCTCCTCCACCCCAATGTTCTGAGGGACTTTTTGTAATCCCTGAAGTAATTTAAAGTTTTAAAGAGGAACTGTGTGGGATTTAGCAACTTTCAGAACATTTGGGAATAAAATTCTAATGACTTATTTACCGTAAGCTTATTAGGATTTTCTAAGTCTAAACTTTCCACCTCCACTCTTGATATCATAATTATCTCCTCCCTCCTTTATCGTTGCACTGTCAGATATTACAATTTCTTTCCAATCCTCCCATTCAATTGTTACTTTTCGTCTACCAAAATATTCACGTCTCCTCTATCCTATAGGACACTTACATTTAATTATACCACCTTCTTAAGCTATTATTATTATTGTTATTATTAATTGTTTTCTCTTTTACTTCCTCAGCTTCTGCAGCACTATTTGGTTGAATAAGTTTTGGTATATGATTGTGATAGAATAATATCGGGCTGTAAGAAATGATGAGCAGGTTAATTAGAGTAGAACATGGAATAACTTCCATGAAATAACAAAGAGTGGAATGAATAGAACCAAGAGAACATTGTATACCATAACAGCAATATTGTATGAAAAATAACCATGAATGACTAAGCAATTTTGAGTTATTAGAATACTCAAATCAGTCATAAAAAAACCTTTGAAGGAAGTTGCCACTCACCTTGCTAAGGGAAATTAACATATGGAAATAGGTATTGTATAATTTCACCCCTCATCCCCCACCACGTGTATGTGTCAAATTTTGGGAAGGTTTGGGAGGTAGGGAAGGAAACATCTTGGAACTAAAGTATAATAATAAAAAAAATAGGAAAAAGAATTATTACAAGCTCAAAAGGCCTTTTAAATCCCTTGTCGCATGGGGCAGTTTTTGTCCCCTAAGGAATTTAAATTTTGACTTGGGAATATGCTGAAGTTCAAAACCAGAATACTCCAGAAAGAGTTCCCCAAAGAACTAATTATATGGCATCTATTATATCCCTTTATTTCAAACATAAATATGCCCTAAATTGGGCCTTGCTTAATTCTCAATCTAGTTAGCAATCTCATTCCAGTATACTTTATTGAATAGGTTATTATAAAATACTTACTCTTTATAGAACTTTATCCTATTTCAAGGTGAGGAAGTTAGTGTCAAAGAGAAATCCAAGGATACACCAAACCTTGTCTCTTTTTTTGGTGATGTAATAATGGAATGAAGATAAGATGTGATTTATAAAAAAGAATCAATGAACATCAGAACTAGAAGGGCCGTTAAGAGGGCATTTAATCCAATGCCCTGAATAAAAGCATGGGAAATAGTACCTAGAGGGATGAACTGAATAATCATTGAAAACTCAGTAAGGTAGTTATGCAAAAAAAAAGATAGTACTTGGTTATTCTCACTGTCATTCCCCCAGAGTCTTTTCACTACTCCTTTTTCTAATGGACTTCTTTAGCAGCCTGGTGAAACCTATATACTCCTCAGAATGTTTTAAAACATATACGATAAAATACAAATAATTACAAAGAAAGTCAATTATATTGAAATATAGTAAAATATTTAAAATATTCACAATTTCATGTATCTTAGGTTAAGAAACTCTGCACTAGAGTATGGTGGCCATTAACAAAAGGGTGCTATCCCTTTTGTGTACCAGGAATCTATAATCCTGAAACAAGTGGTCAAGAAACATGTGAATCTCTAGGGAATATTCAACAAGTGAAAGGTGGTAGCTCATCATCCACAGTTTTGGCAAATACTTGGACAATTCTAGGACCATGTTTTCCATGAGATATCTTCAAGTCTGATGGGAAGGGAAATTAACCAGGAATAGCAGGTTTCATTTTGTTATAAAGGTCAGAAAGGTATAGAATGCTGACAAAATAAAGAGGGTAAATTCTGAGAGTAGTTTTTTTGGTCTTTTCTTCAAGTTATGTCGATTCTAGAGGTTTTGCTCTTTGCTTGAATAAGACAAACGATAACATTTAGATCATTTGCATTAGGGGATCACACATGATGGCTCCTGTGGAGTAAGGTAACTGTCTTCAAGGTGAGCACATAAGGGATGAGAGGGATATACCAAAACTGTAATGCCTCATTGCTAATTCTTATCATGCATTTATCCATTTTTGGTCCCAGCATATATAATAATGAATCCTTTTGATAATACATGTATTGTTTAGATGACTTTCACAATATTCTTCTAGGTTTACCTACCATCTGTCAAATATCTGAGGATCAGAGTAGGAAATCCATTCTCTGGGCCATTGGGAAGAAAGGACCTTATAAATGGTCAATCATTATATAAATGATTTATTATTGTTGCTCCTTTCAAGTGGTTCATGCCCTTGTTATTTGTAATATATGTGTAATATACAAAGAACTAGCATAGCATTGTGGAATAACTAATATCAGCTAGTGGTCTGACTATAATCACAAATACAAGGAACTACTGCTATTATGACTATTCCTATTAATTCCTGAAAGATATACCTTAAATTGAAATTTTATGTACCTTCCATAGTTCCTCCCTCTTCTCACTCACCTTTAGTAATTGTTCCATTTACTGCATATTTAGAATTTTCCACTTTTATTTTTTATAACATTTTATTGACCATGTACTAGGACATAGTAACATGGCAAACAAAAGCAAAAGAGCAGAAATAATAAATGCAACCTTTTCAGATCATAATGCAATAAAAATAATAATCATTAAGGGCACATGGACAGACAAATCAAAAACAAATTGGAAATTAAATAATATGATTCTCCAAAATCAGTTAGTTAAAGAACAAATCACAGATATAATTAATAATTTCATTGAAGAGGATGACAATGATGAGACATCCTACCAAAATCTGTGGGATGCAGCTAAAGCAGTACTCTGGGGGAAATTTATATCCTTGAGTGCATATATTAACAAATTAGGGAGGGCAAAGATCAATGAACTGGGCATGCAAATAAAAAAACTAGAAAGGGAACAAATTAAAAATCCCCAGATAAAAACTAAATTAGAGATCATAAAAATTAAAGGCAAAATCAATAAAAGTGAAAGTAAAAGAATTATTGAATTAATTAATAAGACTAGAAGGTGGGACTTTGAAAAAACAAATAAAATTGACAAAGTACAGGTCAATTTAATTAAAAAAGGAAAGAAGAAAACCAAATTATCAGTATCAAAGATGAAAAGGGAGACCTCACTTCTAATGAAAAGGAAATCAAGGCAATCATTAAAAACTATTTTGCCCAATTATATGGCAATAAATATAGCAATCTAGGTCATATGGATGAATATAAAAATATAAATTGCCTAGATTAACAGCAGAAAAAATGGAATACTTAAATAATTCCATATCAGAAAAAGAAATTGAACAAGTCATCAAAGAACTCCCTAAGAAAAAATCCACAGGACCAGATGGATTCACAAGTGAATTCTATCAAACCTTCAAAGAACAACTAATTCCAATATTATGTAAACTATTTGACATAATATGCAAAGAAGGAGTTCTACTAAACTCCTTTTATGACATAAATATGGTACTGATCCCAAAGCCAGGTAGATCAAAAAAAGAAAGAAAACTATAGACCAATCTACCTAATGAACATAGATGAAAAAATCTTAAACAGAATACTAGCAAAAAAACTCCAGCAAGTGATTAAGAGGGTTATCCATTATGATCAGGTGGGACTTATACCAGGAATGCAATGATGGTTCAACATTAGGAAAACCATCCACATAATTGATCATATCAACAATCTAACGAACAAAAATTACAAGAGAGGCAAGAGAGGCTGAAGACAATTTGAAAAAGGAAACACTTGAACTAAAACAAGAAAATAAAGTCTTAAAAGCCAGAATTGGCCAGCTTGAAAATGAAGCAAAGAAGGCAAAAGATGATCTACAAAGAAAATCAGACCAGAAGGAGAAGGATGACGAAAAAGCCAGGGATGAAATTCAGTCTTTAAAAACGAGAACTCAAAAACTAGAATCAAATGATTTCACAAGGCAGCAAGAATATATTAAACAAAATTTAAAAAAATGAAAAATTTGAGGAGAATATGAAACACCTCATTGATTCAACCAAAGATCTGGAGAACAGAGCTAGAAGAGACAACTTAAGAATTATTGGTTTACCAGAACATCATGATAAAAGAAAAAGTTTAGATAACATCTTACAAGAAATTATCAGAGAAAATTGTCCAGAAATTCTCGAACAAAAGGGAAAAGTGGAAATTGAAAGAATCCACAGATCACCTCCTACATTTAATCCACAACTGACAACTTCTAGAAATATTATAGCCAAATTCAAAAACTACCAGACCAAGGAAAAAATATTACAAGCTGCTAAAAAGAAGTCATTCCTGTATCAGGGAACCACAGTTAGGATAACACAGGATTTGGCTGCATCTACATTGAAGGACTGAAAGGCATTGAACACAATTTCCGGAAAGCAAGAGAACTGGGTCTACAACAAAGAATCAACTATCCAGCAAAACTAACTATATTATTGCAGGGGAAAGTATGGTCATTCAATAAAATCAAGGACTTCCAAACATTCATAAAGAAAAAACTGGACTTAAAACAGAGTGTTTGTTGCCCAAAACCAGAACTCAAGAGAATCAACATAAAGTAATTAAAAGAGCGGGGGAGGAGAAAAAAATTCTTTTCTTTCAATCAATTTGTATCCCAAGAAGAAAAGAAGATACTGGCAAATATTAAAAATTGTTATTACCAACAGGGTAACTAGAAGAAGTTTACATAGAGGGAACAGGGAAAAACTGGAAAGGATGAAATGTCAAGATATATCTATATATATGTATGTATGTATGTATGTATAAATATATACAAAACTAGGGGGGGAAGAAGGTAATAATAAGAAAAATAGGAAAACAAACTAAAAGGAATACATTTATATTTCATAAAGAAGCATATGGGACCAACAGGGAAAAATAACAATACACTGTAAGGGTAAAGAGGTTAGAGAGAGGAAATATTCAATACTTAAGTGCATTGAAATCAACTTAAAGAGGGAAGAACAATTAGATCCATTGGGGCAGAGAATTGATTCACACCCTATATAGAAGTAGAAGGGTAACAAAGGGACTGGTGGTAAGGGAAGCAATACTAGGGAAGGAGAGGGCTTGGGGGGGGGGGAGTGAGGCTTGACTTTAAAGAACAATAAGAGGGGAATAAGAAGGGAGGGGGGAGAAAGGGAAGTACAACAAGGGAGGGCATTATAGGAACTGATTAAAAACAAAACACTGGTATTGAAGGAAACAGTGAAAGAAGAAAGGACAGGACTACGAGAGAGAATCAAAATGTCTGGGAATACACAGTTGATAATTATAACTCTCAATGTGAATGGGATGAAATCGCCCATAAAAGTGAAGCAAACAGCAGAGTGGATTAGAAGCTTAAATCCTACCATATGTTGTCTACAAGAAACACACATGAGACACACAGACATACATAGAGTGAAAATGAGAGGATGGAACAAAATCTTTTGGGCTTCATGTGAGAAAAAGAAGGCAGGGGTGGCTATCATGATCACTGACAGAGCCAAAGTAAAAATAGATAAGGTTAAAAGAAATAGGGAAGGTAACTACATCCTAACAAAAGGCAGTATAAACAATGACGAAATATCAGTACTCAATATGTATGCACCAAACAGTATAGCTTCCAAATTTCTAAAAGAGAAGCTAGTGGAGCTCAAGGATGAAATAGATAGCAAAACCATACTAGTGGGGGACCTCAACCTTCCCCTATCAGATCTAGATAAATCAAACCAAAAAAATAAATAAGAAAGAGATAAGAGAAGTGAATGAAACCCTAGAAAAATTAGAGTTAATCAATATATGGAGAAAAATAAATAGGGACAAAAAGGAATACACCTTTTCAGCAGGACATGGAACATTCACAAAGATAGATCATTTAATAGGGCACAGAAACATGGCAAACAAATGTAAAAAAGCAGAAATAATAAATGTAACCTCAGATCACAATGTAATAAAATAGTTATTAGTAAGAATACATGGAGAGACAAACCAAAAACTAATTAGTAATTAAATAATATGATTCTCCAAAATAATTTAGTGAAAGAACAAATCAAAGAAACAATAGTTTCATTGAAGACAGTGACAATGATGAGACAGCTTACCCAAACCTATGGGATGCAGCCAAAGCAGTTCTAAGGGGAAAATTTATATCCTTGAGTGCATATATTAACAAATTAGGGAGGGCAGAGATTAATAAATTGGGCATGCAACTTAAAAAACTAGAAAATGAACAAATTAAAAATCCTCAGATGAAAACTAAATTAGAAATACTAAAAATCAAAGGAGAAATTAATAAAATCAAAAGTAAAAGAACTATTGAATTAATAAATAAGACTAGAAGCTGGTATTTTGAAAAAAATAAAATAGACAAAGTACTGGTAAGTCTAATTAAAAAAAGGAAAGAAGAAATCCAAATCATTAGTATCAAAGATGAAAAAGAAGACTTCACCTTTAATGAAGAGGAAATTAAGGCAATCATTAAAAACTATTTTGCCCAATTATATGGCAATAAATATAGCAATCTAGGTGATATGGTTGAATATTTACAAAACTATAAATTTCCCAGATTAACAGCAGAAGAAATAGAATACTTAAATAATCCCATATCAGAAAAAGAAATTGAACAAGCCATCAAAGTACTCCCTAAGAAAAAATCACCAGGGCCTGATGGATTCACAAGTGAATTCTATCAAACATTCAAAGAACAATTAATCCCAATACTATACAAATTATTTGATATAATAAGCAAAGAAGGAGTCTTACCAAATTTCTTTCATGACACAAACATGGTACTGATTCCAAAGCCAAGTAGATCAAAAACAGAGAAAGAAAATTACAGACCAATCTCCTTGATGAACATAGATGCAAAAATCTTAAATAGAATACTAGCAAAAAGACTCCAGCAAGTGATCAAGAGGGTTATCCATTATGATCAGGTGGGATTGATACCAGGAATGCAAGAAGGTTCAACATTAGGAAAACCATTCACATAATTGACCATATCAACAAGCAAACCAACAAAAAACACATGATTATCTCAATAGATGCTGAAAAAGCCTTTGACAAAATACAACACCCATTCCTACTGAAAACACTAGAAAGTATAGGAATAGAAGGGCCTTTCCTAAAATTAACAAACAGTATATATCTTAAAGCACCAACAAGCATCATATGGAATGAGGATAAATTAGAAGCCTTCCCAATAAGATCAGGAGTGAAACAAGGATGCCCATTGTCACCTCTATTATTCAACATAGTACTAGAAACACTAGCAGTAGCAATTAGAGAAGAAAAAGAAATTGAAGGTATTAAAATAGGTAATGAGGAGAGGAAGCTATTACTCTTTGCAGATGATATGATGGTGTACTCATAGAATCCTAGAGAATCAACTAAAAAGCTAGTAGAAATAATCAACAACTTTAGCAAAGTTGCAGGATACAAAATAAATGCACATAAATCATTAGCATTTCTATGTATTTCCAACACATCACAGCAGCAAGAGGTAGAAACAGAAACACCATTTAAAATCACCCTAGACAATATAAAATACTTAGTAATCTATCTACCAAAAAAACCCACTGGAATTATATGAACATAACTACAAAACACTTTCCAAACAGTTAAAACTAGATCTAAACAACTGGAAAATCATTGAGTCCTCAGGGGTACGACCAGCTAACATAATAAAAATGAGAATTCTACCCAAATTAATTTACTTATTTACTTTTTTACTGAATTAGAAAAAACTATAACAAAGTTTATTTGGAAGAACAAAAGATCAAGAATATCAAGGGAAAAATGAAAAAAAAATGTGAAGGAAGGTGGCCTAGCAGTACGAGATATTAAGCTATACTGTAAAGCAGCAGTCATCAAAACAATATGGTACTGGCTAAGAGACAGAAGGGAAGATCAGTGGAATAGACTTGGAGTAAGTGATGTCAGCAAAACAGTGTATGATAAACCCAAAGAGCCCAACTTTTGTAATAAAAATCCACTATTTGACAAAAACTGCTGGGAAAATTGGAAAACAATATGGGAGACATTAGGTTTAGACCAATATCTCACACCCTACACCAAAAAAAAATTCAGAATGGGTGAATATAAAGAAGGAAACTGTAAGTAAATTAGGGAAATACAGAATAGTATACTTGTCAGATCTCTGGAAAAGGAAAGATTTTAAAACCAAGCAAGAGTTAGAAAAAATTACAAAATATAAAATAATTTTGATTATATTAAATTAAAAATGTTTTCTACAAACAAAAACAATGCAACCAAAATCAGAAGGGTAACAACAAACTGGGAAAAATCTTTATAACAAAACCTCTGATAGGGGTCTAATTACTCAAAATATACAAGGAGCTAAATCAATTCTATAAAAAATCAAGCCATTTCCCAATCGATAAATGGGCAAGTGATTTGAATAGGCAATTTTCAGATAAAGAAATCAAAACTATCAATAAGCACATGAGAAAGTGTTCTAAATCTCTAATAATTAGAGAAATGCAAATCAAAACAACTCTGAGATATCACCTCACATCTAGCAGATTGGCTAAAATGATAAAAGGGGAGAGTAATGAATGTTGGAGTGGATGTGGCAAAATTGGGACATTAATGCAATGCTGGTGGAGTTGTGAACTGATCCAACCATTCTGCTTGGCAATTTGAAATTATGCCCAAAGAGCAATAAAAGAATGCCTGCTCTTTGATCCAGCCATTCCATTGCTGGGTTTATACCCCAAAGAGATAATAGATAAACAGACTTGTACAAAAATATTTATAGCTTCGCTCTTTGTGGTGGCAAAAACCTGGAAAGGGAGGGTATGCCCTTCAATTGGGGAATGGCTGAACACATTGTGGTATATGTTGGTGATGGACTACTATTGTGCTAAAGGAATAATAAACTGGAGGAATTCCATGTGAACTGGAAAGACCTCCAGGAATTGATGCAGAGTGAAAGGATCAGAGGCAGAAGAATGTTGTACACAGAGACCGATACACTGTTTTAAAATCAAATGTAATGGACATCTGTACTAGCAGCAATGCAATGACCCAAGACAATTTTGAGGGATTTATGGAAAAGAACAATACCCACATTCAGAAGAAAAACTACAGGAGAGGAAACACAGAAGAAAAACAAGTGCTTGAACATTTGGGTCGATAAGGACATGATTGGGGATATAGACCCGAAAGGACCACATCAATGCAACTCTCAATAATACGTAAATAAGTCTTGATTGACCACACATGTTAAAACTAGTGGAAATGGGAGTTAGCTATGGGGTGGGTAGTTTGACGGGGTGAAGGGAAAAGTAAAAATATGAATCATGTAACCATGGAAAATTTTTCTAAAAATAAAAAATTATTAACAAATATAAAATAAAATAAAATTACCCTAGACAATATAAACTACTTAGGAATCTATCTACCAAAACAAACACAGGAATTATATGAACACAACACAACTACAAAACACTTTCCAAACAATTAAAACTAGATCTAAACAATTGGAAAAAATTGATTGCTCATGGGTAGGATGAACTAACATAATAAAAATGACCATTCTACCCAAATTACTTTACTTATTTAGTGCCATACCTACCAAACTACCAAAAGACTTCTTTACTGAATTAGAAAAAAACTGTAACAAAGTTCATTTGGAAGAACAAAATATCAAGAATATCAAGGGAAATAATGAAAAAAAATATGAAAGAAGGTGGCCTAGCAGTACCAGATCTTAAACTGTTCTATAAAATAGTAGTCATCAAAACAATATGGTACTGGTGAAGAGACAGAAGGGAGGATCAGTGGAATAGACTAAGGGTAAGCAACCTCAGAAAGACAGTTTTTGATAAACCCAAAGAACCGAACTTTTGGGACAAAACCCCACTATTTGACAAAAACTGCTGGGAAAATTGGAAAACAATATGGGACTCAATCAACATCTCACACCCTATACCAAGATAAACTCAGAATAGGTGAAAGACTTGAATATATAGAAGGAAATTATAAGTAAATTAGGTGAGCACAGAATAGTATACTTGTCAGATCTCAAGGAAAGGAAAGATTTAAAAATCAAGTAAAAGAAAAAATTACAAAATACAAAATAATTTTGACTACATTAAACTAAAAAGTTTTTTTACAGACAAAACCAATTTTACCAAAATTAGTAGTGAAGGAACAAATTGGGGGAAAATCTTTATAACAAAAACTCAGACAAAGGTCTAATTACTCAAATATACAAGGAGCTAAATCAATTGTACACAAGCCATCCCCCTGTTGATAAATGGGTAAGGGACATCAATAGGCAATTTTCAGATAAAGAAATCAAAAATATCAATAAGCACAAAAGAAAGTGTTCTAAATCTCTAATAATTAGAGAAATGAATCAAAACAATTTTGAGGTATCACCTAGCAAATTAGCTAAAATGACAGCATGGTTGAGTATTGAATGTTGGAGGGGATGTGGCAAAATTGGGACATTAATGCATTGCTGGTGGAGTTGTGAATTGATCCAACCATTCTGGATGGCAATTTGGAACTATGCTCAAAGGGCTTTAAAAGACTATCTGCCTTTTGATCCATCCATAGCACTGCTTGGTTTATACCCCAAAGAGATAATAAGGAAAAAGACTTGTATAAAAATATTTATAGCTGCGCTCTTTGTGGTGGCAAAAAATTGGAAAATGAGAGAATATCCTTTGATTGGGGAATGGCTGAATAAATTGTGGTATCTGTTGTTGATGGAATACTATTATGCTCAAAGGAATAAAGAACTGGATGAATTCCATGTGAACTGGAATGACCTCCATGAACTGATGAAGAGTGAAAGGAGCAGATCCAGGAGAACATTGATACATAGAGACTGATACACTGTGGTACAATCAAACATAATGGACTTCTCTACAAGCGGCAATGAAAGGATCTGGAGCAAGGCTGAGGGACTTATGAGAAAGAAAACTAGCCACATTCAGAGAAAGAACTGTGGGAGGAGAAACACAGAAGAAAAACAACTGCTTGAACACATGGGCTGATGGGGATATTATTGGGGATGCAGACACTAAAGGATAACTCTAGTCCAACTATCAATAATGTGGAATTAGGTCTTAATCAATGACACATATAAAACCCAGTGTAATTGTTAGGGGGGTTAGGGGTGTGTGGGGGAGAGGAAAAGAACATGAAACATGTAACTATTGGAAATTCAAAATAAAAATTAAAAAAAAAATTTAAGTCAGCTGTGTTCTCAGGGTAGAGGAAGCACTCCCTTAAACTTCATTTTTGCCTTGTGCTGGGGTTCCAGTCCTCACTGCTTGGACTTGGGTTGGGTTTTGGAGCCTCACTCTGGGCCTACACCAGCCAGATAGACACTGTGGACTGCCCTATGCTAGGGCTTGGGGCCTCACTGCAGTTTTATGACAGGGCTTAGATTTTCCAGGGGTAGGCATGGGCTCCTTTTCTGTTGACACAGGCAGGATCTCAGGCTCTAGAAGATGACTTGGGTCCAGATTTAGAACCTGGAGCAGTATGGGTGGGGTGAGGGGCTTGCTGATGGCTTGAGGCAACACTCCTTGGTGTGGCCTTGTTGGTGGCTGGGTGGCTTTGCTGCTGACTGAAATTCCCTCTCACCCCAGTTAAATAGATGCTCCTTGCCTACCTTTCAAACTGTTTGCTGCAGGAAAGTTGCTTCACTCTGTTGCATTGTTGGTTATATCACTCTGGTGTTCATTTTGAAGTATTATTTTAATGCTGGTTGTGAAGGATTCTCAGAACTGGTTTGAGCTTTCCATGTTTCTACTCCAACATCTTGGCTCCACCCCCTTGAAAATCACTATGTATATTTTTATGTATATATTTTGTATGTCTCTCACTATGTATATATTTTAGCCCAGTTATATCTCTATTGGGTTTTTTCCTAATATGATTGTGATGTGTAAAAAATAAAAGAAAGCAGAGGAAAGTCAAGAAAAAAAAAGTCTTTAATAAAGAAAAATAACCTTCGCTCTGGCAAACTCTCCCCTCTGCTCTGTTGCTCCCTGGCTCCAAGTATGATTCAAAGGTCCCTCCTTGGCCTGGGATTGGTCCTTTTGTAGACCAATTCCACGGCAGTAAGTAGGTGGGTGTGGTCCTTCCCTAGTGTGAGATTGGTCCATTCATAGACCAATCCCATGCCAGGAAGTAGGAGGGAGGTGCAAGGCATGCTGGGGGCTGTAGTTCTCTCAGTATACAATTTTTTTCCCCTTTCAAAACCCACAAACTCAAGTAAATAGGAAAAGAAACTTTAAGTTCTAAAATATATATAGCCGCTGTTTTTGTGGTAGCAAAGAATTGGGAACTGAAGGGATGTCTAACAATTGGGGCAAGTCATGGTATATGATTGTAATGGAAAACTATTGTGCCAATAAAAATAACCAACAAGATGGTAACAAAAAAAACCTGGGACTATTTATTTGAAGTGATATTTTAAAGTGAAATGAGCAGATCCAAGAGAATGTTGTACACAGTAACAACAATTATGTATGATGATCAACAGCGAATTACTTAACTATTATCAACAAGGCATGACAACTCTATCCACGACAAAATGAAGGGACTCAAGACAGAAACAAATATTCGCTGCAATGAAGGAACAGAATTCCAGTGCAGATTGAATTCTCCACCATTCTCGCATACCATTCTCCACTTTATTTCCTTCATGAATTTTCCTCTAGTGTGAGTAATATGTGTGTCATTTAACAACATGGCAAAAAAGGAAATGTGTATTATGTGGCAATATATGTGCAACCTATATCATATTACCTATCTCCTTAGGAAGGGGGTAGTGATGGGATGGAGGGGAAAAAAGAATGAAACAGATTTTTGGTCATAGCTAATGTGATCATTTGTTTCTCTTGCATAAGAATATTTATTATAATTTATTCCATATTTATAATAAATCACAATGTTATGTATTATACCACATTTTATGTATGAAAAACTTAAAATCACATCATAATAGATGTAGAGAAAGTTTGTAAGAGTGCTGTACCAATTTATATATATTTTTAATACTTTATTTCATTCCAATAACATGCAAAAACAATTTGTAACATTAAAAAAATGAATTTCAAATTCTCTATTTCCCTTCCTTCTCTCCTCTCTCCTGGAGAAGACAAACAATTTGATATAGGCTATACATGTGCAGTCATATAAACCATATTTCCATATTAGTCATTATGTGAAAGACAACACGGACCCCCAAACTCAAAGAAATCCTCAAATAAAGAAAGTTTTTTAAAATGTATGCTTCATTCTTCATTCAAATTCCATCAGTTTTTTCCTCTGGAGATGGATAGCTGAACTAATTGATGGTATTAGGACAACAAGTGGTTCACTGTGGGAACTGAGTGAATCACACTGAGTCTGTCTTGTGATTCAACTCAGGAGCTAGCTTAGTTGCCTTTCTGTTTGATTATGAGTCTAGTTCAACTTCTCCCTGTGAGAAAACTTTATCCAACTGTGGTAACTGAAAGAAAACCTTTTTGTATTGTTTGAAGTTAGCTCTGAGCGACTGGGAACCTGAACTATTCATGCTCTCTGTTTAGAGACACTTAACTAAGGACATAATTTAAGTTGACCAGAAATGCAGTCATATTCTAAGATTGATGCAAGGATTTTTTTCATAATTATATGTCTCAAGCAAACCATATGTTTTTTTTATCTGAAAACTGGCCTAAGACTAATTAATCAGTTATTGTTTCTATGCTCTTTTGATTGCTTATAGGAGAAGCATGACACATCATTTTCCTGAATTCAAGGAATTGTACTTATTCACTTTCCCTCTCTGTTTGGAAAGTTCCTAATCTTTCATCCAATTATAAATAAGATTACCTAGTATTGTATTGTTTCCTTTTAATTAATTAGTCTTATTTGACTAATTGTTTTTAATATAAAAACCTGTCTCCCCTGGTATTAAAGGACTAAGATAAGGAAGGGGCCTGGTCCCAATTTGGTAGGTAATAAGCATCCATTTCTTAATAAATCTTTATGTGCAGAAAATAAACCTTTCTTTCTCAGTTACTTCATCTTTTGCTTTTTGGGTAGCATTTTTCATCTCAAGTCCTGAGATAGCAAAATGTTTAACATGGCTAAAACAACTAAACAACAACTACATTCTGTGAGATTAGGAAGATTTGATTGCTACAGACCCCTGTCTTCTTACAGAGCTTCCCAAATACAACAATTCTTACAATATTGCTGCTACTTTGTATACTTTATTCTCCTTTCATTTTCCACTTTTTTTCACTTTCCATCCAGTCCTTTGTAGAACTAAGTGATGTGAAAATGATTTTCTTAGCATAGCTGCAATGATTTTGTTGGGGCAAAAGTGTTTTAATGCTATCTAATTGAAATAATCTATTTTCTTTTATGCTTAACTCTATCATTATGTGATTTTTTGAAGGTCTCTTAATGTTTCTCAGTTTTATTTTTTACCTGTAAAATGAAGGTAACAAATCCTACCCTAGTTTCCTAATAGGAATGTTAAGAATATCAAAAGAAATGATGATTATACATTATTTTTCAGTTGTAATGAGTTATGAAAATTTTAGGTTTTTATGATTACAAAGATGATAAAAATGAAATCCATTTTTCTTCTCTTCTTTCTCAATGTGTCAGATACCTAACCTAAGAACTGAGTCTGTCTGCTAAGAATAATTTCTTCTTGATGGACTGGTTCACAGAGAGAACTAAACTTTTAATCAAGGAATGAAGATTTATAAAATGCTTTTAATGAGTGTTAAACACTAAAATGGATTCCAGAAAGGTATGTGACAAAATGCTGCAATCAATGCTAGATTGCAAGAATGCTAGAATCAAAACAGGGAGAATAGGCTAAGAGTTTTGTTCCTTCACTCCATTATCATTTATTAAACGACTACTATGTACCGTGTATTGTGAAAGAGGTTTGCAATACAAAAAGAAACATGAAATATTATTTGGCTGTAGACTATTTACATTTGTTTGGAGCAGAGAATAATACATAACATTATATAAATTCAAAATTTTTAAACATTTATGATCTGCAAAGCATTCTCCAGGGTTACACACCTGGCACCCTAATGAGGGATTTGAACTTAAGTTTTCCTGATTCTAATTCCAACACTGTCCATTGTGCCATCTAGTTGCATGAAAATAGAAAATATAAAAAATAATTTCTGAGAGATTTGTGGTAGTAATTGTGAAGATGGAATCAGGATAGGCTTTCTACTATAGGATATAGGAACCGAGTTGACCTTTGGATTAGGATATAGGAACCGAGTTGTCCTTTGGACTAAGGATTCTTCAAAATGCTGTTGAAGAAGGAGTGAATTGCAGGCATGGATGACAGACTGTGCAAAGTTATAGAGATGGGAGATAGAAAATTGTATATAGGGAACAGCACATAGGCTGATTTGCATTGACAGTAAAGTGCTTACAGAGTGGTATGCAATAAACATTGGGGTTGGTTATAGCTAGAGAATAATGACCTTACGTAGTCAACTGTGTAAGGGGTAAAAAGGGGTTTTTTATTGGTTGAATATTTTAAAAGGTTAGGTCACCAGGGAATTGAATAATTATCAATTCCCAATTAAAGAATGACCTCCAGTCAAAATTACTTTTATGGAAGTTTATTTACAAAATATAGGAGAGAATGGAAGTAGAGAGATGAGAAGAGGGTAGAATAAGAGATTTGTATTCAAGTCTGGGCTTTACTCCTGCAGGGCTCCAGAGGCCCAGCCAGAGCCTAAAAATCAATTAACAAGTGTTTTAGCCACAAGGGCTTCTCCCAATCAAGGGAGCCTGCTGGAGGCTATTACCTCATGGAAGGTTAAAGGAGTCAGCCTTCTTCACTTACCACATGTAGTTCTAAGAGGGAGATTTAAGAGCAGTCTCACCAAGGTCTTAAGGTCCCAGGTCCAAGTCACGAACCAGAAGCGCTCCTTCAGGTCCCATTCATGAACCGGAAGAGCTCCTGATCTCACTCAACTCTCTTTTTAAAGGGGCCTCTTTTTTATTTTTTATTTTTTTAAAACCCTTAACTTCTGTGTATTAGCTCCTAGGTGGAAGAGTGGTAAGGGTGGGCAATGGGGGTCAAGTGACTTGCCCAGGGTCACACAGCTGGGAAGTGTCTGAGGCCGGATTTGAACCTAGGACCTCCCATCTCTAGGTCTGACTCTCAATCCACTGAGCTACCCAGCTGCTCCTAAAGGGGCCTCTTTTGCCTCACTTCTTGTGCCTTCCTCTTAGTTTACATGTCCAATCATAATAGATGCTTTTCTTAGGACTGCCCAGGAGGCATTCAGTAAATTCTGATTTGTAACTCACTCTAGCACAGGTGGGTTACAGACCACCTAAGTTGTGAGTTAAATGGAGATGTTTTCACCTTTGGTGATTAAATCTAAAGATGGACAGGGTAGATTTAATCTCATCATCACAAATGGAAGGTTTGCATTTTATCCTAGAAGCAATAAGGAGCCACTGGAGCTTCTTGAGCAGTGAAGTTATATGATTGGAGCTGTGCTTTAGAAATATCAACTAGAAGATGTGTGGAGGATGGAATGTAAAAGGTCTATAAAAACAATTTGATGATGCAAGATTGTAAATAATGAAGTTGGTGTATGTGGAAAGGGGGAGAGAGAGTGAGAAAGAGAGATATACAGAGACAGATAGAGACAGAAACAAGGAAAGAGAGAGATACTCAGAGAGAGAGAGAGACAGAGACAGAATGATAGTGAGAGTACAGTGGAAAGAACTCTGAAAAGGTAGGCAGAAGACCAATTCAAATTCTAGTTTTGCTAATTTCTTCTTCTGTATCCTTGGGAAAGTCACAAGTTTTCTGGAGTGATTTCTTCTTTTTATGTAGCATTGATGGTGATTGCTGGTCTGGTAGTCAGGAAGGCAGGGCTATTCATCTCTCTCATGCCACTCCTTTTCTTGGGACAGTCTGCTCTTTCCCTTGGAATAAGACTTTCTCCATAGCTACATTTTTAGTCTCTTTCATTTAGAGGAGTGTTTTCCCTTTAATATTAACCTGAGGTAGTGACAAATGCCCGTCTTGAGCCAAGTGCATATAGTTATCAGTGCTACCATGATTGATAAATCATTTGTCCAAAGAGAAGGTTGTGTATTCTCCTGTACTGGGAAGTTGTAAAAGTGAATCAGTAATACTCTCCAATAACTGTAAGCACCTAGCCAGAAATCTCCCTTTGGGAAACACAGAAGTTTTCATTCCAGAATTTGAATTCAGGCCCAGAGATTTCAAGTTCAGTTCTCTTTCTGTTGCATCATGATATCTTTTAATTTTTGTGGACAATTTGCATGGGAGAAAACATTGGCTACAATCCAAATAGATTACAGAGGGATTTCTCCAATTAAAGAGGTTACTCTTATTTCTGTCTTGATTTTTCATGGTTTCCTGAAGTTTGTTGTTATACCTAGCAAGGAAGGTTACATATCTTTTATGTCAGCCCATTTCTATGAGTACATTTCTACAGTTGTCTGTGATAAGAGATACATTAGATTGATGAGCAAGGCTTGAGAGAATCATACACACACACCAGACATTGATTTTAAAATGTTGATTTTTTTCATTTTGACTTTTTTAACTGATGTACTACAGCCTCATGTTTTTTGTGAGAAGATATTTTTGCTGAGCTTTTTCACAGCTGCTTTCACATCCTTGTTCCTCAGACTATATATGATGGGATTCAGCATGGGAATAACCACAGCATAGAAGAGAGCGATTAGCTCATCTGTTGCATGAGAATCTTTGGATTTGGGCTTCATGTACATGAAGAGGATGGTTCCATAAAACATAGTCACCACAGTCAGGTGTGCTGAACAGGTAGAAAAGGCTTTTTTCCTTCCCTCTGTAGAATTGATCCTCAGAATTGTAAAGAGGATGAACAAGTAAGAGATGATTATTAGTAACACTGGAATAACCAGCAAAATGACATTTGATATGACCATAATAATCACATTGAGGGAGATATCTGTACATGCTAGTTTCAATACAGCCAGGATCTCACATGTGAGATAATCAATGACATTGTTTCCACAAAAGGGCAACCCCATAGCAAGAATTGTTTGTACCAGTGAGTTTAGCACACCTGTCATCCAAGAACTGGCTGCCATCCATCCACAAAGCCCCTTGTTCATGATGATGGGGTATCTCAAGGGTCTACAAATGGCCACATAGCGGTCATAAGACATTACAGTCAGGAGCACACACTCTGTAGACCCCAAGGCAAGAGAGAAGAACATTTGTGCTCCACATCCCACAAAAGAAATGGATTTTTCATCTGAAAGGTAGTTCGCAAGTATCAGTGGAACAGAAGAAGATGTGTAGCAGATATCCAGGAAAGAGAGGTTACTGAGAAAGAAGTACATGGGAGTGTGGAG
The DNA here is from genome assembly GCF_016433145.1 of Gracilinanus agilis. Taxonomy (NCBI): domain Eukaryota; kingdom Metazoa; phylum Chordata; class Mammalia; order Didelphimorphia; family Didelphidae; genus Gracilinanus; species Gracilinanus agilis. Next base: position 149,491,744 of record NC_058130.1, read on the forward strand.
ATGAGAGTCCAGAATGATGATTGTAATGAGGAAACTGTTGCCCAGCAATATTATAATATACATGATAAGGGACAGAAGAAAAAAAACAAAATGAAAGATGGGGTGAGCAGCCAGACCATGAAGAAAAAATATGGTCATCAATGTCTGATTTTGATTTTCCATTTATTGTCTCTTTTACCTGTAAAATTTTAAGTTTGAAACATAAACTTTATCTAATTAAAATGAGTTAAAATGTAAATTATCCTTTTTTCAAACTAAATTTCTAGAATAGGAATATACTTTTAAAAATTTATATCACCTACACCAAATTAGCCATTAGGTTTTCCTCTTCAGTGAACCATGCTCAGAAACACCTATACAGAGAACTTTGTTTTATTAGTAATCCTCACTCAGAAAGGAATTTGGAGTTCAGTAGATTATCTCTACTCAAAAGCAACTTTTGGGCATGTTTTTTGCAAGGGCAGACTGAATTCTACTTCCTAAAGAGCTGAATAGTCCATAGAGGTATAGATCTAGAACTGGGTGGGACCTCAAAGGTAATAGATGAGAAAACTGAGGCCCAGGGTGGTCAAATGACTTTCCTAAGTTTATATAGATAGTCAGCAGCACAGGTGGGATTTGAATCTTGATTATCTTACTCCAGAGTCAATATTCTTTCCATTGTTAAATATGATGGAGGAAACAGAGAGAGAGAGATGGAAAGGAAGAAAGGCATTTAATGCAAAAAATGCCTATAAGTAAAATGACTTTCAGAATAATTTCTATCTTACTACAAATATGCAACTAAAATTATTCCTATATAGTCAGACCATAATTCAATTACATTCTGAAAGATAATGGGTCTTGTAGACAGAATCAGTAGGGAAGATCTGGGTTCAAATCTTATCTTTGACACTTAGTAGCTTTGTAACCCTAGAAATAATGTTTTAACTTCTTCTCTAACTTGGGCAATAATCAAGGACTTAACAAAATATTAAACCTAGTCACAAGACTGAGATTGAATATAAGCTTTGTAATTAGTTTCTCAATGGCTGCCAAGGTTCATTTCAATTCAAAGAACTATGACTGTGTGAACCTATGAGCTTCTAATTTATGGGTGTATTACAAGCTGCATCAGTGGAGGGGATTCCCACAATGGAAAATGTCCACCAAAACAACTCCTTCCTCCTTTACATATTTTTTGCTTAAATATATAGCTTCAGAGATATTAGTAAAAATAGGGTGGACTTAAGTCCCAAACTAATATAAAAGAACAGATTAAGTTGAAATAAAGATATACCTTATATCTGTGGATATAAGAACCCCTAGACCAATTGATTTTCAAAGTTCCTTCAGGTTGTCAATGAATGAATGAGTTTTATGGGTGCAACTCTGAATGGGAATGAGAATTTCCAACATCCTGGCACTGAAGAGCATTGTTTAGCATAATCTATGTTATGTTTGTGTCTGGCAAATAGCAGACACTTAATAAATATTAGTTGCCTGACATTTTTCTATAATAACTTGCTATCTGTGAGCAGAAGCAAGTGGCTAGATAGAATATTTGCCCCATGTCTTAAGTTGCTAGTATTCATTATGAGCTTCTGTGGAGGTGGGGGAAGGAAATTGCCTCTAGATATAGACTCCTTTCAACTATGTGATTCCTTCTGCTTCTCTTGACTATTGTCATGTAATGTTTTCCATCTCCCCGCTAGTTTGGACAACTTCTTCCTCAGGTTATCCTTGTTTAGTGTGGTTGTGGCTTTGCTGATCACTCATTTCCCCATAATTCAATCGTGTAAGGTAGATAATGCATATATTGATTTATTGTCTACACCTGAGATTTCCTCTTAGTGAGGGAACTATCTTTACCAATGTTTATCATTGGCACCTGTTTTATATTTACAATTATAGAGGTGCCTGGGACCTTGTGAGTTTAAGTGACCCAGGAAATGTCAATAAGCTTATTTGTAATGAATTTTTATTGAACCTTGGTATCATTACACCATGCCACCTATTCTTCTAAAGATCATTATCCTCCTTTTAATAGATATGGGTCCCAACACAAAAAGAGGGTAAATGGTTTATACATCATTTCCTTTTTCTATTATTCAATGTGATGAAGGAAAAGTGATGAGAAAATACATTGAGGGATTTGGAATCAAATATCAGTATTGGGTACTGGAATCAATATAGTATTATGAAGTGATGAATTCAGGTTTTAAATCCAAATTTCAGACCCAATGTTCTTTCTACATTCAGCCTTTTGAAGGCATGAATGGCTCTTGAGGGGTTGCAACTTTTTTAGATGTAGTTTTTGACTTTTAGGACTCCTAATTTCCATTTTAGAAGTTTGTATTTTTATTAACTTAGTTAATAATGATGGATAATAGAGTCCAGGATTATTAACTAAGATTCTTGCTGTAACAACTGGTACTGAGAAGCTCTGCATTTTGTCAACACCAACCTCCACTGGATGTTAGAGTGTCGTCCTACTCTCTCTTTCTCTCAACCCCCCCAATTATTTTACTGCTTTGAGACATCTCAAATGAACATTTTGAAAGTTTTTGTGCTGTTTGATTTTCAGCACTCATGTTTTCTCTTTCCCTTTCCACCTTCAAATTCACTACATCCACTCTAGCATTCTGTCCATCATTTGGGTATTCAGGTAATTGAGGAAAGTTGAGCTATAATAGACCTGTCATGTGCCCACTTCCATTCTGGAATCAACAGGATTACTGTAGGGGGCAGTTAGGTGACTCAGGGGATAGAAAACAAGGTTTGAATATGCGAGGTATTGGGTTCAAATTTGACCTCAGAAACTTCCTAACTGTGTGATCCTGTCACATCTCCCATTACCTATCCCTAACTACTTTTTTTGCCTTAGAATCAAAACAGTTTTCATGCTAAGACAGAAAGTAAGGATTAATTCCACCCCCCAATCCAAAATGCCCTGCATTATTGTGAGGATCTAGCATGCTACTAGCTTAAAAAGAGCTAAGGTGGCCCTTTCTCCCTATCGAACTCACTCCTTTTTTTCTCACAAAAAAGTGAAAAGTAATAGCAAGTGATGTGTAGGAATGCATTTTCCACTTTCATCAAACAGCTGTAAACCAACCACTCTTCTATTATTTCCAATGTAATAATCAACAGTTTATAACCTACAGATAGGATAAATATAATTTCCTTTTTCTATTATTTAGTCTGATGAAGGAAAAGAGATAAGAAAATAAATTGAAGGACTTGGAATCAAATGACCAGAGTTTGATTCCAACTTACCTGTATGAGCTTCTGTGAGCTTCAGTTTTCTCATCTACACAACAATGTCTATAAAACTCATGGTCTTTTCAATATCTATGTACCATGAGCCATTTTTCCTGATTACTAAAGGAGGAATGATCTTTCCTAAACTATTTTGGGCATCATGTAAAGGATACCATTATTACTGCATTGGGATAAAATATTTGCAATGTGCTGGCACATAATAGGTACTATATAAATATTAGTTTTTGTTGTTGCTGTTATGATTTTAACCTATTCACTACTATGTAAAATAACATGTATCCTTTCGTTTGATGACATCAAACCGAGACAGTCTGGACAGAGGTGATTGATAGAGGCATGCTATCCTAACACACAATAATAATTCCAAGGAAGAGGCAGCCTGACACACAAAAAATTCATTAATTCCTACTGGATGGCCTCAAACACTTTCTATCTGTGTGTCTCTGACTCCTTTTTTCTAGCCCTTGCAGCTCTTCTGTCTTAGACTTATTTAAAAAGTAAAGGTTTAAAAAAGTTCCTTTAGGCCAAATTTTAAAAGCATTCCTCCATCTGTGCTGGGTTTCTGATTTTCTTTTCCTTTGAATCAACTGGCATTGTGCCTTTTGTCATTCTCCAACTCACCTCCTATCTCTTTCTGAATAGTCCTTCAAACAAATTTCTTTTTCTTGCTTTCAAAGTCCCTCCCCCCAAGGAAAACTCCATCATCAAACAGTGTTTGATGCACTATAAGTTAGTCTTGCTCAGGTTTGAGTGATCCCAAGCTATGCAGCCGTCTTAACAATTTACCTGTAAGAAAAATGGTTGTCTCACTTGCTGGATTCAGCAGACAGCAGATGGCTTTTCCTTGTCTCAAAAACTGATTTCTGCCTGCTTTAGAAAATTTTTTGTGATGGATTTTCACAGGCAATCCTGATGGGCAGTTATGATATTCAATTTCAAAGCCTTAGAGACATATCAGGTGGAATAGTTATTAGACCAAATGCGATCCTCTAAATTGAGGGATTTATTTCTTCCAGGGTTATATTTTTATCAGATGTAGAATATTAGATTTCTGTCAGTCAGAAATAGGGAATAGAGAAAGAAAAGAAGACTGATTTGTACTTTTGATGAGTTGGACCCATTTATTTTTCAGTGGGCTTAGGCAGAATCACCCCAAAATAGAGGCCTGACAGTTTCTGAAGAGGCAACCACACACTCTGGGAAGCCATTTTAACTTCTTCTTGGGGGACATCTTTTGTCCCTGAAGCAATTTAAAGTTCTGACATGGAAATGTGCCAGAGTTGAAAACTTTTAGATACTTAAGAAATAATACCCTAAAGGTCTAATTACTTAGAACCAATTATATTGCTCCATTTCAAGCAAAAAAAAACTTTTCTGAGTTTCCATTTTGGTTTCCAAATTGCATTCAAAGGACATTGACTACATACCTATTCTTTGGTTTGACTATCTATTATACTAGAGTGACACCTGATTGTTGGTGACAAGGAATCAATCTAAGATTAAACAAAACATCAGTCCTTTGAAGCATCAAAGAACTTTAGTAGGGGCAATTAAATATTTTATATAGTTTTTGAAAGGCATTTAAAATTTTTTTCAGCTACACATAGAAACAATTTTTGACAATTGTTTTCTGGCATTTTGTAATTCAGATTCTCTCCCTCCTTTCTTCCCTCCCTCTCTTCTTCCTTGAGGTAGTAAATAGTCTGACATAGATTATTAGAGTTTTCATGCACTATATGTTTCCATATTCCCCATGCCATTTCAGAAGACGCATTTAACACATACAATAAAAACTAATAAAAGAAATAAAATGAAAGATGGCACATATGGTTCGATCTGCAATCAGATTTCAACAGTCTCTTCTTTGTCTGTGGATAGTTTTTTTTTTTTACCCTCAACCCCTTTGTTTTGGTGATAATAGTTTAATTCTTCACAGTTAATTCTTGTATAATATTTCTATTACTGTATACACTCTTCTCTTGGTTCTGCTTGCTTCACTTTCTATCACTGCATATAATTCTTTCCATATTTTTCTGAACTCATTTCATCCATTATTTCTTATACCACAATAGCATTCCATTATATCACAACTTTTTCAGTCATTCCCTAAGTTTCTAATTCTTTGTCACTACAAAAAGAGCTCTAAAATATTTTTTTATGAGTAGGTGCTTTTGCCCTATCTCTGATCTCTTTAGGCTATAAAACCAGTTGTGGTATTACTGCATCAAAAAGTATACATAGTTTTATGGTTCTTTGGACATGGTTCTATATTTCTTTCCAGAATGGTTGTATCAGTTCATAGTTCTATCAAAAGTGTATTAGTAAGGGGGCAGCTGGGTAGCTCAGTGGAGTGAGAGTCAGGCCTAGAGGCAGGAGGTCCTAGGTTCAAACCCGGCCTCAGCCACTTCCCAGCTGTGTGACCCTGGGCAAGTCACTTGACCCCCATTGCCCACCCTTACCACTCTTCCACCTATGAGACAATACACTGAAGTACAAGGTTTTTAAAAAAAAGTGTATTAGTACTCCTATTTTACCACATCATCTCCAATATTTGTCATTTTCCTTTTTGGTCATATTAGGCAATCTGAGAGGTGTGAAGTGGTATCTCAGAGTTCTTTTAATTTTCAGTTCTCTAATCAATAGTGATTTGGAACATTTTTTAATATGACTATGGATAGTTTTTTAAAAAAAATTAAAAACCCTTATCTTCTGTCTTAGAATCATTACTAAGTATTGGTTCAAGGCAGAAGATTGGTAAGGGCTAGGCAATGGGGATTAAGTGACTTGCCCAGGGTCACACAGCTGGGAAGTGTCTGAGGCCAGATTTGAACCCAGGACCTCCCATCTCTAGGCCTGGCTCTCAATCCACTGAGTCAGCCAGCTGCCCCCTACTATAGATAGTTTGAATTTATTCATTTGAGAACTGTCTGTTCATATCCTTTGACCATTTATCAATTGAGGAATGCTGTGTATTCTTATAATTTTGAATCGGTTCTCTACATATTTGAGAAATGAGGACTTTGTCAGAGAAACTTGCTGTTTCCCCATTTTCTTGTTTCTGTTCTTATCTTGCATTGTTTTGTTTTTACAAACCCTTTAAGATTTAAAGTAACCAAAATGATCTATTTTATTTTTCATTATATTATCTATGCCATATTTGGTCATAAATTCTTCCCTTATCCATAAATCTGGTAGGCAAAATTTTCTGTGTTCCCCTACTTTGTTTATGGTGTCACCCTTTATCTCTAAATTGGTTATCCATTTTGATTTTATCTTGGTGTATGGTATGAAGTATTGGTCTATGCCTACTTTCGGCCAGACTATTTTCCAGTTTTTAGAGAAGTTTTTGTCAAATAGTGAGATCTTCCCTCAACAGTTTATATATCTTTGAGTTTATTGTATACTAAGTTATTATAATTATTAACTACTATATGTTGATTTCCTAACCTATCCCATTGATCAGACTGTTTTTTTTAATTTTAATTTTTTTAAACCCTTAACTTCTGTGTATTGGCTCCTTGGTGGAAGAGTGGTAAGGGTGGGCAATGGGAGTCAAGTGACTTGCCCAGGGTCACACAGCTGGGAAGTGTCTGAGGCCAGATTTGAACCTAGAACCTCCCGTCTCTAGGCCTGACTCTCAATCCACTGAGCTACCCAGCTGCCCCCACCAGACTGTTTTGATGATGATTGCTTTATTGTACAATTAAATATCTGGTACTGCTAGGCCACCGTCCCTCACATTTTCTCCCATTAGTTCTTTTGATATTCTTGATATTTCTTTTCTTCTAGATGAATTTATTATTTCTTTTTCTAGTTCTATAAAATAGCTTTTTGGTAATTTGATAGGTATAGCACTGAATAAGTAAATTAATTTAGGTGGGATGGTCATTTTTATTATATTAGCTTGGCCTATTTATGAGCAATTAATGCTTTTCCATTGGTTTAGATCTAGTTTTATTTGTGTGAAAAGTGTTTTGTAGTTGTGTTCATATAATTCCTGAATTTGTCTTGGCAAATAGATTCCCAAATATTTTATATTGTCTAGAACAGTGATGGGCAACTACAGCCCATGGTCCAGATGTGGCTCCCTGAAATGTTCTATCTGGATCCAGATATTATTCCTAATCTTGCGAATACAGTGAGTAGGATACAATACAATGAAACTTCAAAAGAGTTGCCTTAGAAAAAGACTGACAGATGAGCATTTCCTTTCCTTTGGCCCCCTCTTTAAAAAGTTTGCCAATCACTGGTCTAGAATGATTTTAAATGGAGTTTAAACTCCTAACTCATGCTGCTGAATTTTGTTGGAAATATATAGAAATGCTGATGATTTCTCCGAGTTTATTTTGTTTCTTGCAACTTTGCAAGATTATTAATTATTTCAACTAGGTTTTTTAGTTTATTTTCTAGGATTCTCTAAGCATACCATCATATCAACCATGAAGAGTGATAGTTTAGTTTCTTTATTGCCTACTTTAATTCCTTCTATTTATTTTTCTTCTCTAATTTTTTACAGCTAGCATTTCTAGTACAATATTAAATAATAGTGATGAAAATGGGCATTGTTGCTTCACTCTGATCTTATTGGGAAGGCTTCTCAATTATCTCCATTGAAGATGATGATACTTGATGATTTTAAATAAATACTACTTATTATTTTAAGGAAAAGACCTTTTTAGTCCTATTTCTAGTGTTTTCAGTAGGAATGGTTGTTGTATTTTTTCAAAGGTCTTTTCTGTATCTACTGAGATAATCATCTGCTAGTTTGATTATTGATATGGTCAGTTATGATAGTTATCCCAATATTAAATCAGCCTTATATTCCTGGTATAAATCCCACCTGGTCATAGTGAATAATCTTTGTGATATATTGTTGTAGTCTCTTTGCTAGTATTTGATTTAACATTTTTGCATCAATATTCATTAAGGAACTTGGCGTGTAATTTTCTTTCTCTGTTTTTGGTCTTCTTGGCTTAGGTATAAGTACCATATTTGTGCCATTAAAAGAATTTGGTAGGACTCCTTCTTTGCTTATTTTGCCAAAGTATGTATGGTTTTGGGCTTAACTATTGTTTTTTAAAAGTTTGATAGAATTCACTTTTGAATCCATCTGGTCCTGGAGATTTTTGCTTGGGGAATTCTTAAATGGCTTGTTCAATTGCTTTTTCTGGGATGAGATTTTTAAGTATTCTATATTCTCATTTGTTAATCTAGGGAATTTATGTTTTTTGTAAATATTCTTCCATTTCACTTAGATTATCAGATTTATCGTCATGTAATTGGACAAAATAGTTTCTAATGATTGCTTTAATTTCCTGTTCATTAGAGGTGAAATCACCCTTTTCATTTTTGATACAGGTAATTTGATTATCTTTCTTTTTTTAAAAAACCAATTAAGCAATATGCCATCTATTTTATTTTCTTCTTCTTCCATAGAATCATCTCAAAATCTTTAAAAAAAATTTTAAACCCTAATATCTTTTATATGTATCCTTCTATATTAATTTTATTTGTTACAGGGCTAGGCAATGGGGGTTAAGTGACTTGCTCAGGTCACACAGCTAGGAAGTGTCTGAGGCCAGATTTTTCACAATCTTATTTATTAGTTCAATAGTTCTTTTACTTTCAATTTTATTAATTTCTTCTTTGATTTTTAGATTTGCAATTTAGTCTTTAATTTTTTTTAATTTTTAGAAAAATTTTTCATGGTTACATAATTCATATTTTTACTTTACCCTTCACCCCCTCAAACTACCCACCCCATAACTCACTCGCATTTCCACTAGTTTTAACATGTGTGGTCAGTCAAGACTTATTTACATATTATTGATAGGTGCATCGTTGTGGTCTTTTTGGGTCTACATCCCCAATCATGTCCTCATCAACCCTAGTGTTCGAGCAGTTGTTCTTCTTCTGTGTTTCCACTCCTGTAGTTCTTCCTCTGAATGTGTGTAGTGTTCTTTTCCATAAATCCCTCAGAATCGTTTTGGGACATTGCATTGCTGCTAGTACAGATGTCTATTACATTCTGTTTTACCACAGTGTATCAGTCTCTGTGTACAATGTTCTGGCTCTGCTCCTTTCACTCTGCATCAATTCCTGGAGGTCTTTCCAGTTCACATGGAATTCCTCCAGTTTATTATTCCTTCAAGCACAATAGTATCCCATCACCAGCATATACTACAATTTGTTCAGCCATTCCCCAATTGAAGGACATACTCTTGTTTTTCAGTTTTTTGCCACCACAAAGAGCGAAGCTATAAATATTTTTGTACAAGTCTGTTTATCTATGATCTCTTTGGGGTACAATCCCAGCAATGGTATGGCTGGATCAAAGTTCAGGAATTCTTTTATTGCTCTTTGGGCATAGTTCCAAATTGCCATCCAGAATGGTTGGATCAGTTCACAACTACACCAGCAGGGCATTAACGTCCCAATTTGGCCACATCCTCTCGAACATTTATTTTTCTCCCCTGCTATCTTTTTAGCCAATCTGCTAGGTGTGAGGTGATACCTCAGAGTTGTTTTCATTTGCATTTCTCTAATTATTAGAGATTTAGAACACTTTCTCATGTGCTTATTGATACTTTTGATTTCTTTATCTGAATATTGCCTATTCATATCCCTTGTCCATTTATTAATTGAGGAATGGCTTGATTTTTTATACAATTGATTTAGCTCCTTGTATATCTGAGTAACTAGACCTCTGTCAGATTTTTTTGTTATAAAGATTTTTCCCAGTTTGTTGTTTCCCTTATGATTTTGGTTGCATTGTTTTTGTTTGTACAAAAACTTTTAATTTAATATAATCAGAATTATTTATTTTACATTTTTAAATTTTTTCTAACTCTTGCTTAGTTTAAAAATCTTTCCTTTCCTAGATATCTGACAAGTATACTATTCTGTATTTACCTAATTTACTTACAGTTTCCTTCTTTATATTCAAGTCTTTCACCCATTTTGAATTTATTTTGATGTAAGGTGTGAGATGTTGATCTAAACCTAATCTCTCCCACATTGTTTTCCAATTTTCCCAGTAGTTTTTGTCAAATAGTGGATTTTTGTCCCAAAAGTTGGGATCTTTGGGTTTATCATACACTGTTTTGCTGACATCACTTACCCCAAGTCTATTCCACAGATCCTCCCTTCTATCTTTTAGCCAATACCATATTGTTTTGATATATTGTTTTGATGACTTTTGCTTTATAGTATAGCTTAATATCTGGTACTGCTAAGCCACCTTCCTTCACGTTTTTTCTTCATTATTTCCCTTGATATTCTTGATCTTTTGTTCTTCCAAATAAACATTGTTATATTTTTTTCTAATGTAGTAAAAAAGGTTTTTGGAAGTTTGATAGGTATGGTGCTAAATAAATAAATTAATTTGGGTAGAATGGTCATTTTTATTATGTTAGCTCGTTCTATCTATGAGCACTCAATATTTTTCCAATTATTTAGATCTAGTTTTAATTGTTTGGAAAGTGTTTTGTAGTTATGTTCGTATAATTCCTGTGTTTGTTTTGGTAGATAGATTCTTAAGCATTTTATATTGTCTAGGGTGATTTTAAATGGTATTTCTCTTTCTACCTCTTGCTGCTGTGATGTGTTGGACATATATAGAAATGCTAATGATTTATGTGCATTTATTTTGTATCCTGCAACGTTGCTAAAGTTCATTATTTCTACTAGCTTTTTAGTTGATTCTCTAGGATTCTATAAATAGACCATCATATCATCTGCAAAGAGTGATAGGTTAGTCTCCACATTGCCTATTTTAATACCTTCAATTTCTTTTTCTTCTCTTATTGCTACTGCTAGTGTTTCTAGTACAATGTTAAATAATAGAGGTGATAATGGGCATCCTTGTTTCACACCTTATCTTATTGGAAAGGCTTTTAATTTATCCCCATTGCATATTATGCTTGTTGATGGTTTAAAATATATACTGTTTATTATTTCTAGGAAAGGTCTTTCTATTCCCATACTTTCCAGGGTTTTCAATAGGAATGGGTGTTGTATTTTGTCAAAGGCTTTTTCAGCATCTATTGAGATAATCATGAGATTTTTGTTGGTTTGCTTGTTGATATGGACAATTATGTGGATGGTTTTCCTAATGTTGAACCAACCTTGCATTCCTGTTATAAATCCCACCTGATCATAATGGATAACCCTCTTGATCACTTGCTGGAGTCTCTTTGCTAGTATTCTATTTAAGATTTTTTCATCTATCTTCATTAAGGAGATTGGTCTGTAATTTTCTTTCTCTTTTTTGATCTACCTGGCTTTGGAATTAGTACCATGTTTGTGTCATAAAAGGAGTTTGGTAAGACTCCTTCTTTGCTCATTATATCGAATAATTTGTATAGTATTGGGATTAATTGTTCTTTGAATATTTGATAGAATTCACTTGTGAATCCATCAGGCCCTGGCGATTTTTTCTTAGGGAGTTCTTTAATGGCCTGTTCAATTTCTTTTTCTGATATTGGATTATTTAAGTATTCTATTTCTTCTGCTGTTAATCTAGGCAATTTATATTTTTGTAAATATTCATCCATATCACCTATATTGTGAAATTTATTGCCATATAATTGGGCAAAATAGTTTTTAATGATTGCTTTAATTTCCTCTTCATTAGAGGTCAGGTCTCCCTTATACTATTAATTTTGTTTTCTTCTTTCCTTTTTTTATTAGATTAACCAGTAAGTTGTCTGTATTATCTGTTTTTTCAAAATACCAGCTTCTAGTCTTATTTATTAATTCAATAGTTCTTTTACTTTTGATTTTATTAATTTCTCCTTTGATTTTTATTATTTCTAATTTAGTTTTCATCTGAGGATTTTTAATTTGTTCATTTTCTAGTTTTTTAAGTTGCATGCCCAATTCATTAACCTCTGCCCTCCCTAATTTTTTAATATGTGCACTCAGTGATAGAAAATTTCCCCTTAGAACTGTTTTGGCTGTATTCCATAGGTTTGGATAAGATGTCTCATCATTGTCATTGTCTTCAATGAAATTATTAATTGTTTCTGTGATTTGTTCTTTCAATAAATTATTTTGGAGAATCATATTATTTAATTTTTAATTAGTTTTTGGTTTGTCTCTCTATGTAGTCTTACTAATAACTATTTTGTTGCATTATTATCTGAGACGGTTACATTTATTATTTCTGCTTTTTTGCATTTGTTTGCCATGTTGCTGTAACCTATTACATGGCCTATCTTTTTGCATGTTCCACGTGCTGCTGAAAAGAAGGTGTACTTTTTGTCTCTATTTATTTTTCTCCATATATCTATTAACTCTAATTTTTCTAGGGTTTCATTCACCTCTCTTATCTCTTTCTCATTTAATTTTTGGTTTGATTCATCTAGATCTGATAGGGGAAGGTTGAGGTCCCCCAGTAATATGGATTTATATCTATTTTATCTTTGAGCTCCACTAGCTTCTCCTTTAGAAATTTGGAAGCTATACTGTTTGGTGCATACATATTGAGTACTGATATTTCTTCATTGTTTATACTGTCTTTTATTAGGATGTAGTTACCTTCCCTATCTCTTTTAACCTTATCTATTTTTACTTTGGCTCTGTCAGAGATCATGATAGCCACCCCTGCCTTTTTTTCTCATTTGAAGCCCAAAAGATTGTGCTCCATCCTCCAATTTTCACTCTATGTCTGTCTGTCTATCTCATGTGTGTTTCTTGTAGACAACATATGGTTGCATTTTGGTTTCTAATCCACTCTGTTATTTGCTTCTGTTTTATGGGTGAATTCATCCCATTTACATTGAGAGTTTTAATTATCAACTGTGCATTCCTAAACATTTTGATTCTCTCTCCTAGTCCTGTCCTTTCTTCTTTCACTGTTTCCTTCTATACTAATATTTTGTTTTTAATCAATTCCTATAATCCCTCCCTTGTTGTACTTCCATTTCTCCTCCCTCCCTTCTTATTCCCCTCTTATTGTTCTTTAAAGCCAATTTTTGGGGCTTTTTTTGGGGGGTAGGTTAATTTGTTCTTTTCCTAGTTTTTTTGGTTGTATGCCCAGTGGATTGATCTGCTTTTTCTCTATTTTATTTATATAAACACTCAGGGATATAAATTTTTCCCTGAGTATTGCTTTGATTGTATACCATAAATTTTGATATTTTTTCTATTGTCATTCTCTTCAATGAAATCATTGACTATTTCTCTGATTTGTTCTTTGACCCACCCATTTGAAGAGTTCTATTAATTTCCAATTCACTTTTAATTATCCTTTTAGTGGTCCTTAATTGATTATAATTTTAATTGCTTTATAGACAGAAAAAATTGCCTTTATTATTTGTTTTGCTGCTTTTGTGAAGTTCTTATGCCATAGTACATGGTCAGTTTTTGTATATGTGCTATGTGCTGCTGAAAAGAAGGTATATTTCTTTTTGTTCCTTTTTGGTTTTCTCCAATATTTATTAAATCTATTTGTAAGTGTTAAAATTAATGGTTTGGGTAAAATCTGCAAATTATAAATCTTTTATTTACAAAAGAGGTGGTAAGAGTGAAAGTTGAGGAATACAAAAGGTTAGAGAAGACATTAACCTATCTAACTAAATTTTATTCCAGTGCTTGGCTCAGCCAGGACTTGTTAAACCTTCAACTGGAATTAAAATCTCTCTGTATTTCTCTACCTGCCTCAAATGTGTTTCTTCTAACCTCTATGATAATTTTCCATATAGGAAATATAAAAAATTTGTCCTTATTGAAGCCCTTAATTTTTTCTCTTTCTTATTTACCTTTTTATGCTTCTCTTTAATTTTGTATTTGGACATAATATATTCTGTTTAAGTCTGATCTTTTCTTTAGGAATGCTTGGAAATCTTCTATTTTATTAAAAGACCCTACTTCCCCCTGAAATAGTATAGTCACTTTTGATTGGTAGGTGATTGTTGGTTAGACCAAGTGAACTTTTTCAGAGTAAGGGATATATTTTCACACTATGTTCTTTTCATCTCTAATGCTTAGCATAGTTCCTTGTGCATATGTATTTAATAAATGTTAATTTATTGATTGAATGCTTTGGCTTGGAGGATAGAACAAGGAGCAAACAACAGGGGCTGAAAAAGCAAGGCAAATTCTCTCCTACTGTTACTTCCTTAAATAATAGATATTTTAGAGTTCTTTAAACATGGGATGATTTGATTTAGTAGCTAGAGGGTTACTCTTACTCTAGGATGTGAAATAAGATAAAAAAAATTTGTTTTTTGTATGGTAGCCTGGCTTATTGGTGGAGTATGAGATAGACTAGTTGGCATTTGAAATTGTTGCTAATTCTGAATTTATTTGGTTGTATAATTTTTTCTATATGACAAACTACTGGAAAATAGAAGTCATATTTTTATTATTTTATTAATATTTTCTTTATTAATTCCTTTTTAAAGACCTAATACATTGACATATCCAGTAAATGAATATATAAATACAAACCATAATTTTTACACAGAAATATTAATATTTTAAAAACTTTTTCTAATACATTTATAAAATCAGAAATTATGTCTTTGGAAACAATGTAACTTCTCAGCTTACGACAATTATGAGCAATATGTTCATACAGATATGTGTAACAATTTAAAGAAATATATCACAAAGACAATAAAAATCAGCACAGGTAGAAGTGAGGGAATTAGCAGGCACTAGTCATAGAACCATGCTTCAGAAATATTCATTTTGTATGAAAAAGGATGAGGTTTTCAGTCACTCTTACACTAGTGATACTAGAGAAGGGGTTTTGGGTTTGAATAAAGAAGACAAGGTTCCCCCATACAAGAGGAGCCAAAAGTCTCAATGTTCATATTCTCCTTAAGTAAAGATTTCTGATTAGGACTTTCTCCACAGCCTCTTTAACCTCCTTGTTCCTCAGACTATAGATGATGGGATTCAGCATTGGGGTGAACACCCAGTAAGACAACCCAAAAATTTCATCAAAAAGCTTAGTGTCCTTAGACTTGGGCTTCATGTACATGAAAAGAGCAGACCCATAGAACAAGATCACCACAGTGAGGTGTGCTGAACAAGTGGAAAAGGCCTTTTTCCTCCCCTCAGTAGATTTAATTTTCAGGATAGTGAAGAGGATAAAGACATAAGAGAAGAAAATAAGCACAAGAGGAGTGATTAACAGAAGAATGCTTGCAATTATCATAATAAATACATTGAGGGATATGTCAACACAGATAAGTTTTAAAAGGGCAAGAATTTCACAGACAAGATGGTCAATAATGTTCTCACAGAAAGGCATTATCAATGTAAGCACAGATTGTACCATGGAGTTCATAAATCCTACTATCCAGGTCCAAGAAGCCATCTGCACACAAAGTCCCTTGTTCATGATGATAGTGTATCTTAGAGGACTGCATATGGCTACATATCTGTCAAAAGCCATTACTGCAAGCAGCAGACACTCTGTGGACCCAAGTCCAAGGGAAAGAACCATTTGCAGGCCACATCCTATGAAAGTGATGGATTTTCTTTCAGATGTAAAATTAAATAGCATTTGAGGTATTAAGGAAGAAGTGTAGCAGATGTCCAGAAAAGAGAGGTTCCCAAGAAAAAAATACATAGGGGAATGGAGGTGGGGATCTAGGATGCTGATGATAATGAGTATACCATTTCCTATTAGAATCACCAAGTACATCAATAAGCAAAGCACATAAAGAAATACCTGGAGTTCTGGGTAGTTTGAAAGTCCCACCAGAAAAAACTCTGTTACAGTTGTAAAATTCCCCATTTCCAAGTTATTGTTTTTAGATCACCTAAAGGATTTAGAGAGACAGCTCATATAAATTTTGCAGTGAAAAGTAACAGTAATTTACATTGTTATTACTTTTTAAACTTTTTCTCTTTTCTCCATTATACTATTTTATCTTATTGCTATTTTTATTGATGAGTTAAAACTATTCACATACAAGCAAAACTAAGGAAAAAGAAAATATAAAAAAGAGTATGCTGATGATTAAAATTAAGGTAGACTGAGGCACAAAGTTTGGTGCATGATCAATTTATTGTTAAGGCTAATAATTTACCAATAAATGAAATTTGCTAGCTTCTTGGTAAGGCAAAAGTGGGGTAACCTAGTTTTATTCCTACCTTATAAAGCACAGAATAAGGAACAGTACTCATCACAGGTAGAAAATAATGTGACTGATTACAAAGTCAGAACCATCAGAGGTGGTAAAAACAATATTATTATTTGAACATTTTTGGCTTAGCAACAGTCCTTCTTTCCACCCTATTATTAGGAAAGTCTGATTATTTGACTCCATTTACTTTTTTTTTAACCCTTAACTTCGGTGTATTGTCTCATAGATGGAAGAGTGGTAAGGGTGGGCAATGGGGTTCAAGTGACTTGCCCAGGGTCACACAGCTGGGAAGTGGCTGAGGCTGGGTTTGAACCTAGGACCTCCTGTCTCTAGGCCTGACTCTCACTCCACTGAGCTACCCAGCTGTCCCCTCCATTTACTTTTTAGTGAAACAGAGATAACAGACTTCTTTGATATGGATTAAGTCATAGGAAAGCTAAACTTCAGAACCTAAAAAGTAACACATTTCTAGTAATTGTCCAAATACAGTCAGAGGTATAGGGACAACATATTTCCTTCAATTAAAAGTGGCATAGAAAACCATACCATGAACAGAAGCTAGGCATAGACCAACATCTCATATTATACACCAAGACAAAGTCAAAATAGACAGATAATCTAGAAATAAAGGGTGATGCCATAAACCAATTCGGGGAACATAGAATAGTTTATCTGTCAGACTTATGGAAAAGGGAAGATATTATGGCAAAAAGCTATAGAGAACATTAGGAGAAGTAAAACAAATAATTTTGATTACTTAACATTTAAAAAGGTTTGGTCCAAACAAAACCAATGAAACTAAGATTAGAAGGGAAACAAAAAATTGGAAAAATTTTTATAGCAAGTAGCTTTGGCAAAGGCCTCACTTCTCAAATATATAGAAAACTCATTTAAATTTATATTAATACAAGTCATAATATGAAAAAATGCTTCAAATGACTATTGGGTAAAGAAATGCAAATAAGTAAAATTCTGAGATACCACCTCATATCCAATAGATTTGTTAATATGACCAAACAGGAAAATGACAAATGTTGGAGGAGCTATGGGAAAATTAGAACACCAATCCACTGTTGATGGAACTATGAACTGATACAGCCATTCTGAAGAATAATCTGGAACCATGGCCAAAGGGCCATAAAGCTATCCCTATATTTTAACCCAGCAATGTCATTATTAAGTCTGTATGCCAAAAGAAATAAAAGAAAAAGGAAAAGAAACTGTATGTATTAAATATTTGTAGCAACTCTTTTTATAGTGAGAAATTATTGGAAACTGAGTGGATATTCATCAATTGGAGAGTGGCTGGACAAATTGTGGTATATAGTTGTAATGGAATACTCTTATTCCATAAGAAATGACAAACAGGATGCGTTCAGAAAAACCTAGAAAGATTTATATGAACAGAGTAAAATGAACAAGACTAGGGAACTATTGTATAAGGTAACAGAACTATTGTATCAACTCTGCAGAGCTATACTCTCATTAGCAATGCAAGTTTCCAAGTCAATTCCAACAGACTCAGAATAAAAAATGCCATCTACAATTATAGAAGGAACTATTGGAGTCTGAATGTAGATAGAAGCATATCATTTTCTACTTATTTTCCTTCATGAGTTTTTTCTTGTATGTGCAATATGTGTCTTCTTTCATGACATAGGGAATAAGAAAATTTGTGTTAACATGACAGCACTTATATAACCTGTATCAGATTGTCAGGGGATGGCAGAGTTAAGAGAAGGAAGGAGAGAATTTGGATCACAAGTTGTGAGAAAACAATTGTTGAAAATTATTTCTACATGTAATTGAAAAAATAAAACAATTAAAGAGAAAAAATGACCCACTGAAACTGAACTTTTAAACATAACATAGCAGAGCTTCTTTGAATTAAAGCATTTTAAAAGGGAAATTGAACTTTTAAACTCAGAGAAGGAAACTTAGCTTTTGAACCTGCATTAAAATATAAAGAAACATGGTTCAGATGGTTACAGAATAGAATCAAATAAAATATATAAAATCAATATCTTATCTCAGCAAGGTGAAACAAAAAAGAATGTAAATTACTCTATATGCTGTTTTTAACTCTTGCTCACAGATCTTCAAAATAATTGTATATTGACTTGAACATAGAAATTCCTCTATGTTCTCTGATTCTGTGATTTTTAGACTTCCCTTGATATCTTAAGACACTGTTCATTTTGAATAACTATAACCTATAGCTCTGTATTTAATTCAACTCAACTCATCAAATACCTTATGAAAACCTGTTATGAATAAGATCTATACTTTATTCTAGGGATATAAAAATGACAAAAGACATATTTTGACTTAGAATAATACTTTTATTATAATCTAATTTGTTTAGTGGTGGTGGCAAGGGTAAGATTTACACACAAATAACTATAAGATGACACAGGATACCTGTGTACCTTAACTTCTTTTTGTGTAATGGATCCTTTAGAAATTCTGGTGGTCAGGGGCAGCTGGGTGGCTCAGTGAATTGAGAGCCAGCCCCAGAGATGGGAGGTTCTGGGTTCAAATCTAATCACAGACACTTCCTAGCTGTGTAACCCTGGGCAAGTCACTTAACCCCCATTGCCCAGGACTTACCTCTCTTCTGCCTTAGAACCAATACACACAATATTGATTCTAAGATGGAAGGTAAAGGTTTTAAAAAAAGAAATTGTGGTCGTCTATGTACTTTCTTAGAATAACATATTTAACTGTATAACATACAACACATTGGATTACGAAGGAAATGAGTTAAGTTGAAATAGTTACCAAAATACAAATCTGTTGTTATGAAGCTCTGACATAAGGTTTGATACACCTATTAATACAAATGAGTGACTGACAAAATACCAATAGAAACTTGAGGATCGCCTTTAGTTTGGAGGATGGGCAAGGGAAAATTAAGGATGAATTCTTGGACAAAGTTATACCAAATTTGTACCTTGAAGGAACTGTGATTGGCAAAAATAAATAGGAGCATCCATTCCATGACTTTGGGGCAGAGGGAATAGAAAAGATTGGGTAAAAGCAGAGAATACTGAGTATTCCACATTAGCAGGAATAGAGAATATGAGAAAGTTAAAAGTGAGATAAACTTGATAGGTAAATTAGAGCTAGATTATGGAAGTCTTTGAATGTCAGTATAAAGATTTAAACATTGTTAGACAGTGGTCACATATCAAAGGTTTATAAGCAGAGAACCTAGAAAAGTAAAGCAACATAAATGGACAAATGTTTTTGTGGTAGTATTTTGAGGTATGGATATGAGAAAGGAGAGAGTAGAATGATAGAGGATTGATCAAAGGAGAGAAGAACTACAGGAAATGGAGCTGGAATCAAGAACACAAGTAGAAAAATTAGTCTTGGGAAAGAGAAGAGAAACCTATTCCTCTGATAATGTTTTTTTTTTAACCCTTAACTTCGGTGTATTGTCTCATAGATGGAAGATTGGTAAGGGTGGGCAATGGGGGTCAAGTGACTTGCCCAGGGTCACACAGCTAGGAAGTGGCTGAGGCCAGATTTGAACCTAGGACCTCCTGTCTCTAGGCCTGACTCTCAATCCACTGAGCTACCCAGCTGCCCCCCCTCTGATAATGTTTTGAGGAGAAGGGAGATGAAGATAAATTTTTATGCTATTGCACCAGCCCAAGGCAGAGATGGGAAGAATAAAAATAAGGATAGTGTTTGTATTGTGGAAAGTGTGGAATATATGAAGAAGATAAAACAGAACTCAAATTGATAATACTCAGCAACTGATGTATGAAGAGGAGAGAAAAATTTAAAATGATCAATAGGTTTTGGATTCTTATGAAGGAGAGAGCTTACAGGAATATCAATAGAAAGGAAATTGAAAACGAAGATTTTTTTTAGGTGGAGGATGAGTTCAGTTTTGGAATACTCAATTTAGAGTGCTGGCATAATGATATAGATCAGGCAAGTGAACATAGAAGATTCAAGTTTTGGAAGAGGTGGGAGTAGGAGAGAGAGACTTAAGAATCATCTAAACAAAAGAGTTAGTTAAAGAAATAGGAGCAATTACATTACTAGGAAAGAAAATGTGGAGGGAAAGGAGATAATGAATCATGAAAAGTTAGAAAGAGGTTGAAGAACCAGTAAAAGAGAATATGGTTGAAGATAGAAGTGGAGAACTATGAATACAGTATTATCAAAACTAAGGGAATAAAGAGGATTGGGTAGAATGTGGCGATCTACAATATTAAGTACTTCAACAAAATCAAGGATATGGCAGAATAAAGGTAATTTCATTTGCCAATAAGTTGAATGTTAGTTACCTCAAAGCAGAGGTTCTTAGCCCTCATGGGACCTATTGGAAATTTGACTAAGAATATTGGTCTTTCTCCGAATAATGTTTTAAATGTATAAAATAAGATATAAAGGAAACCAATTATATTGAAATACAGTTGTTAAAATATATAAAAAACAAATTCAGAGACCACCTGAAATTTATCCATGGACCATTTGGGGATTTGTGAATATAAGGTTAAGAATCTCTGCAATAGAGAAAGAATTTTCAGTAAAGTTGTGGGAATAGGAACCAGATTATCAGGCTTTTAGGAGTGAGTGCTCTTCAGAAATATAGCCAAGTTTTTCAGAAGTTATACAATGCAGAGAGACAGAAGAATAGATTGAGAGGGGGTAAATGGAAAGATTTTTCTTTGTAAAATATTGGGATGTGAAGTTTTATTGAAGACAAATGGGAAGAGATTTATACAGAGGGAAATTTTGAAGATGCAAAAGAGAAAGAGTGTTTATTGTAAAGGGATCAAGAGGAGCTGACCTTGGGAGTGAGGGAACAATGACTCTTTCCCTTGAGAATAGATATAGGAAAAGAGAAAAGAGAACAAAGGAAGCTTTAGAGGAATGGATATTGAAAGTTGAGGCAGTTCAGGTCAGATGAAATTGATCCTTATCAAGTAAAATAGGAAATTACCTACTGAGAAGAAAGGAGGGTAGAACTGGAGTTTTAAAGCAAGAAGGTAAAATTTATCTCTTCTTCTGTAGAAAATGTGATAGGATATCAGTCAGAGATTAATAAAATCCTGTATGTCAGGAGGAGCCTCATTGAAGTTAGAGACGATACCTTTGTAGGTGATCTAGTCAATGAGGTTTCATGATTTCCTTGGTGACAGTTGTATGGTTCAAGGATCCAGCAGGGAGTGAATGGCAAATGGGCAATAGCAAAAGGCTTTAAAGGAATGAATAGATGAAACTATCAATAAGCACATGAAAGAGTGTTATAAGTCCCTCATAATTAGGGAAAGGCAAATGAAAACAACACTAAGGTATCATCTCACACCTAGCAGATTGGCCAATATGACAGTAAAGGAAAATAATAAATGTTGGAGGGGTTGTGGAAAAATTCAAAAACTAATGCATTGCTGGTGGAGTTGTGAATTAATCCAACCATTCTAGAAATCAATTTGAAATAATGAACAAAGGGTTTTAAAAGAATGCATACCCTTTGATCTAGCAATGCCACTGCTGGTTTTGTACCTCAAAGAGAGAACAATGAAAAATGTTTGTACAAAAATATTCATAGCTGCATTCTTTGTGGTGGCAAAAAATTGAAAAATGAGGAGGTGTCCTTCAAATGGTGAAAGACTGAACAAAGTGTGGTATCTAATGGTGATGGAATACTATTGTGCTGAAGGAGTGATGAACTGGAGGATTTCTATTCCAACTGGAAAGACTTCCAGGAACTGATGCAGAGTGAAATCAGCAGAACCAAGAGAACATTGTACACTGAAAGTGAAACATTGTGGAACTATCCAATATAATGGACTTTACTACTAGTACAATAATCCAGGACATTCCTGAGGGACTTATAAGAAAAAATTCTATCCACATTGAGAGAAAGAACTATAGGAGTAGAAACACAAAAGAAAAACTTATGACTTATGACTTATCATTTGTTTATATGGGCATATGATTTGGGGTTCAGCTTTAAAATAATGCTGTATGGTAAAAATGGTAAAATGAATAACTGTTAAAAATGAATAATGTGGAAACAGGTATTAAATGATAATATTTGTACAACCCAGTGGAATTTCTTGTTGGCTCTGGGAGGGGGAGAGAGAAGATGGGGGTAGAAAGAAAATGAATCATGTAAACATGGAAAAATATTTTTAAAAATTTAAAATAAAAAATAAAGGAGTGAATAGAATAGTAGAAAATGGATATTATTAGATAAGGATTGAGTAGGGGAGAAAATGAGCAGCCCCCTGCCTTTCTTTTGCCTTTCCTCTGGGAGAAGAGGCAGAGAAGGGCTTTTACGGGGCTGTGTACCTTATTACATGCATAATAAGTTAAAACTTTCCCTATTATCTTAACATACATGTTCTGCACTGTGCTGTTGAAGAAATTGAAGGAAGTCTGTCTGTTTTCCCAAATTCTTTTCTAGCATAGCCAATTATTTTTCCAGGAAAAGGGAATGTAAGAGACAAATAATAAATAATAATGATAATGATAATCAAAATGACCACAAAAGTATAAAAAGTGACTATTAGTTGAAGTCAAAAGAATGTCTACTACTTCACCTTAATTTGGTCTTTTCTTGCAGTAAATGATATCTTCAGACTTCTATAAATAAATCTTCTCCTGCGCTAATAATACCATCTTCTTTTATCACTCTTTTCAAAGTCTTGCTTTATGAATGAGTAACAATTTATTTTCCTCTCTCTATCTCTTTCCACTGGATCCTTCTCATGGCAAATAGCTGTTCTATACCATATAGGAAACCATTACATGACATCGTTACTTTCTCTGTATTTTATCCTATTTATCTCTTTCTCCTTTGCCACTCAGTTTGCCCCTATTACTCACAAGAAATTCTTTCTATGTGCCTTGTCCATTCCCCTTGATTAAATGCATGTTCAGAATTTGTCTGATTTATTTACTCCTATGTCACTGGAGTACAGTTCTGACATACCCTCATTACATCTGTTAACCTTACACACTCCAAAAAAAACAATTCACCACAATGTTTTTGATCAGTTCCTCTATAGGCTTATAATAAAATACTCTCTCTATGTTCATTGGAAACAGGCTGACTTACAACTTTATACTCTCCCATAAAATATGGTAATAGCAATTACTTGTTGCTATGTCGATTGTTATTATGAGGATCACATGAAATAACATATCTTTGTCCATTGCAAACCTTAAAAGGATGTAAATGCTAGCTATTTTTAAAATTATTATACTTGTTTCATCAAGTAATACCTTGTTTCCACGTTTCCACATATTTTTTCTGACATGAGGCAACTTCCTTAAATATAATTAAGAAAAAGAAAGGATAGAGAATCACTTTTTTTCCCACTGAATTATTGTTATATGACCTCTGATTTAGATACCAATTTCTTCCATTCAGTAATAGTGAAACAGAATAATCAATATTAGAACTAATGGGAAAAATAGAATATACAATATTGTATGTCATACCTAGGAGGTATCTTAGAGTATAAAACATAGAAAGGCAGAATAAAGAGAACAAAAGTATAGAAAAGAAAATGAAAGATCTGAAAGGAAAATAAATATTAGAGCTAGAAGAGACCATAAGACATAGAAAATAAAATGTCACAGGTGAAAGAGATTATAGAATTGTGTAGTTGATATGTGATTAGCATAAAGAATGCCAGAGCTTGAAGAAACCTTAGAACACACAATTTAGTGTTATATGAAAAAAGAGCTTGATTTCTTGTCCAAATCATTAATTTCATAGGTGAGAAATTGAGAACCAAAGAGAATCTAGGGTTTAGTTAATGCCAATGATGTAATTTAATAAAAAATAATTTTATATTATAAACATTCATGAGTCCTATAGAATAAAGAGATTTCATATCAATGGGTTCTTTCTGATTCAGAAACAAACATTTCTTTTTGCCTCCCTTAGTTTGCTTTGCACTTTCTTTGCTTAGAATTTAGATGACTTCTGTACTAAGTTTTTTATTTAATCAAATCTGTCTTATACTCACATTCTTCTTAAGATTTCTATCCCAATTAAATAACCATTCCCAATTGATACTATTTTCATCATTGGAAAGGGTCCTTCCTAGTAAAGTACCCATGAACATCATCCACCTTTTTAGCTCAGAAGAGTCTTCAAGTTATCCTGTATTCATGTTAAGTCATTTAGTTGAAAATTTTCCAGCTTTATTAATAAAGAAATTATTTTAAATATTTTTAAAATGCCTTTGTGCCTTTAGACACCACAAATGTGTAATTTGAACACTTATTTTGGTTACTTTTAATTGAATTGTGTCTGATTAAATTTCTATCCCTTGACCATTCCAGTTTGTGTCCAGTTCTAATTTCTCATTATGTAGGTTTATCTGCATTTCATAAAGTCTGCATGTCATGTTCACTGATCTTTATGATTTGATTTTTGTGCAATAACTAAAAATAAAAGGATTAGGTACATTATTGTGTAGAGATTGCACATGACTGTATCCTATTGCACTTAATCAGAAGTATGTTGGGAATTACAATCACTTGCATTATCTCAGAATAAATATCTCATGTCTAAAAACTGAAAAAAGTGTTCAGATTAAAACACATTAATATATCTTCTACATCTAACATTTCCCAGACTTTTATGTGATTATATATTGAATTAGTTATAATTGCTTCTACAAAAAAACATTTTTTCCCTACTAACTTTTGTTCTGTCATTAGCTCTATGGCATTCTGTCAGGCCAAGTGTTAGATTTATATAATTCATTAATTTGGCAAATTATTGCCAGTCAAGAGAGTTTTCCAACTTCTAAATGACTATATCAACATGTGTGGGTAGGAACCCTACCTTTCTAGTTCTTCATTCCATGCCTGCTCTAGTCTGCTGCGCCTGGAAAGTTCCAAAGGCTCAACTACTAGATCTGTATGCCAATTTGCCCCTCCTCCCACTTCCTCCCCAAAGTTCTTAGGGACTCTTTGTAATCCCTGAAGTAATTTAAAGTTGTAGGCAGGAACTGTGCATGTTATAACAACTTTTATAAGGTTTAAGAATAATATCCTAATGATCTGATTACACCAAGCTTATTAGGCTTTTCTACATCTAATTTTTTTCTACACTCTTGATATCTTATTTTTTAAAAATCATTCTCCCTAATCCCTTTTCCAACAAATATTACAATTCATTTCTAAGTCTCCCTTTCAACTGCTTCTTTGTTTCTGTGAAAAAGTTCACATCCCTTCTATCTTGTAGAAACCTTTTTTTAATCATACAACTTTCTTCAGCTATTATTAGTAATTAAAAAACTCAAACCATTATGGCCTCACCTTCTATATATATTGTCATTTAGGTCTTTAAAAAAATTAAATCTAAGTATATCTGTTTCTAGCAAATAACACAAAATTCTGTTTCTGTCTACTTGTTTTTCAGCTGCCCATTCCCATGTATAGAAATTACACTTTTCAAAACTTTTCCTCATAAAATTCCCCTCTTCAAAACATAGCTTAAATATTAATTAGATGTGATTCTACTCTGTAAACCTCTTCTGACTTCTAGTATATTGTACTAACTAGGCTGTATGTAGGATTTATACGTTTAGGATTGTCTTAATGTAATGATTGGTTTGTAGGTGGCATTGATCATTCTAAACTGAGGTCTGATCCACCTCTGAGGGCAGGAAGAAAGCAAAAAACCACATTTACCCTAATGGGATGAGCAGGCCATGCCAAAGGAGCATCACTAAGGCTAAAAACTTCTTTTTCAGTTTCCCAGAGAGGTATTGAGTTAAACTGTACAACCTCTCTCTGACAAGCATACTCCATGTTTGTGGTTTTTGTGTGATGATTCATGATACCTTTCATAAGTACTTTCCAGGATTCTAGCTTCTGTGAACATAAAACCTGAAAATGATTAGAAGACTGTTCAATTCTCTAGTGAAAAATTACATCTTCAGTGACTTTTCTCCTTTTGGTAACATTTCTATCAAGTATAATCAATCTTTTACTTCTTTGTATTAGTGTGATAATCTATATATTTTCAACATTGCTAGATATTCTCCAATGTTACTTCAGCCTCTGAATTCTAAATTAATTCCTTATAGTTATAGTTCAGGCTCTTAATAATAATTGGAGTCACTCCATTTTAGGCTCTATATTAATCATGTGAAATTAAACTTACTGGCATATAGTCTCCTTACCTTATGGAAAATTTGGGAATCAGAAATCTGACATTTTTGTTTCCATTCATGATAGGTTAGATAGTATAAGAAACCAGGCTTTGAATTATAATATACACATAAAACAGAGAAGAGAGATCATAAATATTAATAGACTTCAGGTTAACATAAGGAAAAACTTTCTCACAATTAGAAATGTTCAAAAATGGAACTAATTGATTCATAAAATAATGCTTTTCATATGAATAGAAGTATTCAATCAGAGGTTTGCTACATATTTATTAGGGCTTTTGTAGAGAAGATTCATAATTTGAATAGATGTTATAGTACATGATTTATGTCCCTTCTAGCTACCTGGTTTCTTTCTATCATTTCATTATCTTTCTAAAAACAATTCAATTTATGGTAAATGAGTTAAAATGATATAAACAGATATGTTTTTATTATTGATCTGTGCTTTTTAATGTAAATTCCTATTGCCCCTCTCTTCCTCTTATTGAAATTCATGCCAAATGACAGATCCTACATATAATCTCCCTTGGGGATACTATCTTATTTATGAAATACCACCTCTGTACTACTCTTAAACATTTACCACATTCTTATTTGCTTTTTAATTATTTATATGCCTATCTTCTCCCCTTTTTTCTTCTTCAGGGTGGAATAATCATTTAGGAAAGGATAATAAACAATTTAATATGATATTCAAAACCAAGAGAAAGAAGTAGATAATAGGAGGTAATCTCTAGTTTGATGTGATGAATTAAAATTTCTTGGTCCAGATGAAATGCTTTCACATAGTATTGAAAAATATTGTAACTGTGGAGCCAGTATCATGGATTTTTGAAGATTGTAGAGAACCAAGAGAGGTTATAAGACTAGAAAAGGAAAAAAGTTCCAAATTTTTAAAAAATTAATTAGGTGGAAACTACAACTTATGGGTCAAAAAGTTTGATTATCATTCTAGATTAAATGGTAGAAAATGTTATCAAAATTTTGGTCATTAAAGGAATGGTAATAGTGATCCTAAGCCCGGAACAGAAAATTCAAAGGAGGAAATTGTTTTGTAATAGTTTTTGTTAGGATACTTTTTGTCAGTTATTGAAGACTACCAGTGGCATGGGTTAGCACTCACTCCACAGCCAAGGCACTTTGCTGCTACCACATTGCCTTAAGCTACTTGCATTTGACTCACATAAGAGGCATTTAACCACACACTTTTCTATAGCAGTTTAAGATTTACAAAGTGCTTACTGAAAAATCATTTTGGAGGTAGGTAATGCAGGTATTTTCCCTATTTTATTGGATAAGAAAACTTGATTTAAAAAAAATCACGACAGGAGTAATTTACCTTTTCTTTTTTGACAAGTTTAATGGATAGTTAGCCCAAGAGAATTTTAAAGACATGGTTTTCCTGGATTTTGTTAAAATGTGATGAAGTTTCTAATGCTCTTAATGTGGATTAGATGAATGGTATATGCTAGACTATAATCCAGTTAGGTGGCTAGACACCTGGTTATAACACCAAACCCATAGTATTCACTAGTGGATTAAATGTCACTTAGGAAGGACCACTCCAATGGAATGTCCCAGGTTTCTGTGTTTTTCTTTGTGATGTTTAACCTCTTTTCAATGACTTGAATAGCGACATTGTAGATGATAGATTACCTCATCCAAGTTGCAGATGACATATAGCTAGGTTTATAAGTAGATAACAAAATCCGGATTCCAAAATCCCTGCAGCAGGCAAACATTCTTGGTTGAATCTAGAAAGATGAAACTTTAAGGAATTATATGAAACTTTAGAATTGGGTTCAAAAATCTCATTTTTTAACAATAGTGCGAGGGAACTTTTGCTATGTAGCAGTAAGTCTGAAATGTATTTGATGGTTTTAAAGGACTGAGAGACCAAAATTTGGACCTTATGGCAATAGAAAAAGTTAACATATTTAGATGTCTTTGAGAGTTCTACTCTCTAGAATTAGGGAGATAACAATCCCATTGTCCAAGCTAGATCAAGTCTAGAATATTACATTTGATTCTGGACAACATATGTTAGGAAGAAGATTGATAAGTGTTATATTGAATCTTTGGGAGCTTGAAGTTCATTCAATGATTGACAGATAAGTCAGTTGGATAAAATGTTCCCAGAGAAGCATGTGAGAGACAGGAGGGGGCAGTTGAGAACCCTGAGAGAGATTCTGGGGTCTTTTACCTGTCCAGAGGCTAGAGATCGGTGTGGATCCTGGTCTTGGAGTGAAAGAATTGCAAACACGACTGCAAGCTCTTCCTGTCCTTCATATACCATTATCAACCTGTACTTGACCACCACCTCAGTGTCTACTGCCCCTAGATATTAGGAGTTTCATCATCTAGCTATCTAGGCTTCCCAGGGTCAGGGAGGGATCCGGGAAGTGGGCAGGAGATGAAGAAGAGGGTGGAAAGGGTGGATATATCTCAACTGTTTAGGCTTAAGATCTACAGAAGAAGAAGCTGAAGATTCCCAGCAGTTTACCTGCTCTGGTTTAGCCCTGGCCAGGCTGAACCAGAGGGAAGCTTGATTCTTCATTTGCCAGCAGTTAAAGTTTCATTAGTAACAATTTAAGTAGGGTCTCCTAATACCTCAATCCTTTACCCTTATCCTTCTTATCAAATATATATATATATATAAAGTTTAAAGTACCTTCCTAAATCAGTTTCAAAGCTTGTTTTGGGAAGGGAGCCAACAGTCAGAATATCAGGGTTATCCCAGCTGAAGAGCCCAAATTAATATATCAATTAACCCCAGGCGGGTCCTGAAGGGATAAACCACTTTAACCTGAAGGATGCTGCCGGGGCAACTGTTATAAAGGAGAAGTGCCATCTTATCCTTTCTATACATCATTTCTACTACCTCAAATAGATACTAGTGACCTCCTTTAAATATAACATAAAGTACTTTTGCATGGAATGAAGGAAGAATAAAATATTTAAAAAGATTGTCCAGTGTTCAGAGGGGGAAGACAAAGATGTTGAAAGGTCATTAGATCATCCTATATCAGAATCCATTGAAGAAATTGAATATTTTGGTACAGAGAGGAGAGAAAACATAAAGGATGTTACCTATCTTCAAATATTTGAAGGACAGTCAGAAGGAAGAAGTAGTAATCTTGTTGTACTTGACCCCAACCATTAGAACTAGGACCTGTGCTTTGAAGTTCGAGGCAGAGTTAAGCTTGTTGTAGAGAAAAATTTCCTTATAATTAAAACTATGCCAAAATGGAATAGATTATTATGGGATATTGTGAACTTCATTGGAGTCCTTAAACAGCTAGATGACCACTTTTGTGATATGCTTTAACCTGAATTCTTGTTTGCATATGATGAGTTTAAGTAAATGGCCTCTGAGATCCCTTCCAACTCTAAGATTCATTGATTCCTACTAGATTATAAACTGTTTGAGGGAAAATGTCATGCCGCTTTTATCCTTGAATCTATTTTATCACCTAATATAGTGACATAAGTCCCTCAGAATTGTCCTGGGTCATTGCATTTCTGCCAGTACAGAAGTCCATTACATTCGATTTTACCACAGTGTATCCGTCTCTGTGTATAATATTCTGTGTAGAAAGTTCTTCTGGCTCTGCTCCTTTCACTCTGCATCAATTCCTGGAGGTCTTTCCAGTTCACATGGAATTCCTTCAGTTTATAATTCCTTTGAGCAAAATAGTATTCCATCATCAACAGATACCACAATTTGTTCAGCCATTTCCCAGTTGATGGGCATACTCTCGTTTTCCAGGTTTTTGCTACAACAAAGAGCGTGGCTATAAATATTTTTATACAAGTCTTTTTCCCTATCATCTCTTTGGAGTACAAACCAAACAAAGTATGTTTGGATCAAAGGGCAGGCAACCTTTTAGTGCTCTTTGGGCATAGTTCCAAATTGCCACCAAGAATGGTTGGATCAATTCACAACTCCAGCAGCAGTGCATTAATGTCCCAATTTTGCACATCCCCTCCAACACTCATTACTCTCCCCTGTTGTCATTTTAGCCAGTCTGCTGGGTGTGAGGTGATACCTGAGAGTTGTTTCGATTTGCATTTCTCTAATTATTAGAGATTTAGAACACTTTCTCATGTGCTTATTGATAGTTTTGATTTATCCAATTTTTTCTCTCTTCCACATGCAAATTTTAAATTAGAACAAAATACACAGAGTTTACTTAACTAAAATGTATTAAATAATTTATCCTTTTTCAAATTAAATTTATAGAATATGATCATCCTTTTTAATTTTATAACTCATAGACAAAATTTGCCCTTATACTGCTCTCTTCAGCAAATCATACTCAGAAAAACTGTTCCAGGAAACTTGTTTTATTAGCAATCCTCCCCTATAAAGGAATTTTGGGGCTTATTTGAATATTTCTTCCCAACAACAAATTCTGGGTGCATTTTCTAGAGTGGCAGACTGAGTTCTACTTTTAAACAATTGAATACTTTATAGAGGCATAGATCTGAAGTTGGAAGGTACCTCAGAGGCAATATCCTGCACTTTTCTGTTTGTAAATTAAGAAACTGAGGGCCAGGATGATCAAAGGACTTTCCCAGGATTATAGCGACTCTTACTCTACAAGCAGTACTCTTTCTATGTTATCCACATTTCTAAAAATGTCCTAAAAATGTTATCTACAGCCAAAGAATGAACTGTTGGAGCCTAATTGCAGGTAAAAGTATTCCGTTGCCCACATTATTTCCTTCATTAGTTTTTTTTATTATAGCTATATATGTCTTCTTTCATGACATAAGGAATATGGAAACATGTATTGCATGACAACACTGGTATAATCACTGATATCAGACTATTTACCACCTGAGGCAAGGTGGAAGGAGGAAGATTGGGAGACAGTTTGAATTGCAAAATGTTAGATAACAGTTGTCAAAAATTGTTTCTAAATGTACTAAAAAATGTTTAAAGCGAAGAAAAGAAAAAATAATCATATAGGACTACAGCTATCTAAATGTGAGATGGGTTGATTCAGTTGGTAATGTGTCATACCTTATTGTGAAGTAATAACTGAAAAATGATTTGTTTGGTATAAGGTTGATTGGATTCTTGGGATAGTATGAGATGGATAAGTTGGTCTTTGGGATTTCTGCTGATACTGACTTCATTTGGTTGTATAAGTTAACTATATTATAAACTTCTGAAGAATCAAAATTATATCTTTCATTATTTGCTTTTTCATAAGACAGTGCATTGGTCATGCTCAGCAAATGTTGGCTTAAATGAATATACAAATATAACCCATATTTTTAAGTAGAAATATAAGATTTAATGACTATTTATAATAACTATGAAAGCAGACATTAGGTAATTGGAAGAAATGAATGGAAATTACATAGGTAATCTCTTAAGAAGAAATTATGAACAATATGTGTGTAAGGATATATGTTATAATTTAATGAAATACATGGTGAAGTCCAGAAAAATCAAGCAGAGGTTGGAGTGGGGTTATTGGTAAATTCTAGAGTAGAATTATGCTTCAGAAATGTTTATTCTGTATGAAAATGGATGAAGATCCCATGGGAGTTGTTTCAGCCACTCTACCACTACTGATACCAGGGGCAATGATGTTGGGTTTGAAAGAGGTTAAGATTCCCCCCACACAACAGAGGACAACAGTCAGTCTCATAGTTCACATTCTCCTTAAGTACAGATTTTTGATTAGGACTTTCTCCACAGCTTCTTTTACCTCCTTATTTCTCAGACTATAGATGATGGGGTTCAGCATTGGGGTGAACACCCAGTAAGACAGTCCAAAGATTTCATCAAAAAGCTTAGTGTCCTTAGACTTGGGTTTCATGTACATGAAAAGAGCAGATCCATAAAACAAGATTACCACAGTGAGGTGGGCTGAACAAGTGGAAAAGGCTTTTTTCCTCCCCTCAGTAGAATTAATTCTCAGGATAGTGGAGAGGATAAAGACATAAGAGAAGAAAATAAAGACCAGAGGAGTGATTAACAGAATAATGCTTGCAATTATCATAATAAATATATTGAGGGAGATGTCTACACAGATAAGCTTCAAAAGGGCAAGAATTTCACAGGCCAGGTGGTCAATAATGTTCTCACAGAAGGGCAATATCAAGGCAAGCACAGATTGTACTAAGGCAATCAGAAATCCTAGTACCCAGGTCCAGGAAGCCACCTGTATACAGATTCCCCTGTTCATGATGATGGTGTATCTTAGAGGACTGCATATGGCTACATATCTGTCAAAAGCCATTACTGCAAGCAGTAGACACTCTGTGGACCCAAGACCAAGAGAAATAACCAACTGCAGGGCACATCCAATGAAAGTGATGGATTTTCTTTCAGATGTAAAATTAACTAGCATTTGAGGGATTGAGGAGGATGTGTAGCAAATATCCAGAAAGGAGAGGTTGCCAAGAAAAAAATACATAGGTGTATGGAGGCGAGGGTCCAGGATGGTGATGATAAGGAGGGTGCCATTTCCCAGGAGAATCACCAAGTACATCAAGAGACAGAGAACATAAAGAAATACCTGGAGTTCTGGGTAGTTTGAAAGCCCCACCATAAAGAACTCTGCCACAGGTGTATAATTCCCCTTTTCCATGTTATTGTATTTAAGTTACCTAAAGGATTTAGGGAAAGAGACAGTCCAAATAAATGATAATGATAAGTAACAGTAATTCACCTTGATATTATGGTTTTTCTTTACTTTTTGTCTTTTCTTCATTATTATATTATATTTTATTACTATTTTCCTTGGCCAGTTAAAACTATTCACATGTAATCAATACTATAAAAATAAATTGAAGCTATTCATATATATGTATTTATGTGCACAAAATGAACAGAGAAAATAAAAAAATGTATTGAATGTTGTGATTGAAATTAAGGAAGAATGAGGTACAAAGTTCCAAGCACAATCAAATTATTTTAAAGGGTAGCAATTACCTATAAGTTAGATGTCTTAGCTTCTCAGTAGGCCCAAATGGAAAGAAATGAAGTGAATTAGCTTTTATAAAAGTTTATAGAAAGCACAGAATAAAAATACATAGGGATGTGGAGGCGGGGACCCAGGGTGCTGATTACAATGAGGGTGCTATTTCCCATTAAAATCACTAAGTACATTAGCAGGCAGAGCATATAAAGAAACATCTGCAGGCCTGGGTATTTAGAAAGCCCCACAAGAAAAAATTGTCACAAGTGTATAATTCCTCTTTTCCATGCTATTGTATTTAGATCACCTAAAGGATTTAGGGAAAGAGACAGATCATGTAAATGATAATTAGCAGTGACTTACATTGATATTATATATTTTTTAAAAACCTCTTTTCTCCATTATAATATTTCATTTCATTGCTATTTTCATTAACAATTTAAAGCTATTCAAGTATAAACAAACTTTGAACAATGAAAATATGAAAAATTAATATGCCGATGTTGCAATGGAAATTAAGGTAGATTGAGTTACAAGACGATTTATTCATTGGTAAAGCAAGCAGTTACCAATAAATGAGTTCTGTTAGCACCTAAGTGAGGCAAAAGTTCCCAGGTGAGGAGAGCTAGCCTTTTTATGGTTGTTTTTTTCCTTAGAAGCACAGAATAAAGAACAGGTTAAATTACAGATGAAAATAATATGATTGGTTAGAAAATCAGAAACATCATAGGTGGCAAAAACAATATTATTAGTTGGACATTTGGCGTTAGTAACATCCTTTCTTTCTATCCTGCTATGAGGAAAATTAATGTGATAGAGTCCATGTGCTTGTTGGTAGAACAGATATGACAGATTTACTCATCATGGAGTTATTGATAGGAAAGCTAAACTTTGAAGCTAAGAGATAACATATTTCCATTAATTATAGGAGGATACTGAGAGGTGTGGAGATAAAAGATTCCTTCAATTAAAAATGAGTTGTAGTAAAACTGAACTCTTCAATTTAAGATAACAGTCTTATTTTATTTAAAGCATTTTAAAGAGAAGCAACTTTTAAACTTAACCTAGAGAGGAAGACAACTTTTGAATCTGTGAGTTTCCAAGTTGAACTGAAAGACAAAGAAACATGGCTTAGTTACAGAATTGAATAAAATGCACGATGGGATAAAATCTAAAATCTAAAATCAATATTTGGTCTCAGCAACTTTCAACAAAATATATTAGAAATTATTTTATTTTGTTGTGTAGTCATTTTTTGGTCATGCCAGTCTTTTTGTGATCCATTTGGGGTTTTCTTGACAAAGATTTCAGAATGATTTGCCATTTCCTTCTCTAGCTCATTTTACAGATCTGCCGACTGAAGCAAATAGGTTTAAGTGACTTGTTCAGAATCACATAACTAATAAGAATCTGAGGTCAAATTTACACTAAGGTTTTTCTGGCTCTAGGCTTAGCACTCTATACACTTTGCCTTCTATTATTATATAGGATTATAGAAATTATTTTATATGTATCTGTAATTTATTTTATTTACTTTCACATATTCTCAAAATAATTGTTTGTTGGCTTGAACATAGAAATTACTCCATAAGAACCTTATACACCGAGACAGATACACTGTGGCACAATAGAATGTAATGGACTTTTCTACTAGCAGCAATGCAATAATCCAGGACAATTCTGAGGGACTTATAAGAAAGAACACTATCCACATCCAGTGAAAGAACTGTGGAAGTAGAAACACGCAAGAAAAACAACTGCTTGATCACATGGGTTGATGGGGATATGATTGGGGATGTAGACTCGAAGCAATCACCCTAGTGCAAATAATAATATGGAAATAGGTCTTGATCAATGACACATGTAAAACCCAGTGGAATTGTTCATCAGCTATGGGAGAGGGGTGGAAGGATAAGAGGGAAAGAACATGAATCATGCAACCATGGAAAAATATTCTAAATTAATTAATTAAATAAAAAATTTCAAATAAAAGAAATTACTCAATACTTTCTGATTCTGTCATTTCTTGCTTCCCTTGGTTAAGACACTGGTTCATTTTAGATAACTGTAATGTATTTAATTGAAATTATTTCAATAAGTGTCTTTTGAAAGCTCATTATGAGTAAGACCTTTACTTGATTACAGGAACATAAAATGAAAGAGGATATATTTTGCCTTATAATAATTTGTAATCAAATTTGTTTGGTGGTGGTTGTAAGGTAATATGTTCACACAAGTAACTATAGTATGATATGGGGGTCTTTAATCCCTTTTTTGCATAATAGATCCATTAGAAATTCTGGTGAAATGAAGAAATCAAAACTATCAATAAGCACATGATAATCTGTTCTAAATCCCTCCTGATTAGAGAAATGCAAATTAAAACAACAATGATGTACCACCTCACACCTAGCAGATGGGCCAAAAGGGCAGCAAAGGAAAGTGATAAATGTTGGCAGGGATTTGGCAAAATTGGGACCCTAATATATTGCTGGTTGAGTTGTGATTTGCTTCAACCATTCTGGAGGGCAATTAGGGATTATGTGCAAAGGGCTTCAAAAGAATGCCTGCCCTTTGATCCAGCCATACCACTGCTGGGTTTGTACTCCAAAGAGATAATAAGGAAAAATATTTATACAAAAATAGTTATAGTTGTGCTCTTTGTTGTGGCAAAAAATTGAAAAATAAGTGGGTGTCCATTGATTGAGGAATGACTGAACAAATTGTGGTATCTAATGGCAATGGAATGCTATAGTGCTGAAAAGAATAATGAACCGGAGGAATTCCACGTGAACTGGAAAGACCTCTGGAATGTAGAATGAAAGGAGTGGAACCAGGAGAACATTGTACACAGAGACTGATACATGGTGGCACAATCAATTGTAAGAGACTTTTCTACTAGCAGCAATGTAATGATTCAGGACAATCCAGAGGAACTTATGAGAAAGAATGCTATCCATATCCAGAGAATGAATTGTGGGAGCAGAAACACAGAAGAAAAAAACAACATATGATTGATTACATGGTTTGATGGGGATATGATTAGGGTTTTGATGTCAAAAGGTAACTATCATAAATATGAATAACATGGAAATAGGTTTTGAAATATGATACTTGTATAAACCCAGTGGAATTACTTGTCAGCTCCAGGAGTGGGGAGAGAACAGGAGGGAGTCATAAATCACATAACTATGGAAAAATGATCTAAATAAATAAGAAAATATGAAATAAGAAAAATGATCTAAATAAATAAGAAAATAAGAAAAAAGAATTAAATTCTGGTAAAATCTATGGAGTTTCTCAAAATAATGTTTTTAACTGTATAAAATAAAATACATTAGATTACAAAAGGAACCAATTATATCGATATAGTTATTGATAATTTTAAAATATTCATGGACATTTAGTTATGGACCTAATAGCTATAAGGGAGTGCCTCTGACAAAATACTAAGAGAAATTTGAGGAGGAAATGTGAAGGTTGGGTGAGTGGAAATTAAGGATGAGTTCTTAGATAAGATTTCACCAGAATTAATACTAGAAGGAAGGGTGGTATTTTGATTGGCAGAAATAAATAGGATCAATATATTCCACACATGGGAGTGAATATATAGTTGATTTGGGTAAAAACACAGGATAGTGAGTATTCCGCAATAGCAGGAATTAAGAATATGAGAAAGCTACAAGTGAGATAAGACTGGTTAGAAGTTAGAATCAAATTATGGAAGACTTTGAGTGTCAGTCTAAAGAGTTAAAACTTCTTTTAGAAAATGGGCAGCAAATGTTTATAAGTAGATAACCTATAGAATAAAAACAACACAATATGAAAAAGGTATTTTTGGCAGTAGTGTGAAATACCCATATGAGAATGGAAAGAGTAAAGCCAGAGAGTGCTCATCAAAATGATAAAGTTCTACAGGAAATGGAGATGGCTTCAAGAGCACAGGTGGAGAATTCAGTCTTGGGAAAGAGGAAAGAAACCTATTCCAATGAGAATATAATGAGACAAAGAAAGATAAGGACAGAGTATGAGGATAATGCACTAGCCCAATGCAGAGGGGGTAAGAACCCAAATCAGAATAGTAGAGGTATTGTGGAAAGGGGTGGGAAGATGCAAAAGATAATGCAAAACCCATCTTGATAACATTCATTAATTGATGGGTGATGGAGAGAGAATAATTATACGCGATTAGTTGGTTTCAGATACTGATGATTAGGAGAGTTGTAATAGAAATAAAGAAATTGAAAGATGGACAAGATTTTTTTTTAGAGTGGGGGATGTTTAGTTTTGGAATATTGAATTCAGGATGCTGGCATAATGATATAGATTAGGCAAGTGAATTTAGGAGACAGGACCTTTTGCAAGAGGTGGGAGTTGGGAACAGAGACTTAGGTACCATCTATACAATGGAGTTAATGTAATAGGAGTAAATGACATCATCAAAGGAAGAATGTAGAAAAGAGAGAGTGAGCCATGAACACTATTTAAAGGATAGTTAGAGGTTAAAGAGCCAGCAGAAGAGAGTGTGGTTGAAGATAGAAGTGGAGAAATATGAGTACAGTATCATCAAATCAGAGGGAATAAAAATATTCAATAGAAGCTGGTGGTCTGCAATATCAAATATTTCAATAAGGTCAAGGATAAGACAGAATAAAAGTAATCTAATTTGGCAATAACTCAAGGAATGGTAACATAGTGATAAACAATAAACTGAACATCAATTACTTCAAATCAGGGGTTCTCAATGTGTTTTTTTTTGTCACACAGGTCTTTTTGGCAATTTAATAACTACAGACCTCTTCTAAGAATAATTTAATGTACAAAATACGACACACAGCAATATAAAGAAAACCAATTATATCAAAATTCAGTTGTCAAAATATTAAAAAATGTTCATAGATCTGAAATTTATGCATAGATTCTTTAGGGATTTATGGACTTCAGATTAAGAGCCTCTCTTTTAAAGAGAGCAATTGAAGTTAAATTGTGGCAATGGAAGCCAGATTATTAGGATTGTAGGAGTGAGTAGACCCTTAGGAAGTGTTGATAAGTTTTTCAGACTATGCTTTTTAGAAATTTGACAATTCAGGGAGATAGAATCACAGGCTGAGGGGCATAGGAGTAATACATAAATTTAATTAATAGAATGAAGGAAGGAGCCCATTCAGAGGGAAATACTGAAGATGCATCAGAGAAAGGATGTTGATTTAGGGAGTGAAGTTATAGAGGAAATAGAATTAAGAGCATTGTTGGAAGTGTTGATTTTGGGAATGAGGGAAGAAAAACCACTCTCCCTTTTAAGATATATTGAGGAGAGGAGAGAAGGAAACAAAGGAAGTTTTTAGAGGAATGGTTAGAGAGAGTTGAGGCAATTCAGGTCAGATGAAATTGATCTTCCTCAAGTAGGATAGGAAACATCTTTTAAGAAGGAAAGAGAGTGGAGCCTTGAGGCAAAAAGATAAATTTTGTGATCTTAGATAGAGAATGTGATAGAAAGTCAATTAGAGAGGAATAAAATCCTATATGTTAGAAAGTCTAATTGTAGTTATAGAGGATCCATTTTATAGGACATCCTGCTAGTAATATTTCCTGATTTCCTCAGACAGTACTGAGTGACACTAGAATAGTAGAGGAGGAAGATGGTGGCAGTTGCCTAATCTGGGAAGTAGGAGGGCAAGAATGGTAAGTGGGCAATAGGACAAGGCTCCCAAGGTGGAGTGGATAGAACTGTTGACATAGGTAATGATGGGGGTCAGGATTGAATAGGGAAGAAAGTGAGGACAGAATGCTCTACTTTTCTTCCTCCTCCCTTCTGGGAGGAGCAACAGAGAAGAGCTCCTAAGTGGCTGTGTGTCTGGTTATTTGTATAACAGATAAACTCTTTCCTTGTTATCTTGCATATGTGCTCTGGACTGTGTTGTGGAAGAGGATAAAGAAAGTGTGACTCTGGTTTCCCAAATACTGTTCTCACATTGTCAGCTATTTTGGCCAAAAAGGGAAGTGTAAAAGATTATGGATAAACAATGATTGGGAAAGCATAAGAAAAAATTTCTAGTCAGAGTAGTCAAAAGAATATCTACTGCTTTTTATCTTAAATAATTTGGGGGGTTTTCAGTTTAGTTTCTACTAATTTTTTTTATCTAAAAATAACCGGAGTCTAGTTTGTGCATAGGATCTATACTATGGCAACCAAAGAATATTACATTGTATTTTAAAAAGTAAAATGCATTAATTGTCTTATATTATTTAATTCATAAAAGTAACACTTTGAAGAAGGAATTATTGTTGGTGTTACATAATTGTTTTTATAATTTTAAATGTGCATACATAAAATTTAGAAAGATGGAAGTGCCTTCCTAAGCCATTTGTGACTCTATTTCCTAATTTCATTTTGTCTTTTGTCTTTTCTTGGAGTTATGTGGTATCTTTAGGCTTGATGAATAACTCTTCTGCCTGTGCTATTGATCACACCTTCTATTCCCTTTTCCAAAGTCTTGCTGTGTTAATGCCTATCATTTTATTTTCCTCTCTGTCTTTCCTCTGAATCCTTATCATCTACAAAAATGAACAGATCTGTAACATATAGAAAACTATTTCTTTTTTTGTTACTCTCTCAGTAAACTTTCCTGTTTATCTCTTGCTCTTTTGTCCCTCAACTTGCCCCCATTACCTGAAAGAAATTCTGATCTTCATCCCACATGACTTGTCCATGTCCCTTAGCTGAATAGATGCTCAGGTTCTATCTGATTTCTATAGCCTAATGTATTTTGAATACATTCATGACCTGTCTCCATTAAATCAGTGAACCCTATCCCTTCCGAAAACCCCCCTAGCAAAACAAAAACAAAAATACCACTGCTTTTATCAGTTCCTCTATAGGCCTATTATGAAATACTCTATCCATGTTCATAGGAAACAGGATATTTTACAACTATGTTCTTCTATAAAATGGGATTATAACTACTTCATAAAATTGTTGTGAGGAACACATAATACAATATTTGCTATTGCAAACCTTGAAGAATGGTATAAATGCTAGCTATTATTAAGATTGTTACACTTGCCTCACCAAATAATACTTTGTTTCTCAATATTTTATTTTTTCACTGACACGAGATTACTTTCTTAACCACATTTGAGAAGCAAGAACTAAAAGTCAGAAAATCATTTTTTTCTCTGTGGTCTCTGATTTAGAAACCAATTTCTTCTATTCATTAATAGTGAAATAGAGCGTAATTAAGTGTTAGAAGCAAAAGAAAACATAGCATGTAAAATATTGAATGCCATACCTAGAAGGGACCTTAGAGTACAAAACAAAGAAAGGGAGGACTGCTGGGAACATGAAAATATGCCTGGAAGAAAATTAAATGTTTGAATTAGGAGAGACCACAGAATGTGGAACATAAAATATCGTAGCTAACGGGGCCTTAGAGCACAGATTATAGAATGGTGGAGAGTTGAAATGTAATTAGTATATAGAATTCCAGAGCTGGAAGGAATCTTAGAACACACAATTTCACTACAGAATAAGTAATTTTATTCATATTTTTGTCCAAATAACTGATTTAATGGAGAGAAACTGAGGCCAGGCCTGAGGAGAATATAGGGCTTAGTCAATACAAATGAAACAATTTAATAAAGGGTGATTTAATATTATAATTGTTAATGAGTAGGAGAGATGGTATATCAAATTTGTAGGTTCTTCCCAATCAGAATTTTTTTTTCTTCTTGCCTTCCTCTTAGTTAACTTTGTACTTTCTTTGCTTTGAAATTAGATTGCTACCATATAAATGTTTTTCATACAGTCCAGTCTGCTGTACATTCCTATTGCTCTCAATATTTCTATCCTAATTCAATATCCACTCCCAGTTCATACTATCACTTTCATCTTTGGAAATGGTTCTTCCTAGGATAGTACCCATGATTCTCATTTACCTTTTAGCTTAGAAGAGTTTTCATCTTCTCTTCCATTCATGTGAAGTCATTTAGTTGTGATTTTTCCAGCTTTCTGAACAAGAAGAAAATCTACTTTAAACATTTCAAAAGTGCCTTAGTGTCTTTAGACATCACTAAACACATAAATACATATTCTATATTTAACATTTCCCAGGCTTTTGTGCAGTTATATCCTGAATTAGCTGCAAAATTTTTTGCAAAAAACTATTTTTTCAACAATAATTTTTCTTCTGTCATTATTCTTATTGGATCCTATCAGATTGTTAGATTTCTACAATTCAAGAATATGGTAAAATATTACTGGAATAAAAGATTTTTGAATTTCCACTCCATAGTGATTATATTAGCTTATGTGAAGAGAATTCCTACCTTTTTAGTTCTTCCTTCCTTTTCTGCTCTAGTCTACTGCCCTTGGAAAGTTCCAATGGCTCAAATACTGGATCTGCATGCCAATTTGTTCCTCCTCCCATTTCCTCCTCAGTGTTCTTAGGGACTCTCTAATCCCTGAAGTAATTTAAAGTTGTAGACAGGAACTGTGTGGGTCTTAACAACTTTTATAAGGTTTAGGAATAAATATTATAATGACCTGATTGCACAAAGCTTATTAGGCTTTTCTAAATCTAACCTTTCCTCCTTTATGATTTCTAATTTTAAAATCACCCTCCCTAATCCTGGATCCATCAAACATTACAATTCATTTCCTTTCTTCTTCTTCCTCTCTTTCTGCTGCTTATTTGTCCCTGCAAAAAGTTCTCATTTCCTCTATTCTACAGAAAACTTTCCCTTTATCATACCACCTTCTTAAACTATTATTAAATTTTTATCCTTTACTGCCTCACCTTCTATAGCACCATTTAAGTTTGTTAGTTAAATCCATGTATTTTTTCTTTTCAAATAACATTGCATTCATTTTCTATCTCCTTTTATTTGCATTGCCCATTCTCCATTCCTAAGAATGTACACTTTCCTTAACTTTGCTTCATAGGATTCTTTTCCTCCTTCAAAACACAGCTTAAGTACAAGATTTATATAAGCTTTTACAGATGTTTATTGTATGTCTATATTGTTCCACTGATTTACTTTTCTATTTCAAGGTCAGTAGTCAGGTAGTTTTGATCATTACTACTTCATAATGTAATTCATCATTTGGTACTGCTAAGTGTCCTTCCTTTACATCCTCCCCCCCCCCCATTAATTCCTTTGATATTCTTGACTTTTTGCTTTTCCAAGTGAATTTTGTAATTTTTTCTAGTCCAATAAAGTAAAATTTGGTAATTTAATTGAGATTGCATTGAATAAGTAGATTAGTTTAGGTAAGATTTTCAATTTAATTATATTGACTCTGCCCATTTATGAACAGTGAATATTTCTCCAATTATTTAAGCCTGCCTTTATTTCCAAAAAAACAAAACAAAACATGTTTTATGATTTCTGGGTTTGTTTTGGCAGATATAATACTTTTAAAATTATTTCTGTGATTAGTTTAAATGGGTTATATCTTACTATCTCTTCTTGTAGGATATTGCTGGTGATATATAATTAATATTTAGGGGTTTGTATCCTACTATTTTGTTAAAATTGTTTATAGTTTCAACTAATTTTAGTCAAATATTTAAGATTTTCTATATATAATCATGTAATATGTGAAAAGAGATAGTTTTGTTACCTCTTTGCCTTTCTGATTCCTTCAGTTTCTTTTTCTTCTCTTACTGCTATTGCTAACATTTTAAATACAATATTAAATGATATTGGTGACAATGACTTTCCTTGTTTTACATCTCACTTTTGTAACAATTAAATAGAGC
The DNA here is from genome assembly GCF_016433145.1 of Gracilinanus agilis. Taxonomy (NCBI): domain Eukaryota; kingdom Metazoa; phylum Chordata; class Mammalia; order Didelphimorphia; family Didelphidae; genus Gracilinanus; species Gracilinanus agilis. The sequence continues at coordinate 149,534,985 of NC_058130.1, forward strand.
CAGTACCAATGTTTGACAGAGGGAGAGAGAGAGAGAGAGAGAGAGAGAGTCTATGAGGTGAGTCTCTCTTCCAGCTCTCCCTGGGAGCTGAATATATACTGGGAGACTTTAAGAGGGTGTCACCCTGAAACTGGATGACCTGGATGGTCGTGCTGCCCCTCAGGAGTCAGGGGCAAGGCTTCTCCATAAGAGGAGGTATGTGGTACCCCAATCCAATCTTGAATAAGGATGGGGTTCACACAAACCTCCCCCAAATCAGTTAAATTCACAGCGGGTGGTCCAGATTCAAGATGGAGGCAGTCAGACCAAGCTATGGTTCCCTTCTCTCTTGTTGTCTCTCAGGCACACTGGAAGGCTATCTGACTGATGAATGGCTTTTATTTTTCACAATTCAGGGATTTGGGATAGGGGTGATGGGCAAAGGGATTTTGGGGTGCCCTCTTCTCTATTTCTATGGTGTCTGTCACTTAGGAGGAACCTTTGGGGTTCCCTCTCCTAAGCTTCTTCCCCTGCCCTTTTTTCTTCTGTTTCTATCTCTGTTCTTTTCTGTTTCTAGCCTTTTCTATAATTGTAAATTTTGACTGAAAAGGGGTCTCTCAGCAAGACTGTGTAATGGGAAAAGGAGACTAAGAGATCACTCCCAAAATGGAGTCCAAAAATTTAGCTGACTTGATGGTTGAATTCTTGATGGGTAAGATGTGATGGAATGGCTTTGACCAGGAAATCAGGGTTTCAATTTCCATCCGAAGATCCTCAGGAAGCCCTCAGGACTGGATCTGAGCTGAAATGTCCTCCTCCTCTTTCCTCCCAGTCCTCCAACCAAAGACTGCCTCCCTTTTTCCTCTGAGAAATTCCCAGAATTCTCTCTGGTCTCTCAACTGTCAGTAACTATCACCAACTGCCTTCTTCTAGCTCCTTTTGTCCCATCCCCTTTGCATAAATCCCATCCTTACATCTTACAGGGAGGGCTTCTAACTTATCCCCATTACAAATAATGTTTGCTGATATTTTAAATATATATTTATTATTCTAAGGAAAAATACATTTATACCTAAGCTTTTTAAAAAGTTTCATAAGATATTTTATTTTACTAATTACCTGTAATTATTAATATTGTAATCATATTTTTATTGTATATGTAATATGTATACGGTTAAAATTGTCTCCCTCCCTTCACACCTTCCTACCAGAGATGGCAAGCAATCTGACCTAGGCTATACGCAGACCATCATGAAAAATACATTTCCATGTTGTTCAATTTTGTAAGGAAATAATCATATAAAACCAGAACCCCCAAACTAAAACCCAAATAAACTAACATAAAAAATAGTATATTTTGATCTGCTTTCCAACTGCAACAGTTGTTTCTCTGGAGGTTGATAGCATTCTTTGTCATAAATCTTTCAGAAAATGTCCTGGATCATTGTATTGCTGTGAGTAGTTAAGTTTATCAGAATTGATCATTTCACAATATTACTGTTATTATATGCTGTGTTCTCATGGTTATGATTATTTCATTCTACATCAGTTCATAAAGCCTATATGAAACTATGCAGCTAGGTGGCTTGTTGGATAGAGAGCCAGGCTTGAAGATGGGAGGTCCTGGGTTCAAATCTGACCTCAGACACTTCCTAGCTATATGACCCTGGGCAAGTCACTTAACTCCCATTGTCTAGCTCTTACCGCTCTTTTGCCTAAGTTAGAAGATAAAGATTTAAAATTTTAAAAAAAAGATCAAGACAGCATTTTTTTTTTACAGAAAAGTGTGTTTTATGGTTTCTGGGTTTGTTTTGGCAGATATAATACTTTTATAATTGTTTCTGTGATTAGTTTAAATGGGTTATATCTTACTATCTCTTCTTGTAGGATATTATTGGTGATATATTAGTAATATTTAGGGGTTTGTATCCAAAACAGAAATATTATTTGAAGAATGACTAGCTTATGTCTACCTCTAGAGAAAGAACTGCAAAATAGAAATGTGTAAGCAATATTATGTATAAACACACACACATATATATCTTTATGTCAAATGATGCCTTTCCTAAGGTGGGGAAAGGAGGGATGGAGGGAGATACTTGGGAATTTTAATGTAATAAACAAATTAATTAATTAATTTAAAACCTAAACAAAAGCTTAAACACTATGTTATATATGTTTCCTTTTCTCATTCTTCCTCTGACTTCTAGGGCAATGTACTAACTAGATTGTGTCAATGTAAGATTTGTGTATTCCTACAGCTACCTAACTGTATTAATTGACCTGATCTGCCTCTGAGGAGTACAGGAATAGAGCCAAGGGCCATACATGCCTGAAGGGGATGGAGAGGGAGGCTGAAGGAGCACACCAAGACTAGGAACTTTTTTCTCTAGAATTGAAGAGGGGTATTTAACTAAATTGCATCCTCTCATTTTGATAAGTATACCTTTGCAGCTTTTTACTTTCTACAAGTACATATCAAGATCCTATCTTCTATGAAAATTAAGCCTGAGAATTATTAGGTTGACATCCAAATCTCTAATGAAGAATTGAATTATCAATGAATGGCCTTCATATCCTCAAAACTTTTCTAACAGATGCAAGCAATCCTTTGCCTCTTTTCATTAGTGCAGTAATATTTCTCTTCTCAATATTGCTAGATTTTCTTCAGTGTTCCTTTGGGTCCCAATTCTAAATCAAGCCCTTATGGTTATAGTATAGGCTCTTAAAATGATGGGGGTCATCCTTTTAAGATCAGTGTAATCATGTGAATTTAAGCTCACTTGCATATAGTCCCTTATTTTACAGTAGTTCTCAGCATTAGAAATCTGACATTTTGTTGTTCCTTTCATGATGGGTAAGAAAAAAGAAATCAGGCTCTAAATTACTTTTTTGGTAAGAGTGAAGGAATATGCATGTAAAATGGAGAAGAAAAATAAAAATTTCCCTAGGATCTTAGGATCTCCTAATGAAAAAAATCAAATGGAATAATTCTGCTTGACCCAAAGGACTTGCTGACTAATTCAGAATGTTTTTTATCCATCTAATTATAATTTTTATCTATAGGTCGAGCCAAATCCAGTAATCTGCCACTGATATTTAGCTAAAATTCCCATCATCGTCAATGAATGCTCCTTTCACAGGGATTATTAGCAGAGGCTAGTTCTGATCATCACTACTGGGCCACCACACACTCCCTTTCTGTGGAGACAGAAGCATGCCATTCATAGAGAACAGAATCTCTGTGAAATAAAGCATTGTTTCAAAGGACCTCAAGTATTCTCACTCCACAACTCAGTATTCCTTTTTTTTTAAACCCTTACCTTCTGCCTTAGAATCAATATCATGTATTGGCTCCAAGCAAAAGAGTGGTAAAGATCAATGACATATGGAAGGGTGTTTTGTATGACAAAATAACAATAATAAAATATTGACAGAATTCAGTTCAACATAAAGTTACTGTTCTCACAGTAAGAATTGTTAAAAAATGGAACTGATTTTCATAGGATAATGCCATTCACATGAGTGGAGGTGTTTAATCAGAATTTGATGAATATTTTTTTAGGATTTTGTGGAGAAGATTCATAATCTGAATAGAAGTCCTTTCCAGTTATCTGGTTTCTATCATTCAGTTATCATCTTTTTAAAAACAATTTGACTAATTATGGTACATGAGTTAAAGATAATATAAAGTGATACATTTTTATTATTGATCTGTGATTTTTATGTAAAGTCTTTCCCCCTTGTTCCCCTTATCAAAGTCCATGTGAAATGACAGCTCCTACACATAATCTCCCATGAAAACAATGTCTTTCTTTTGACATCTTAGCACTTTTTACTCCTCAAGCACTTGCCAATGTTCTTATTTGCATTCTAATTATCTACATCCCTATCTTATCACTTATTTTTTCCCTTCTGAAAAGAATAATCATTGTAGAAGAATAAAAGAATAATCATAGTAGAAGATAATAAAAAAGATGAATATAATGTTAAAATCAATAGAAAGAAGGAGCTAATAGGAGGAGTGTTTCACTTGAGGAGATGATTTCAAATCATATGGTCTAGATGAAATATATTCACGTTACCAATGTTTTTTAATTTGTGTAATGTACCATGGGTCCTTTCACACCATAAAATTCTTCCTGTTTTCATTAACTTCTCCTCCTCAGAGGATGCTTTACAGATAACTTTCCAGATAATATTTCCGAAATGATCCTCGATCAGGCATTTTTGAGTCTGGGAAGTCACAAAATACTGACTGAATTTTTTTCAGGTTTTTGTCCTGCTAATTATTACTTGGGATTTTCCTAACTCCTTTTCAGTTAAAAAAATCTTATAATATTCTTATAATAATAATATATTTGTAATATTAAAAGAATCCTGTTTTATGTCCATTAAATCACCATGCCTATTAAATATGTAAGGATCTATTTTTCAAGTCACTATAATGTAATATTTGTTATAATGCTAGACAAAATGATAAACGGATCACTAAAATGCAGCATATATGGTAATAATCAATAAAATTTTATATGCAATAAATAATTCTAAAATAAATTACAAACAGCCAAAGATTGTAGCATCTCTCATAATACTAATTGAGTGGTATGAATTTCAACCTAGTTAATTAAATACTATTTATTAAACACTTTATTCTCATACTCTGTTTTGCTTCTTGATATGGAGTGAGCTACGTATGTATGTATGTATGTATGTATCTATCCAGCTAGCTACCCACAAATCAAATACCACTTCAATGTATCAGCAGTGAAAGAGATAACGGCCTGAATTAACTCTCACTGATATTGAGTTCTGAATTCTGTAAACACAACCTCAGTATTCAGTCTTCTTGGCATACCAGAAAAAGTATTTCAAAGATTCTTTTCATAATGTTTTCCCCTAGATTGTTTATCTCTGTATCTTATTCAGTGTCCTGTTAGACATCATAGTTAATAAATTCCAGAATAACAATAAAACTGACTGAATCTCATAGATTTATTTCTTATAAGAAATAGAGTAATAGTATTCATAGATCTTACCGAAGGAGTATTAAAACTGTTATATTTATCTAGGAAGCTTAAGTATTTTAACAACTGTTTCTGTTAATTCCTCTGAATCAGACCTTCTGCAGTAGGAAGTTTAATTTTCTATCATCAACTCATGCTCTTTCAGCTTAAATGTGTGTGACTTTTTTTAAATGAACGACACCATAAACTCCAGGACAGAGAATAGCAAAAGTGCCAAGGCAGTACAGAAGTAGATGAATGTAGATATGTTGCCTGTGTACAAAAGTGAAAATTATACATTCTTCTTTGTCATCATGTTAACACATGTTTCTAGGGAGAGTGGTGCTATGTTTAGGTGCAAAGAATAAATTCCCCATACAAAAGAAAGGAACTGAAAATCTCAGACTTTCATATTTTTCTCAAGAAGAGATTTCTAAAAAGAACTTTCTTCATAGCCCCTTTCACCTCTTTATTTCTTAAGCTGTAGATGATGGGATTCAGCATTGGGGTCACTACTCCATAGGATAGTGCAATGATCTCATCTGAAGTCTTTGTGTCCTTGGACTTGGGCTTCATGTACATGAAAAGAGCTGACCCATAGAACAAGATCACCACAGTTAGGTGGGCTGAGCAGGTGGAAAAGGCTTTTTTCCTCCCCTCACTAGAGCTGATCCTCAGAATAGCGGAGAGGATGAAAACATAAGAGAAGAAAATGAACAGTAGAGGACTTATTAAGAAAATGATACTTGCAATTGTCATGATAAATACATTGAGGGAGATGTCTACACAGATAAGCTTGAGAAGGGCCAGGATCTCACAAGTAAGATGATCAATAATATTCCCACAGAAAGGCATCATAATAGCAAGCATAGTCTGTGCCAGGGAATTCAGAGACCCTACAATCCAAGTCCAAGCAGCCATTTGTACACAGAGTAGCTTATTCATGATGATGGTGTATCTTAGGGGATTGCAGATGGCAATGTACCTGTCATAGGCCATCACTGCCAGCAGCAGACACTCTGTGGACCCTAATCCAAGGGACATAAACATCTGAAGCACACACCTAGTGAAAGAAATTGATTTTCTCTCAGACATAAAATTAGCCAGAATTTGGGGAACAGAGACCGATGTATAACAGATATCTAGGAAGGAGAGATTCCCAAGGAAAAAATACATAGGAGTGTGAAGGCGGAGATCCAAGATACTGATGATAATGAGGATGCTGTTTCCCAAAAGGATCACCAGGTACATCACTAGGCAGATCATATAAAGAAACATCTGGAGGCTTGGGTACTGAGAAAGTCCAATCAGAAAAAACTCAGTCACAGCTGTGTAATTCCCCTTGTCCATGTTATTGCATCTTGGTCATCTATGGGAATGATGGAAGGACACTGGTCATAGTAATAGTAATAGTAACTTACATTTAAATTGTATATATTTAGCAATATTTCTTTTTATATTGGTTAATAATTTACTTGGTTTCTTTTAAGAGCTGTAAATGTTCAACTATATAGACATAAATGGGAATTAAAAAAGAGAAGGAAAATGTGCATTTAAACAAAAATGCTTATTTCATTAATAATTATACACATTCTTGTGATATTAACACTACCCAATAATATGTATTGTCACTCAGAAATGCCTGAAGGAATATGGAAATGTCTTGATTGATGACACATGTTAAAACCAGTGGAAATGCATGTCGGTTATGGGGGGGGTGAAGGGGAAAGTAAAAACATGAATCATGTAACCATGGAAAATTTTTCTAAAAAATAAAATATTAAAAAAAGAAATACCTATAGGAGCTTTGTTTCTTTGATCTTTTGGCTTTGTTATTGTTTGCAGAACATCAGTTTATTGTTATTATTATTGCTACTTTTTTACCACCCTATTTTTTCTTCTTTTGACTAAAGTATTTTTACTCTTTGTCAATTCATGCATTTTGTAGTTTTTCAAATCTTTTTTCCATATATCAAATCATTGTCACAATATCTCATGGAATGGGATGAACAAGTGCTCCAATGTCCATTTTGCAGGTGAAGATATTGAGGAAGAGAAAAGCTAAGTGATTGTTAAGGGCCAGTGACCTGGTTAATAGTAGTCAGAATTCTGACTTCCTGACTTCTGGGACAGTATTCTTTTTACTTTTTCATGTTGACAATAATCTTCAAAGTCCACGTGTTAGGTGGAATCTAACAGTTTGATTGGAGTCAGCTAGATAGTGAACTGTGTGAGAGGTCTGGGTTTGAAGTAAAGAAAACCTGAGTTCACAATCCTGCCTCATAGTCTAACTAGTAGTTTGTCACTTTGCAAAAGTCACCTAAACTTTGTTGGACTCAGTTTTCTCATATGTAAAATTGAGATACGAATGGTGCCTAATTTGCAAGGATGTTGTGAAGATCAAATGAGAACCTTATTTATAGTGCTATGAAAATGTTAAAGCACTGTATTAGCAGTTCTTAAAGTGTGATAGAAAGACCCCTGTGCATCCCTGAGATCCTATTAAATAGCATATGAAATAAGAACTTTTCATAATAATACTAATACAATATCTGCCTGTTAAAATACTCTTCTCTTTTCTAATCATATATTTGTGTGAGGCCAAATGTTCACCAGGTACTTCAACTATAACAACATATCTTAACAGATTGAATGCAGAAACAGGTGAGAAAAATCTATCTTCTATGAATTCAGCCCATTAAAGGATTTGCAAAAATAAGTATAACCATTCCATTATTCTCACTTTCTATTTTTGCAACAGCTATTTTTCATAAAATAAAAGTTTAAAATGAACAAATGTTTAACAAATTTATCAATTTTCATTTCTAATATTGTAGACATAAAGGGATATGATCTACATAAGCAAAAACTCCTTGATTTCCTCAATAATTTTTTAGAGTTTAAAAGGTTCCTAAGACCAAAATATGTGAGAACTCTGAGCTTTATAAATGCCAACTCTTACTATTATTAGCCAAGACATTTTTTGGCAAAACCAGCATCTGACATCTCTTACAATAGCAACTGTGAATCATCAGATTGAAGGAGAAATCACAGCTAGTTTTGTACCCAGTGGCACAGAAGTGTGGCTTAGGCAAGCAGGAGGTTATTCATGTTTCTTGCCCAAGCGTGCCAAATTCAACACGACCTTTCCTTTAATTGAATTCTGCATAACTTCCTATGACCGTTTCCTTGGAAATACATTTAATCTAAGACATTAGTAGTGAATGTATGAGAAGTAGCTCTTAATGGTATGGTCATTTTAGAAGATTATCTCCATTAAAATTTTGAAGTATCTGTTGTCATCTTAGGAGATAGATGCTATTATCTTTATTTTACAGTTGAGGAAACTGAGGAAATTAGAAGTTAAGTGACTTGCCTATGTTCACAAAGCTAGTAACTCTCTGAGGTTAAAACCGAATTCAAATCTTCCTGAGTCCTGGCCCAGAACTCAATCCATTGCACCAATAAAAATGTTCTTTTGAGGACCTCTTGGGTGTCATGTTTCTCAGTTCACATTGGTCCTTGGGCCATCTCCTCTCTCTGGGCTTTAAGACAAACTGTAACATAAGATAAATTAGACATTTTATGAGAGAGTGGAGACATATCCTAGGTAAATATGACTAATTCCAAGAGTCACAAAGGGGTTCAATATCTCTCACAATTCCTTGAATGTTTAGCAGCAAATGCTCCCTAAATTGATAGTATCTTTGTAAACATTACTTCCATGCCACTAAAAGGTAATATTCCTCCCTGTCTTTTTTTTAAGGAGGTCCACAGAGTCAGTAGTAATTTAACTTTCCTGTCTTGTGTCAAATTTCCTTTCCTTGAGCACATCTTCACTGTAAGGCTGTGGTTCTTAAAGAACAATTTGGGGATTTCTGCATCCCCAAGACCACTGTGTATGTCTATGTGATAAAAATTATTTCCATAAAAATACCAAAGTATTATTTACCAATGATATTATCTTATTGATACTCTTCCCCTTTCTAATTAAATATCTGTATAATGCTGAATTTTTTAACATCAATAATAACATATTACAACAGATTGAATGTAGAAGATATGAGAATCCAGCTATCTTCTATTAAGCTGGAGATTGAAGAGACTTGAAAAAACATGCAAAATAATGATACTTTTCTTCCTGTTTTTAAAATAACAACACTTTCCACAAATATATGTTATGTGTGTTAATATATAATGGAATAACTGGTGTTAAATCTATATACATTTAAAATTCAATTTTAATTTATAATATAGTAAATGTGGATAGATCCAACCTAAATAAATAATAGCTCTTTGGGGTCCTTAATAATTTTTGGGAAGATAAAGAAATCCTGACCAACAAACTAGAGAATTGCTGCCCTGATACTTTACTTATGTTGCTATCTGTACCTGGAGGACTGCAGTCTATCTTTCATGGGGTTGAAGAAGAAATAGGAAATAATAAAGTAGAAATAAGCTATGCAGACTAAACTTACTGCAAGTTTGACAAGGAAGAAGTAGGATGATAAATGACTGTTGAATTGTTCAGTTCTGTCAGAATCTTTCATGAGCCCATTTGGAGTTTTCTTGGCAGAGATACTGGAATGGTTTACCATTTACTTCTCCAGCTCATTTAACAGATGAGAAAACTCTGTTAAACACACTTCAGTGACTTGCCATGGGCACACAGCTAGTACATCCGAATCTCAATTTGAATTTAGGACAATGAGTCTTCCTGACTCCAGGCCCAACATTATATTCACGGAACCACCTAGCTGGCCATTATTTCTTGAGCAGGGAGTATAAAAATACTTTAGAATGGGGAAACTTGAACATATTTGATGGTAATGGGAAAGAAATCAGTAGAGACAAAGATTAAAAATTTGTGAGAGTGGGGCCATATCCTAGGTTACGTGGACTAACTCCAAGAGTAAGAGAGTAATTCTGTATCTCCCATAGTTCCCCCAATATTTAGTAGCAAATGCTCCCTAAATTGATACTTTTTTGTAAGCATTGCAGTACTTCTAATGACCTCTAATAGGTAAATATAATATGTAAAAATAATAATGGGTATTAATGATAGGTAAAAATAAAGACTAATGTACACATCATATATTTTAGCTCTGATTTTTAAAGGATAGAAGGCACAATTAATTAGATTTAGGATGAGTAATATATGTAGAAAATAAGAATGCGGTTAAGGCTCCTTCAGGTACTTAAAGATAAAGCACATATTCTTTTTGTCTGTGAAATTCCTGGCCCTCCATATCAATATAGTACCTATATGAGAGTTTTAGGATGAGTCTTTGGAAGAAGTACGATTGAGGTTGGGTTATTCGTTTTATTAGATGGAAAAATGTTTTAGTTTTTCCTTATTTCTTTTTTAAAATTTTATTTAATTGATTAATTAAGAAACATTTTCCATGGTTTTTCATTACTTCTTAAGAGCCTACTTTTAAACTTTCATTGAAGGTTGGAAAGCCAGTTGTTCAGAGTGCCTTTGCTTAAAATGGTAGATTTTTTTTTCTGAGCTCATGACTGACGTTTCTGAGAAACTTACACTTGGTACACATTAAAGACCCTCAATATCGTCAAAATTAGCATGAGCATAATACACAGGTAGTGTCGTTGGAAGGTAGTTATTTTCTTATGATAGATGTCTGCTCTCATTAGATGCTAGTAGTTATCAGAACAACCTTGAAATAAGCTGCAGTTTTTAAGAGTGAAGGGTGAGGTTTGGCAAGCCTTTTTGAGAAAGTTACAAATAAATAAATAAATACACTGAACACTGAGCAGGCAAGTTATCAAGCTATAAGCAAATATAATTTAAAGAAAGTCCTTGACTTACATAATGCCTATGATCTAATATTTATATAGTACCTACGTGTCAGACCCTGCATTCTGTATTTTACAAAGTTTATTTCAATTGATCATCGTTACAATCATAGGAGACAAGTGCTATTATTACTTCCATTTTAAAAATGAGGAGACAGAGGCAAACAGTGATTCAGTAACTTGCCCAGGGTCACAAAACTAGTGTCCAAGCCTAGATTTGAACTCATGTCTTCTTGACGCCAGGACCAAGGCTCTACTAGACTGTGCCACTCAGTTACTCCTTATGATATAGAATTAAAAAAATCATTACAATAAAAGGTAGTAATGTAGAATTTTTCCCCACTGAGGACAGAAGTCTCTCTAAATGCTAGGTATACTTGTAGTTTCAAGCATACAAGTAATAATAATAACAACAATGATGATGATGACAGTCATTTTGTCAATGCATCATTTAGCCTAATTTCTGGAGGTAGAAAGTTAAAGTAAGATATTTTGCCTATTTTGCCCTGTTTGGGGCACTGGCTAAATAAAAAAGGCAGAAGACAAAATGATCAATAGTAGTTAGAAGCAAGAAAATAATTTATACAATGACCAGAAGAATGAACAGGAAAATAATATAGAAAAGCGTTAGAACTCTCATCAATATTGTAATTCAATAGACTGAAATCTCAGCAGAGAGGTGATTCTATGGCAGAGGAATGAGAGAGGTAAACATCTTGAACAAGGTCAATGTCCTGGTGTGTTTTGTTTGACTACCTATTTGTTATAAGGGAAAATTCTAAGGGATAGGACAATCAAATGAAAATGAAAGTGATATATGAAAAAAGAAAAAAGCATAAATGAAATATTTTTTTAAAATATGCTCTGGGGTATGAGATGGAAAATGTATCCTTTTCTTACATATTTTCAGGGAATAGGAAATATTTTCCTCGATACAGGTCAGCTCAAATAAAGACAAATGAGAGAAATGATATTAAACTCATATTTTTATGTGGCAATCAATTATTTATGAAATACTTTTCATTATTCTCTCATTTTATTCTTACAATAACCCTGCAGGGTTTGACCAGGCATGAATTTAATAAAAATTGAACTGATACTGTAATCATTCCTGAGCAAGATACCTATAGTAAAGACAATTGGCAGAAATCCATTCTTCCCACTTCAGCAAAATCTCTGCAAGTTTTCTGCTCAATTTGCATTTTTCATTAAAACTACTTGAGATTCCATATTAGTGTTTCTACCTGTCTTACTTTTTTTCCAACATTCCCTGCCCCAAGTTATATTACTAATTCCCATTTTCATTTTCATCTCTGAAAATCACCTTTCCAAAGGTTCTGCCAACCATTCTCATTTACCTCTCAGAGTGAGTTCCAGGCCTTCTCCTCTGTTTCTTAGTCACTTAGTTGATGTTTCTTCTGGAATACTGAGCAAAGAAACTATTTTTAAAATTTTAATTTAAAAAATCCTTTAAAATTCCAAATATTCATGTTGACAATAGTAGCAAACATATAAATGCACTTCCTGATACTATATCCCTGTTGTTTGTGAGGCAGAAATTAATTTTACTGAAGGTAGTTTACAACTCCCCCTTTCTTTCTAGGATGTTTTTATGGGATCATATGGACAAAGGATAAAATTTTTACAATTTAGAAATACTGTGAAAAATTGTCAGAATCAAGAGGATGCCTCAACTTTTGCTACTCTCATGACGATAGCTTGTATAGAGAGGGACACTACATTTCCAGGTCTACTACAAATGTGCTACAACCTGTGGTCCCTGGAAATTTCCAAAGGATCAACTATTAGGTATAGATGCCAATTTAACACTCTTCTCCCCACCACAACCCCGCCCCAGTGTTTTTAGAGACTCTTTTTAATTCCCTGAAGTAATTTAAAGTGGTATGAAATAACTGCATGGAAGTTAGCAACTTTTTGATGCTTTAGGGATGAAGTCCCAACAATCTAATTACAACAACATTAACAGGTAAAAGAAGTGGCAAATATAAACAATGCAAAAGAGGAAGACTAAAGTTTTTTTCCTTGCCTGGTCAAACACTGAGGGAACAACATAGTTATCTTCATGATTCAGGCCAGACTTCCATTTTTCTCTAATATTTCTGGATGTTATCAGCTGTTGAAGAATCTGGATCAAACTTACTATCTTCATCTGTTTTGTGGTATTCTATTCTCCAATTTTATTTCTCTTCCGCCTACACTTGGACATGTAAAGGTTAAGATTAATGATTGGACGATGATTATATGAAATTATGTGATTGCCAGTATTTATTATATCTTGAGTCAGAAATTTATTTACAATTATTTACAAATAGAGAGGAAACAATAAAGAAGAGAAATGTGAGGAGGATAGAGAAGTTATCTATCCTATCAACCTCAATCTTTTTTTGATCTGGGTCTGCTCATTCCAGGCAGAGATTAATTACCTCTCAACCAGGAAGGCTGGTAGCGAGTAACCACTCCGGCCTCCTCCAAGATGGAAGCTATTCTCTCCTGAAGCTAGGAAAAGGGGTCAGCCTTTTACTCACCCAACAAAGTAATACAAGAGTCAGAGTCCAAGTAGAAGTTGAGCTCCAAGCCCACAATCCAAACCATAGTCTCCAGTGAAGCTCCCTTGAAGACTACCTAAGATTATCTCCAGAAGACAATCTCTTCAGACTATCTTCTCAAAGACAATCTGCCCTGAAAGAGTTAGGGGCTTCCTTCTTATGATGACTTCTTGTCCCTTTCCCTCTTCACAGGGGCCAATCACAGTTTCTGAATTGTCTGTCATTGCCCAGAGGGCAGTGTCTGTAGGATTAACTTCTCACCTTCTGAAAGTTAAGTTCTCATCAAAAAGATTTACAGATTCCTGATTTGATTGAATTTCTAAGGTTGTGAATTTTCTAAGTACCTTCCTAAGGTCTAAGTACCTAGTACTTAGTAAGGTGTTTAATCTTCTGTTGATTCAATTCAAAAGTAGATAAGGGGTGACTGATCCTGTCTTCAGTCTAGTTAGGTACTAAGTAGGGGTACTTAAGTTAAAATTAACTCAGGATAGACAATAGAGTAAAGAATTTTCTTTCACATACATGTGCATCAATATCTGCTGTATTATATAAATCTCACTTTGTCCACTCAAGAATAGTTATCTATGCTTATGGGACAGATGGGGCTATAGTTTGTCTTTTTTTGCATGTGTCAATTGGTCAGTTAGCATTTTTAAGCACCTACTATGTGCCAGGCAGTATGCTAAATACTAGGGATTAAAAAGAAGGCCAAAAGTAGTTGTTGCTATTAAGGCATTAGTTTTTATGGAGAGGGCAACATGCAAATAACTATGTACAAACATACAAGCAGAATAAATTGAGTGTAGTTTTGCCAGGAAGTACCAAGATTAAGAAAGAATGGGAAAGGCTTTCAGTTAGAGATGAGATTTTAGCTGAGACTTGAAGCCAGGGAAGCTAGGAGGTAGAAAGGAGGAAGGAGAGAGTTCCAGGCATAGAATGATCATCAAAGAAATGACTTGAATACAGGAGATAAGATAATCATGTTGTGCATGAGGAAAAGCAAGGAAATCTGTATCTAGATCTCAAAGTATAAGAATAATGGAAAGTTCCAGGCTATAAAGGGCTTTCAAAGCCAAAAGGATTATAGATAGCTAGGTCTGAAAGAGTCTGAGAGTCTGATGAGTGAATCCCCTTAAAGTGGTGGCATTATTTGAATTTGCATTGCAAATTTCCTTGGGGCTGGAACCAATTATTATATTTTACATAATTATAACTCCAAACTGCAAGTATGAACACATACAGATACTTTAGTGAGTTCATTATTCACACTAATTGAGGCCTATTTGTTGGGAATCACTAGAGTTTATAAGAAGAGGAGGCTGATATGGTTAGACCTTTGTTTTTGATGGATAAACTTCACAGATGCATGGAGGCTGGACTGAAATGAGGAGAAACTAGTTAAGGAGATCAACCAAATGACTATTAACAATAGTCCAAGAATAAGGTGATGAGTGCCTGTAGTAGGATGGTTATGGTGTCAAAGGGGAGAAGTGGACACATATGAGACATTGTACAAGTGATAAGATTCGACCTTTGTTTTGCTGTTGGGACAGTGGTGAGGGTTTGAGAGAATGAGAAGTAGAGAATGGCACCGAGAGGATGTGACCTGAGATGATTACTGCAAGGATGGTGGTAACTTTAACAGTAATAGGCTGTGACCTGAGGGAAGAGCCAACAAACTCCATAGAGAAGGAAGGATCAGAAGGATCATGAAAACTCTGAGAGAAGAGAGTATGGATAAAATAGAGATTAGGGCTGAAAGATAATATGGAAAGATGAATTCAGAAGTGAAGTATAACTAGACTCGTTGAATGAGCCAAAGCTTAATTTTTGATTCTATTATAATCTCCATTTTTATTAATGTCTTGAATGCTCATAAAATTTGTGGATCGTGCAAAGTTGGGAGGAAGAGACAGTGTGCTGAACAACAGAACTGAGATCTTCAAAGATTTTGATAGGCATCGAGTGCTGGGCTTGGAGTCAGGAACAAGTGAGTTTAAATCCTGACTCAGATATTTACTAATTGTGTGACCTCAAGAGTAAGTCACTCAACCTTTGACTGCCTCAGTTTCCTTATTTGTAAAATGGGATAATAGTATCATGTTCATGGCCTCCAGGGTTATTGAGGATCAAATGAGATTTTGCACACACACAAATCTGTACATATAAGTGTATATGTATAGAGTATCAAATGATATTTTATACATACATAAATCTGTATATATATGCATATACATGTAGATTATCAAATAAAAGTTTATACATGTACATGAACATATATGTATGTCTATGTTTTGCTTTGCAAATATCAAAATGCTATGGGAATGCTTTGTTGTTGTTGGTCAGTCATTTTAATAGTGTCTAACTCTTTGTGACCTCTTTTGAGGTTTTCTTGGCGAAGGTACTGGAGTGATTTACTATTTCCTTTTCCAGCTCATTTTACAGATGAAGGCATGAAGCAAAAAGAATTAAGTGATTTTTCCAGGGTCACACAACTAGTTAAGCATGACCAATATTCTATCCACTGTGCCACGTGGCTGCTCATGGAAATGCTACCCATAATTATTATTACTGTAGTAGTATTATTTTTTAGAAATATGAGTCATTTCACTAATTCTCAAATCCATGACTTTATACTAAAAAGAAATTAAATTGTTTATTAATATTTTTATTTTTATTAATTATTTTTATGTTCTAAATGTGATGAATTTATTTTACTTTGATGCAAAACCAAAGCTTTCATTATAGCACAGAGACCAATTTGATAAAAGATCATGAAAAAGTTGTATAGGACATGCAGAACGTGATGTACAAACTGAAGGATTAGGTAATTTCCTTTATAACATTGGCACCATCAAGTAAACTTTCTTAATAGTTATGTAAGTTTTAATCCATTATTTATGAAAACGAAGTTATTGTTATAAACCTGTCATTAGGATTTTTCCCTTCCCAAATTGATTCTCATTCCCTTTTCCTCTATCCTGGCCATATTTACTATGTCTTCATTTTTCTATCTTTTTCTTTTTTTGCATTACTTGATAAAGATATCTTTCCACATTTCTTTCTATTTCTCATACTTATCTTTCTTAATTTCTTAATTCTTACTGGCAGTTGATTTTTTTATTTTGACCTTTATTATTTTATAGTTGTCATTATCAACATTCTATTTTATAATGCTCTACTATATGAATATACCACAAATGATGTGTCTATTATATTATTAGACATTTAGTTTTTTTCAAGTTTCCAATTATTTCTCTGAAAATCTTTAAATGTAAAACCCTTAAATTGATCTTCTAATACTTTGAAGATATATTTCCAACATTAGAATTATCAGGCCAAAAGGATTTGAATGTCTTTTCTTGATTGTTGTTAAATTTCTTTAAAAAATATTCTAAAAGTTTGAAATTCTCTGAGAAATGAATAAGTATACGTGGTTATCTACAACCATTTCTGCTTTTAAATTTCCTTGGTTTAAATATTTTTTTGCCATTTTTTATAGATGTGAGGTATGTCTAAGCTGTCTAAGTTTGCACCTATGCTTGTTAGATTGCATACTTTTCAAGTAAATATTAAAAATTTGTGTCTCATTTTGTAATATTCATCTATGTCCTTTCACTATATACTTTATCAAGGATAGAATCATAATCACTAGTTAGTTTTTTTAGTATTTCTTTATATCTTTTGTATATCATGTTCATATCTGTCATAATTGCCACAAAGTTTCCCCAATCTTTTTCTAAATATATTCATGTGCTTAAGCATATCTACTTCATCGGTAATAATTTATTCCATTTGTTGAATAAAAATCTCTTCACAATTGAGAAAATACTTTATTCCATTTTATGTTATTTTCCAAATGTCTATATTTATATTTCTCTCTCCTCTAACTGCGGTTCACTGGGGCATATTTGTGGGTATTGTACCTTTCCTCCCAGAATGTAAAGTAATCTTTCATGTCCTTTTGTTGTAGTAGAGTTGAAACCTCTATTTGTAGCCTGGGGTCATAATAACACTTTCCTTTAGCTGCTACTACTTCATTTTCCTTTTTTCATTCTTTTAAAAAATGTAAAAAATTATTTGTTTGTTACATTAAAATACCCAGTTAACTTCCTCCCTCCCCCATTAGAGAAGGTATAGTTTGATAAAAAGATACCTGTATGTATAAAACTATGTTTTACCTAATTTTCTTTAACAATTCTTTCTCTGAAGGTTGAGTGATTTGCTATTTCCTTCTCCAGCTCATTTTACAGAGGAAGAAACTAAGGCAAATAAGGTTAAGTGACTTGTCCAGGATCATGCAGCTAGTAAGTGTCTGAGACTAGATTTGAATTCAGGAAGAAGTCTTCTCTCCCAAGTACCATCTAGCTGCATTGGATTATCTGATACTTCTACATTAATTATTAAAATCATATCTCTCAATAATTAATCATTTAGTCCAAGGTTCCAAAAAAGTTTATTAATTTTGTTTAAAATTAAATAATCTGCAAAGACCCATTTTTTCATTGAATTTTGCTAGTTTCTATCTCAACTCCCTAATTTTCTGTGCTTAATATAAATATCAAGGTTATTGGATATACAAGTTATTAAGAATGTAGCAAACAATGAGAGCCGCGACTAATGATTTAAGTATTTCCTGAGGGAAAGATTACAAAAAAAGAGTAACATCTAACTGCCATTGTTACTACTGTCTTCTCAATTCTTGTCATGGTGGCACCATTCAGTGTTTTAGTATAGCTTCCAGGGTATATCAAGAATTCTCTTCATAATGTTTCTTCAACTTATATAAATTGATGCAATGAGAAATGAACAGAACCAGGAGGACAATTATAAACAATAATAGAAATAGTGTAAACATAATAAACTGTGAAAGGCAGTAACTGATTAGTTCAAAGATCTACCACAATTCCAAGGGATCCATGTTGAAAAATGCTATCTACCTATAGATCGAGAACTGGTGAAGTGAGAGTAGAGTTTGAAGCATATTTTTTCACTTTATTTTTTTATTGTTTGCTTTTTTTGTGAACATAGCTAATGGGAAAATACATTTTGCATGATTTTATGTACATAGTAATGGATATAGTATTTCTTTCCATATTAATAGAAGGGAGAAGGAGAGGAAGGAGGAAGAGAATTTGGAACTGAAAAACAAAAATAAAATTCTTCACAAAATAAGATAAAAATACAAAAACATATTCTCAGGAAAAATTCTTTTATGCATATTGGGATCACTTCAGACAGTCTAGTTTAGAGATTGTAGAATGACAGTTAAACTGAGTCTCTTGTAGGTCTCTTACTTCTCTTGAGACTATTAAGGATTAATAACATGATTTTCCTGAGAAGAGAAAGGAAGGGTGTGATGAAGAGAATAAATAATTCCAAAGTCTCTACTCTGTGGTACATACTTTGCTAAGGACTTTATAAATATCATTTCATATTTTCTTTACACCATTTTGTGAGGTAGCACTATTACACTCTCCATTATACAGCTGGGAAAGTTGAGGAAGAGAGAGGTTAAGTGATTTACCCAGGGTAACAGAGTTAATAAATGTTTAAGACTAAATTTGAACTCAGGTCTTCCTGACCCCAGCTTCAGTGCTCTCTTCACTGTGAGATTTTGTACATTCACAGAGAAAGCTTAAATATTTTAACAAGTTTCTGATAATTTCTCTAAGTATGACATTAGTTAATAGATATCTTCATTAACTAATGATCATTCAGTTTGTGTGTGATTAATTTTAATAAAAAGTATCCTAAATCCCAATATATGAAGTGGCAAAGTCCAGAAGCCACATAGTAGCTGAACCAGTAAATAAGAGATCTTTCCAAAATATGTAAAGTTTATGCAAAATATTAGGAATTACCAATTTGACTTTTCAGCCAGTCTCATGTGACAATAGGGACAATGGTGCTATCTTTGAACACAAAGCAATAAATCTTCCAAACAAAGTAAGGGCACTGAAAACCACAGAATTTGTCATGTTTTCTGTAAAAATAGAGTTCTGAATAAAACTTTCTTCACAGCTCCTTTCACCTCTTTGTTCCTCAGGCTATAGATGATGGGGTTCAGCATTGGAGTTACTACCCCATAAGAAAGCACAATGATTTCATCAGATGTCTTTGTGTCCTTGGACTTGGGCTTCATATACATGAAAAGGGCAGACCCATAGAACAAAATCACCACAGTCAGGTGGGCTGAACAAGTGGAAAAGGCCTTTTTCCTCCCTTCACTAGAGTTAATTTTCAGGATGGTGGCAAGGATGAAAATGTAAGAGAAGAAAATGAGCATCAGAGGGATGATTAAGAGAACAATACTCCCCACCATCATGATAAGCACATTGAGGGATATATCTACACAAATAAGCTTGAGAAGGGCCAAGATCTCACAGGTAATGTGGTCAATAATATTCCCACAAAAAGGCTTTATCATGGCAAGCACAGTTTGTATCAGGGCTATGAGAAATCCAGCTATCCAAGTCCAAGCCGCCATCTGTGCACAGAGTCCCTTATTCATAATGATGGTATATCTTAAGGGATTGCAGATGGCAACGTATCTGTCATAGGCCATCACAGCCAGGAGTATACATTCTGTTGATCCTAGTCCAAGAGAAATAACCATCTGTAGTGTACATCCAAGGAAAGATATCGATTTTCTCTCAGACGTAAAATTAATCAGAATCTTAGGAATAAAGGAAGATGTGTAACAGATGTCCAGGAAGGAGAGATTCCCAAGGAAAAAGTACATGGGCGTGTGAAGACGGGAATCCAGTACACTGATGATAATCAGGATGCTGTTTCCCAAAAGGATCACCAAGTACATCAACAAACAGAGCACATAAAGAGATATCTGGAGGCCTGGGTAATGAGAAAGACCTACCAGAAAAAACTCAGTTACAGCTGTGTAATTCCCTTTGTCCATATTAATTTTTCTGTGTCACCTGTGGGAATTATAGAAAGATACTTGTCATAGAAATGAGATTGAACAGTAACAGTGGTGTACATTTCTATCATATATGATTTGTTCTTTTTATTTTTCCTTCTGTTAATATCAATTTTATTTGGATTTCCATTGATAGACACAGATTTTCAAATATATGAGCAAGAGTGCAAAGAAAACAGAAATTCGAGCTTATATTTACAAACAGATCAGAGCTGGTTAATGATTTTATATGTGTATAATTTCTATTCTTTACTGAAACTATCTTTCATATAAAAAGACCTACAATATCCTCATTTCCTTGACTTTTTTACTTTTAGTCACTCTGAAGATTATTTTATTGCTATTTTTGCATTTTAAGTAAGTTTTGCTTTTTGGATTATGGTTTTCCCTCTTCTTTATTACGTCATATATTTTGTACTTTTTCAAATCTTTTCCCATTTATCTCATCATCACTGACTGTCATAATATTCCTTGTAGTTGGCAAGCATTATAATCTCCATTTAACATATGAAGATATGAGAAACTGAAAAGTTAAGCAATTATTTGTAGTAAGAATTCTTGTCTCCTGATTTCTAGTCCAATACTATTTTTTTTACTTCACTATGCTGCCTTCCAAGGCCTCATAGGAAACATCAACTTTTGCTGTGAACTTGTACCTTAAGGGAGGGCCTAATACTTTGATCAATGGACCTTTCTCCAAACCCTGACAATGTGCCTGGACTCATTCCTCAAAGGTTAGCATACTAATACCCAGTCAACTTGAAAAGAAATTTAATTAAGTTGCTTTTAATTACTTATTAAGATTAAGGTATAATAGAAGAGGAATAATATCAAGAGAGTTTGCAATGTAGAAAAAATGCCTATATCAGTTCCCCTACCTTGCCACACACTTTGGTGTTTGTACCATAAGGAAATTTAAGACCTAGTGTTTTGGTTTCATGACTAAGCCACCTGAGAAAAGGAATGATGAAAAGTCCCGTTCATCATCCCTGTTAAGAACCTGAATATCTAGCTCTGTCCTATAAGCCCTGTTCATTTGTTTGAACAGTGTTGAATCACTGTCTATGCTTATAAAATCTGTAAGAACTTGGACTATACCGAGAGTCTGTAGACCCTGAGTTTTTAAAATGCAGCTCTACAATCAAAGCAGTTTTATTCAGATTTTGCCCAATTCTTTTTCTTTCTTTCTTTCTTTCTTTCTTTCTTTCTTTCTTTCTTTCTTTCTTTCTTTCTTTCTTTCTTTCTTTCTTTCTTTCTTTCTTTCTTTCTT
>NC_058130.1:149556838-149714792 GCF_016433145.1 Gracilinanus agilis
TCTCTCTCTCTCTCTCTCTCTCTCTCTCTCTCTCTCTCTCTCTCTCTCTCTCCCTCTCTCTCTGTCTTTTCTCATCCCAGTAGTTTGGACATGTTTGGCTATTTTTGTATAAATTCAAATACTTGCTCCCTCTGTCCAATTGCTCTCAACTGTAACCTTCCCCCAAATATCCTACTCTAGCTCCATCTATTCTACTTCATATTTAAGCAATCAGAAAATCTTCTCTCCTACTCTTATTCTCAAATTCCTTCCTCTCCATCTCAAAATTTCTCCATAATCCCATTTTTCTTATTTTTTAATTACTGAGCAAAAGATGCCTCTTGTCTTTTCTGAATCTTGCTGTTGTGTGTATTCACCTCCCTCCTTTTTATCAATTGAAGATCTTTTCCCTGTTGCACTATAGTTTGTAATAAGTTCTTTTACATGCTTAAAATTGCTCTTCCAAGGATGTGCTGGAGAGAACTTTTAACATGGTTGTGAAAATCCATTGTTAATTTTTCAATGTGTGCCTCAGAACTCCACAATCACAATCAGAGCTTGAATATTTTGTTGATTATCTACAACTGAGAGAATCCATAATGCAGATTAAATTTAAACATGTGTATATACATTCTTCCTACCCTTAATCTCTTACCCATTTGTTAAATATTTACCAGCACATCTATGAATTGTTCTATAAACTATGCTTGAGCTCAGCTGGAGCATAATAGAAGATTCAGGGAAAGAGGTAATCATTAGATTTGGTACCTAGTGACTCTAAACTAATAATAATTGCTAGCATTTAAGGAGCATTTTAACATTTGCAGTGTTTTACATCCATTATCTCATTTGAGTTTCACAATATCGCTGGTTCTTTTCTTCTACCAGGCGAAAGAGGCAGCTTCATTTATAGATATTTAAATTAGATTCTTTGCTACTTACCACATCGACAAATCCCACATTTTCCACATAATTTCTATGATTTATTAAGTTGTACTTACACATAATTGTACTGAAAATATTTTGGAAGAGAGAAGCAAAAGTGGGAGAATCTTTTTTTTTCTTATAGTTAGGCACTCTGACTTTCTAGTTAAACTATATTTGTCTTGAGTACAATGAATCATGGAATCACTGAGTTATAGAATATTTGGAGTATTATGATCCTTAAAACAAATTTGAAGAAGTAGAAGAGACTTCAGAAACTAGAACATGAATGGTCAGAGCTAGATGTTACCTTAGAAAACTGAATTTGAAAGTTGGAAGGAATCTTAAGATACAGAACATAATAAATACTTTTGCATGCTGTTAGAAGGAACATAGAATGTGAGAGCTAAAAAGAACCTTTAAGATCATTTCAGTCCAAATCTTGATTTTTCTAGAGAGAAAATATAAGGATGGATTGTTACTAACCATGCTAGATTGGGCCCTAGGACGGTTGAACTGATATTGTAATCATTCATCAGTAAGAGATACAAGGGGCTAATTGTCAGCAATATATTCTTTCCAATGGAGCAAAATACATCCTGACGAAACTTGTTTGGTTTTCATTTTAATAATGTGTTGAATTTATAAAACACTTTTCAAAATGCTTTAGAAAGATGATCTCATTTGATACTCACACAAGCTCAGAGAGGTAGATGCTATTATTATTTCATTTTACAAACAAGGAAACTGAAGTTGAAAGTATAAATGACTTTCCCAGGACCACACAACTAGCAAGTATTTGAGGCAGGATTTGGGTTCAAGTCTTCTTCATTTGAAGACCAGCATTCTGTCCACTATGCCACCTAGTTTGACCATCTACATGAAGGTTTCCCATCCAACTTTATCTGTTTGACATTTATTTTCTTCTCAACATTCCTAAGTTTCGCCCACATCTTCCATTTCTATTTTTTTAACCTCCTAAAATTATCCTTCCCAAGGTACTTCCAACCCTTCTCATTTACCTTTCTGGGTGAAATCCAGGCCTTCTGCTCTTATGCCAAGTTAGCTCCCTCTCCATTATGGACAAAGGAATAATAAACACACTTCCAAAAAATTTTGGATGACTTGAGCTATCAAACATAGAGATATAATCCCAGACACTATCTCCCTGTCTTGTGTGTGGCTACAATTCAGGTATGCTATGAAACACTAGAAAAGTCAACAAGATGCTATATTTTCTACCCACCTCATGACAATACCTTGTTTAGAGAAAACTACTATTTTCCCACATCTACGATAAGTGTATGCTTCAGTCTGTGGTCCCTGGAACATTCCAAGGGATCATCCCCTGGAAACAGATGCCAATTTAATGCCCTCTTACACTCTTCACCACATCATCCCTACCCAATGTTCTTAGGGACTCTTTGTAATCCCTGAAGTAATTTAAAGTGATAGGTAGGAACTGTGTGTGAGAAAATTTTGTGTGGTAAAGGGAGTGCTATCAATTCAAACCCTCCTTCCTAACAACCTAATTATATCAACCTTAATAAACAGGTTTAATTGATGACACAAACAAAACTAAAAACTGGAAGACACTTCCAACTGTATTCTAGTGAAGCCAGGCACTGGGAGAGTGATGCAATTATCTGGATATTTCAAGCCCAATTCCATATTTCTCTGCCACCTTTAGTTATTGTACCAGTGGGGGACTCTGGAGCAAATATTCTATTGTCTTCATGTGTGGATTGATTTCTCACTCCTCAATGTCCTCCCCCAACCTTGCTAATAAAGACATTCAAAAAAACATATGCCTCAAAAGCCACTGAGTTTCCTATACAGACTAGAATATTCACATCTGTAATTATGGATGACATATTTTTCTTGTGGACAAAATAGAGATGTGGACTGATGGAGAGAACAGTTATACAGATGCAGAACTGCTTGAAGGACTGGAGTTAATGAGTGATGATGACTAGATTGCTACTAACTTAATAGGGCATGTGTAGTGGATTACCCCCAAACTCTGCTTTTGGCCCTGCTACCTTCACCAATTTTATCATGGCCTTTCAGGTTTATCATATTTGTGGATGGTGCTAAATCGGGAGGAAGAGATGATATGCCAAGTGACTGTGCTGGGATCCAAAAAGCTTGTGGGAGTTGGGCTTCACCCTATCTAAGGTGATGGTAGAGCCCTGTCTCATGCATAAGCAGGTTCTAAGATTTTTGGGCCCTGGACTTGGTTCTGATCTAGCCCTATCATTTCTCATATCTGAGGCCTAGCTAGTCTTGTATTGCATGCTAGTTACACCCTGTGTTTTGCTGAGGCTTAGGTTCAGGTCTTTTACTAAGTGCTGATATGATTTTGTCTCTTGTTCCAGCTGGACCATAGCCTGGGTGCTAGTCTGACCCTATTGCCTACTCTGGATCCTTGTTTCTTGCATACTTTGCCTTCTACCTCCCTTGGCTCATGTCTATTCAGAGATTCTTAATAGTTTTTCTGCAGTCATAGACTAAATGGTGGAACCTGTAGTTCTTTCCCTTATCACTATATTCCTTGTGGCTTTTAGAGGCTAACTCTAAAATGTATTCTGGGATCCTCCATTACTAATGGATTATCAACTTTTCACAATTCATCTTATGATAAGGTTAAAAAAATTTAGTGACTGGGACTAGAGAATGATAATAACACAATATCCCACTCTGCTCTGAATGTAGAATTCATCTCTAGAATATTGTATCTAAATCTAAATGCATTTTAGGAAGAATATTGATTAAGAGTGAGAGTTTCCAGGGAAAGGAGATAGATATTGGACTCTGAGGCCATGCAATATGAGATTTGGTTGAAGTAGCTATTATCTCAGCCTCATCCCTTTAGAAGGAGGCCAGCTGCACCTCTCTCAATATTGCAGAAGGGCTAGATGGCATTTTTGAATGCCATCCATTCAAATGGCATTTTTGAATGCCATCCATTCAAATGGCATTTTGCCTCTTAACTGATAGTGGGATAGTGAATGCCATCTAACCAATTAACATTGATAAGCTTTACAAAAGGATATTTATTTGAAAAATATTTGAAAAATATAGCAAGAGAAGTAACATAAAATATTATCCTTACTGTCCTCTGCTTGCCAACACTTCAGGAAAGTATTGTCCTCTACATTATTTCAGACCAAGGAGAAAGTGGTCTCAGACTTAATATAGTTTCTGTATTTCATTTATTCCATCAAAGTCATGTTTAAATGCAACATTGTTGTTGGATAATCTAGTGGCTCAACTATCACTGAGTTCTGAAGGTCAATCCTTACTCCTCATGGATCCCAAGCTGAATCCATTGGCAAAAATTCCTAGCTCTATCTTCAAGTCTTGAGATCCTTGTGGTTCACTCTCCTGACCTTTCAAAACTCACATGGTCATAGCTTCACATCTTCTTCATGAGGCCCCTAATCACAGTCTACATTCAAAGGTCTATATTACAAAATATCTCCACTTAGAATAGTTTGTCTTCTCTCTCACCAAAATGCCACCAATCGGGAAGAAGTGTTGTGAAAGAGAGCTAGTATTTCTGTACTGGTGCCTTTCGAATATCATGTCCACCCCAGTTCCAGTTATGCAGCTAATCCTCTTCATTGCATAGGAAGCAAACTTGAAGTAAGTTAAGATTGTCTACTCCTGCTCCAAATCCACATGGAGATTGAATTAGCCAAGTGATGCTATACATACTCACAAGGACTGGGCTCACAGCCATTTTCTCATTTCAGAAGGAAATGATCATATTAAGCTGAAAGAAATATGATTAACAGAACATAGAATAAATGTCTTCAAATGTTTGAAGAGTTGTAGCACAGATAAAGGATCAGACATGTTCTTCACTCCAAATAGCAGAACCAGAAACAACCTCAGGACACTCATGAGAGGTATAATTAGATTTAACATAAGGAAAAATTCTCTTATGATAAAAACTATTTGATAATGGAATGAACTGCCTTAAGGTAGTGTAGCTCCCTTCATATGAGGTTAGACGATCACATTCTGAACATGATATAGACTGGATTTTTGAACCAGTTTTGAGCTGGTGTATAAGGTTCCAGAGATACCTTTCAAATCTGAGGTCCCATGATTCTGACTCTTACTCTTTGTAAGCCCCTTGAAGGCAGGGACTAATTCTTTTTTATAATATATAAATACACACATATATACATGCACCTGCATATGTAAATGCACATATATACAGATATATGATTAATGAATATGTGTGGAACATATAAATATGTAAATATATAATCTGCATTGTTATACAGAAAGCTCAAAGTATTCTGATGAAAGACTGTTAATTCTACTGAACCTGTCATTAGGTAATTAGATATACCATTTCCCACCCACTTCCATCAATTGTCAATACATGAAAACTCAGTTTTTGAGTATATATGTATGTGTGATTTATTTTTATTGAAGGTGTTGTAAACTCCAAAGAGACTAAGAGGCACAGAAACAGAGGATATAAAGTAAGAAACTCTGGAGAGGAATTGTGCTTCCAATAAGGTACATGTATTCCCTATGTGGAAAGGAAAGGGATCACACATTCCATTCTGCATCCACGCTAATGCATTTAATAATAAGTAGAACCATATTGATTTTGAATACTGAAGACAACATACAAGATACAAAATTAATTCCACTACTAGCTCCAGCATTCCATATTCTTTTTTTAAAGTACAAGTTTCTTATCAGGATTTTCTCAATAGTCTTTTTCATCTTTTTTTTCCTTAGGCTGTAGATAATGAGGCTCAGCACTGGAGTGATGATCTCATAGGACAGAGAAAAAAACTCATCAGATGCCTTAGAGTCCTTGGCCTGGGCTTTTTGTACATGAAAAGGGTTGAGGCATAAAACAATCTTACCACAATGGGGGAGGGTTGCTGAGGCTCCCCCCTTACTCTTAGTAGAATTGACCCTCAGGATGGTGGAGAGGATGAAGATATAAAAGAAGAAAATGAGCAGCAGAAGAATGATTAAGAAAACAATACTCTCCACCATAATGATAAACATATTAACAAAGACATATTCACAGATAAGCTTGAGAAGGTATTTGGTATCTAAGGGGATAGATGATATTGCCACAGAAAGTCATCATCATAGAAGATGCAGTTTGCATCAGGGAGGTCAGATGCCCTATAATCCAGGTCCCAGCAGTCATCTGCTCACAGAATTCTATGTTCATGTTGATGTATCTTAGGGGATTGCAGATAGTGACACATAGGCATCATTCCCAGGAGAATGCACTCTGTGCACCCAAATCCAAGAGAAAAAGCCATCTGCAGGGCACATCTAGAGAAGGAAATGAATTTTCTCACAGACATAAAATTCATCAGTACTTGAGGAATAGATATATAACAGATATTTAGGAAGGGGAGATTCCCAGAGAAAAAATAAATAGGAGCTTGAAGGTAAGGATACAGGATGTGGATGATAATGAGAATACTATTTCCCCAAAGGGTCATCAGGTAGAACACCAGGCAGAGCATAGAAGATATATCCAAAGGCCTGGGTAAAGAGAAAGCCTGACCAGAAAAACTGTCACAGCTGTGAAATTTCCATTTTCCATGTCACTTGATCAATGTCACCTGTATGGTTTAGGGAAGGACAAAACTCAAAGCAAATGAAATGATTTATAATAATGAAGAATAATAACATTCATAATCAAAGTCATAGTTTGAAGTATTTATTTTTCTCTTTCAATATGATTTCTTCTATGATTTACATGCACAAGAAAAGGTGTTTAAATATATGAATAATAGCATAAACAAAGACAATTATAAAAGCATTCATATAATTTGAAAGAAATTTGAACAGCAAAAAAAGCCATGTTTTAGAAATTTTTTCAGTCCCAACAAATTTTTAAAAAGTATTGGTCAGTTATTGAATGACTTCTGAATCCATAAGAGAAGATAATTCCCAATGGAGGTAAAAATCTCATGATTAACACGAGATGACTTCAATATTTCAAACACTGATTCAAAGTCCTCACACCTAACTGATCCTACACACTCACAGCAATAAAGACAAATAAGTTTCCAGGCTCGTGATTCAGGATACAGCTGCAAGGTAGCCATCAGAAAGGAAAATGAAGACTGTGTTCTTAGCCATAGAATAGAAGGGAGTATTGAAAGACAGGTCTGAGAGAAGAAGGACTAGAAATCTAGCTTGTCCCAGACTGCTTCCACAAGAAATTTCTCAGGAAATGGAGGTTTATCTGGCCAGTCTTCATATCTTCCAGTCTTGAGGCTGTTGAGCAAGCAGCCAATCCTGAGGAATTTGTGTACCAGTAGAAAATGGAAGAAGCAAGGGGCAAACAGGATTTCAAAAGTCAAATTATGGGAAGTATGAGGAAAGTTGAAACACTAAACCAGGGGCCGGCAACCTTTTTGGCCGTGAGAGCCATAAACACCACATTTTTTAAAATGTAATTTCGTGAGAGCTGTACAGTGCTCACAGTGCGCTCCTGTAACAGCGCCTGAAAAAAAATGAACTTTATGGCTCCTGCAGAAAGAGCCATATCTGGCCCTTAAAAGAGCCAGATATGGCTCGAGAGCTATACGTTGCCAACCCCTGCACTAAAAGATCAAGCACGAAAAGCAGAAACCCAGTCCACAAGTAGATAAACTGGAGAAAGAACACAAAAAAGAACATTAATAAAGAGAAACATAAAATTCAAAATCTAAAGCATACTAAAATATATAATATGAAAGAAAATTAACTAATATTATCAGATGAAAGAGAGAAGAATCCTGTAGATACCTCATAAATGATGGAAAGAGAGCAAGAGATAGAACAAAAATGATTTGAAAGAGCAATAAAATTAATTAAGGAAAAAAGCATCATGAAAACTCAGGGAATTAAGATTATCTAGGAGAAGAATGTATTCAGCAATGTAAATAATAGAGAGAAGTTCAGAAGGATGAGAACTAAGAACAGTTTATCAGATTTGTTAATTATGCTGTTGGTAACCTTGGAAAGAACAATATTAGTGGAGTGGTGAGGTCAGATGCTTGATTTTAATGGGCTAAGAAATGAATGGGAAAAGAGTAAATAAAGGCAATAATTATATAAGGCTTTTTCAAGGAAAGGAGGATAAGAGATTTATATTATATATATATATTGCATATATATAAAAGGAGATAAATTGAGATAAATATTGCTATCTTTTTTAAAATGAATGAGAACGGAACACTTTGAAAGGAGAAAGGAGTTATTGGAAAGGGAGAAAGACTGAAGAGAGGAGATTGATGAAGAAGATCTTTGAAGAAATAGAATTAGATAGTATGAAGAATATTAGAGGAGAATTTTAAAACTTGATACAGAATGTGGATATTTCCTCTTTTGTGATATGTGAAGAATCATTGCTGCTATAATATGAATAGAAGATGTCGTTTGGGAAACATTTTCAGAGCAAGTATCTGTAATGAAGCTATTTTACCAAGACAAATAGGAAATTTATCCAAATATATGTAAAAATATACAAATCCCAATCTATAATAAATAATAGTTAAAGGATATAAACAGGTAATTTTTGTAAGATGAATTCAAAGTATCAACAAGAATGAGAAAGAATTCTTGTAATCACTAATACTGAGAAATTAATATAACATATCTTATACACAAATCACAATATCAAATATGATAATCAAAAAATATTTGAGAAGTAGTCAGAAAGCAAGTGCATTCATGATGCTCATCAAGTAGTGGTTGGAGAAATAATTGTGATAAACAGATGTGACAAAAATAATTTTGCATTAAGAAATTATGAATATGAACAATCCATAGATATTTAGGAAAACTTATGAACTAATGCTAAGTGATGTAAGAAGATTCAAGAGAATAATTTCTAGGATGACCCAATGATGTACAAGAAAACAAGACAGAAAAAATGTCAGTACCCAATCTTGACTAAAGAAAACTGAGAGTGAAATATATGTTCCTTCTTAGGTATTAAAATTTTGGTCAATAGAAATGGAATGAGGCTTGTGTAGTTTTGTGTGGACTATTCTAGTTTAATTTACTTACCCATCTTTCTTTTTTTAAAAGATGATTGTTGTGGAGTAAGGGCATATTAGGAAGTAATAGTATTGATTTTTTAAAAACCCTTTCCTTCTGCCTTGGAACCAATATTGCTTAAGTTTACACAGCTAGGAAGTGTCTGCGACCATATTTGAACCCAGGACTTCCTAACTACAGGCCTGGCTTTCTATCTACTGAGCCACCTAGCTTCCCCAGTATTGATTTTTAAAAGCCTATAGAAGACTTTCAGTTTTTTTAATCTAGAGAAGGAAAAAAATTAAAAAATTAAAAAAAAAAGATTTAGAGTAATGGAGAAGGGAAGCTGGGGCAGTAAAGGTCAGAAAAAATGGTTTAGTAAAGCAAAAGTGGCAAAGTGATTTGAAAGTACAATAGAAAGACTGGATCACGATTTAGAAAATGAGTATTTGAATTCAACCTCTGGTGTTTATTGTCTTTTTGACAATGGGTAAGTCACTCAACTTTCCTGGGCTTCCATTTCCTCATCTATAAAATGTGGGGGTTGAACAAAATAATAGTATCAAACTCATGTAGAAGTAGGGACAACTAAATTATATTTAGGGATCCCTGTATGCTTCTTGCTGACTGAGAAAACCTTAAATTAACATTCTTTAAGTTCTATTGAATTTTTATTTATTTTGTTAAGTATTTCCCAATTACATTTGAATCTGGTTCTGGCTATTGGTGGGAGCATTGTGGCTATAGGGCAGACTGTGGGCTGTGTCTTTGACACCTCTGATGAGATGAATTCTGAAGTCCCATCAAACTATAGATCTATGAGCCAATATCTGCTGAGAAATGGGCTTGGATGGGAGCAAGGATTTCAGTAAAACAGAGAAGTGTCAGATTATCTGTCAAAGAAAATCAAAGCTATGTAACACTGGAGGTATATCTAAAGTTTGAAAGCATAAATTGTTTAGTAAACCTAGGCATCATGGTTTATATGTGTATATGTGTGTTTGTAATGAAGCATATTCTCATATTACAATATAATAAAATAAATGATTACTATGAAGTAGAGGTCTCATACATAATAAAATTATATAAAAACAAATAAATAAATAATGAAATTCATATATATATACATATATATGTCACATCCTCTGATATATTTGCGAAGTGAGACGTAAAGGACACAAATAATACTGTCTCTCATGTATACATGGTGACTTCTATTTAGCTTTGCTTGTCTTGGATCCAATTATATTGAATTCAAAAGATTCAAAAATCAGAGAACTATAGAATGTCAGAAAATAAATCTTGGAACATAGAAATGAAATGTCAGAGGGATCAAGGATATTAGAGGATAACATTTGGCAAGACTCAAAGAACCTTAAAATTGAAAATAATCAAATGGAAAGGTAGGACAGTCTCTTAGGATAAGAATATGGAAAGTAAAAGTGTAAGGTATGAGAAATATAAAACATAGAACTTAGAACTAGAAGCATCCTTAGAGTTAATATGATTCCATAGATATGAAGATTTATCTAAAAGCTAGGTCACAAGTAACTTGTTGGAAGCAGGCAATAAGTACTTTGAAACAGTGAACTGATCCAACCATTCTGGAAGGCATTTTGGAACTATGCCAAAGAGCGATACATGAATGCCTTCCCTTTGATCCAGCCATACCATTGTTGGGTCTGTACCCCAAAGAGTTCATAGATAAACAGACTTGTACAAAAATATTTATCGCTGCACTATTTGTGGTGGCAAAAAACTGAAAAGCAACGGTATGCCCTTCAATTAGGGAATGGCTGAACAAATTGTGGTATATGTTGGTGAGGGAATACTATTGTGCACAAAGGAATAATAAACTGGAGGAATTCCATGTGAACTGGAAAGACCTCCAGGAATTGATGCAGAATGAAAGGAACAGAGCCAGAAGAACATTGTACACAGAGACTGATACACTGGTAGAATCAAATGTAATGGACTTCTGTACTAGCAGCAATGCAATGACCCAGGACAATTCTGAGGTATTTATGGAAAAGAACACTACCCACATTCAGAGGAAGAACTGCAGGAGTGGAAACAGAAGAAAAACAACTGCTTGAACACTTGCATCGACGAGGACATGATTGGGGATGTAGACCTGAAAAGACCACACCAATATAACTATCAATAATATGTAAATAAGTCTTGACTGACCACACATGTTAAACCAGTGGAAATGCAAGTTAGCTATGGGGGGGGGGGGTTGAGGGGGTGAAGGGTAAAGTAAAAACATGAATTATGTAAAAAAAAGAAACAGTGATCATTCATGAGTAAGAGCCTTGAACCCAAGATCATTTAAGAGATATGAGTCCTCAGACACTTCCTAGCTTTATGATCCTGGGCAAGTCACTTAACTTTGATTGCCAATCCTTACCACTCTTCTGACTTGGAACCAATACTCAGTGTTGTTTTTAAGACAGATGGTAAATTTTTTTTTAAAAGAGATATGAGCGTCAGTAGTTATTCTCGATAAATTCAAGTCCTCTTACATATATGACTACAGAATTGGCCAGATATGATTGTTGATCCAGAGAGTGTGAAATATCATTCATAAATTGAAAGATACCACAAGACGTTGAGAAAGAAAAATGTTGTCCATATTTTTAGAGAAGGAAGGGGAGAGAATCTATAAAAATCAATAACAATTATTTTGCCCCAAATTGCTGGGGAAATTGCAGAATTATATCAATAAAGGGTTGATTAGTGAATATATAGAAAAGGCAGCAGTGATTACAAAGAACAGAATCTTCCTGAGTTCAAATCTGGCCTCAACTACGTCTTAGCTATGTGACCTTCCCAAGTCACTTAACCCTATTTGTCTCAGTTTCCTCATCTTGAAAATGAACTGGAAAAGGAAATGTCAAACCACTCCAGTATCTGCGTCAACAAAATCCCAAGTGGGGTCACTAAGAGTTAGATATGTTGAAAAGAGTTAGACAGTTGAAAAACAACTGTACAAGGACAATACAAATAACTTATTATACATTTTGAGATCCTTAGATTGAGGCCTCTGAACCTTTTTCTTACTTAGTTCATAATTCAGTGGAGGAATTATTACATAATGAAAGTTTGCTTTTAAGTGGTGATGATCAATTGATTCACTAGGTCCCAACCTTTACTTATATATCACATTCCAGATCTGAATAATATTGTTAAAATCCCTTTTTAACCAATGTTAAAATACCATCACAAACTTTCCAAACAATGATGAGAATTTATGAACATGCAACTCAAAAACCAAAATAAAATACAATTAAAATACATTTCATGAAAAACTTGTAATAAATCAAATAACATTAATTCAGTTAAGTTGAATCAGCCAGATAACATACTACATTCGCAACCCTTTTGCTTCTTTTCATGTTAGTTGCATTAAAAATCACCATAGTTACAAATGTGTCAATTTGTCTATAACTTATGATCCACAATCAAGATCAAATATACATACATACATACATACATACATACATACATATACAATAATAGTTGTCTCCCTCTTCACTAAGATTATCTACTATATGTATTTCAAAGTAATCATTCTCCACTTATCAAATGCTACTATGGCTAACTACTATGCTAGTCCCTGGGAATACAAAATAAAAATAAAAAATCTTTGATTTTAAGAAATCTACATTCTATAGGTGAGACATTTACCTTTATAAATATATTTAGAATAAATATAGAAAGACTAAATACAAAATTAAAAAAACAGCTAAATTCAAAATAGTGAGAACATTTGATAGGATTAGGAAAAGTATTATGCTCAAGGTATTATGAATTATTTATTTATTTTTTTAAACCCCTACCTTCTATGTTTTGGCTCCTTGGTCGAAGAGTGGTAAGGGTGGGCAATGGGGGTCAAGTGACTTGCCCAGGGTCACACAGCTGGGAAGTGTCTGAGGCTGGATTTGAACCTAGGATCTCCTATCTCTAGGCCTGACTCTCAATCCACTGGGCTACCCAGCTTCCCTAAGGTATTATGAATTTTAAAAGTAATTTGTCATTTTATTTCAAATATAATGTCTATCTAATAGTAATTTGGAAATCATCAAGTTTATAATTCTTTGTAATTTAAATTGGATAAAACTAAAATAAAAAATAAAATTATTCATTTTCCAGGGGGAAAGGTAAATTCCTCAAAGAATTTTATCAATATTTGTTGCTCCAGCATTATGATTTAAGCTACATTTTCCAACTAGAATTCTAATATTGTAAGATTAAACTTGAAAATTATTAGAAGCTTGGTACTGCAGAGAAATTACTTCTTCAACAATTCCCTTTCCAAGAAAATTTCTGATAGGTTCCAGTTGTCTTGGTTCTTTTTTTTTAGATCAGAGGAATAAAAAAGACACAACAAAGAGTAGTAAAAAATTATAGTAACCTTGTATTGTTGTGGACCCTTTTTTATACCCTCACTTCAACTGTCACCCTGGCACCTGGCCTGGGTCCTCTGCCAGGTACAGTGTTCTATATTGGCAACTGCCAGCTTGCAACCCATGAAAACATCATTGCAAGATTTTCTCCACAACAGTATTTGACAAAAATATGGATACAAACTATCAGGATAAGAAATCGCTATTTGGTAAAACTGTCAGAGACAACTGGAAAGTAGTTTGGCAGAACTAGGTATAGACCAATATTCTTTTTACTAACTTAATGGCTTTATTCTTCCTTTAAAAAAGCCAGTTAGAAGGCAATTTGGAATTATGTCCATAGGGTTTTAAAAGAATGCATACCCTTTGATCTAGCAATACACTACTAGGTTTGTACCCAAAGAGATAATAATGAAAAATGTCTGTACAAAAATATTTATAGCCATGCTTTTTGTGATCACAAAAAATTGGGAAATGAGGGGATGTCCCTCGATTAGAGAATGGCTGAACAAATTGTGATATATGATCATGATGGAATACTATTGTGCAATAAGGAATGATAAACTGCTTGATTTCCATACACACTGGAAAGACCTCAACAAACTGATGCAGAGTGAAATGAGCAGAACCAGAAGAACATTGTACACAGAGACTGAAACACTGTGAGACAATCATATGTATTTGACTTTATCCAGGACAATCTCGAGGAATTTATGAAAAAGAATGCTATCCACATTGAGAGAAAGAACTATGAGAGTAGAAACACAGAAGGAAAACTTTTGATTTTTCACTTGTTTATATGGGAATTGGATGTGGGGTTTTGGTTTTTAAAAGATTGTTACAAAAATGAATAATATGGGAAATAGGTATTGAGTGGCAATCCACGTATAACCCAGTGGAATTGTTTGTCAGCTCTGGGAGGGGAGAGGAAGAAAAGGGAGGGAAAACATGAATCATGGAACCATGGAAAAATATTTAAATTAAAAAATTAAAAAAATAAAATGAATATCAAACTTCTGTAGGGAATATTTTTCTTAAAAAGCCAGTGATTCAAGAAGCATTTATTAAATGCCTACTATATTCAAGACATTGTGTTAAGCTATGGGATACAAATACAAAAGTGAGATTTTCCCCTGCTTCCAAGGACTTTACATTTTTCTTGGGAGATACAATGTATATGGGGGACTAGAGACTGAGGTAGGGAATTTTGATCTAAGCAATCTTAGGGCTAGTAAATGAGCAAAGGGCAGTAGATTGTTTTGCCATTTCCACTAGAAATAGCAATAAGATCACTCTGATCTGATGAAACTTAATAGGGGTAAATATAAAATCACTGGTTTACAAAAATTTTATTTATAAGTACACAGTGATCCCTTGCTGTCACTACATAAAATCCATCCAAAAAGGTCTGATTATAGTGGACTGAAAGCATTATTAATATGATACTCCAACTTAAATAGGTCATAAAGATTATAGTATTCAACTTAAGAGAAAGAGTACCTATGTCTGGAGAGGTTATGATGCCAGGAGAGTCTTTTCTGGTCATACTTTTTCTTTAATATTGTATTAAGTAAAATTATTATACAATAAAATATTGTATTAAATTAAGTTGTATGTAGCATATATTAGTAAAGAGATTGATAAGCTACAAAGTGTAAAGGCATAGGATATGAAGATGAAAGACTTGGCGGCCACAGTATATTGGAACTGTTTGAAAGAAATAAGAAGATGTAGCTATGGAGACTTACAAGAAGCATGACATTTGTCTTTAAGAGTTTGAAGGGCTGTCCTATAGTGTATGAAGGATCAGATTTATTTTGCTTCTCCATATCTAGAAGAATTAGGATGAAGAGAAGGCCTTTAAGATCTTACTATGTGCCAGGCACATAAAAGTAAGAGCAAAATCTGGAAGTTTGAAAAAGAGATGTGGGCTCGATGTTAAGGAAAAAACTTCCTTACAGTAAAAGAGAGACCAAAATGAGATTAACTTTTTCAAGGGAGTAAATTGCCTCCATTAAATTTGGACAACAGATATGATATAGATTGGATTCTTGATCCAGAAGGAATCAAATCAGAAGACCATTGAGATTCCTTCCAGATTTGAGATTCAGTGATTCTTTGATTCCTGTAACATTGTAATCCTTTACAGTTAGAGGTCATGAAATTTACTTCCTATTATCTTTTATATGATTTTATACAATATAATGTGTCCTTCATAAATGTATGTTGAATATATACATAAATATATTCTATAATATTTTCTAGAAAGTTCTTGTATTTTAATATTGGTAAAATTGGGAAACTGGAAACATCATTTTTCTAACTGCCATCAAATGAGTTCCATTAGTTTGTGTATAGATGATTTATCCTAATAAATGTTTTTGTGAACCTCATGAGATCCAGAGGCAGAGCTACAGAGGACTCGTGGCAGGGGACTCTATAGGATGGATCTGTGTCTCACATGGGGTAGATGTATATTCTGTGTGGAAAGGAGGAAGGTCACATATTAAACTTTCCTATAACAGTGTTATACTTTATAATAAAAAATGGCAACATCATCTTTGAATTCAAAGGACAATGTGTAAGAAACAAAATCAACCCATTATAAGCTTTAAAGTTTGTTACATTCTCTTCAAGTACAGGTTTCTGAATAGAAGTTTCACCACAGCATCTTTCACTTCTTTGTTCCTCAGACTGTAGATGATGGGGTTCAACATTGGAGTGATGACCCCATAGGACAATCCAAAAATCTCATCAAAAATCTGACTGTCCTTGGACTTGGGCTTCATGTACATGAAAAGGGCTGAACCATAGAACAATACCACCACAGTTAGGTGGGCTGAGCAGGTGGAAAAGGCTTTCTTCCTCCCTTCACTAGAATTGATCCTCAGGATAGTGGAGAGGATGAAGACATAAGAAAAGAAAATGAGCAGGAGAGGAGTCATTAAGTACAGAATACTTCCAACTGTCAGGAGTAGGACATTGATGGAGATG
Source organism: Gracilinanus agilis (assembly GCF_016433145.1). NCBI lineage: Eukaryota > Metazoa > Chordata > Mammalia > Didelphimorphia > Didelphidae > Gracilinanus > Gracilinanus agilis. The sequence continues at coordinate 149,573,176 of NC_058130.1, forward strand.
TCTCCACAAATCAGTTTGAGAAGAGCCAGGATTTCACAGGTAAGGTGATCAATGACATTCCCACAGAAAGGCTTTATCAGGGCAAGTACAGAGGGTAGCAGCGTGTTCAAACACCCTATTAACCAGGTCCAAACCGCCATCTGAACACAAAGTCCATTGTTCATTATTATAGTGTATCTTAAGGGATTACAGATGGCAACATACCGGTCAAAAGCCATCACAGCCAGGAGAATGCACTCTGTACAACCCAGTCCAAGAGATAGAATCATCTGTAGTGCACATCGAGTGAAAGAAATGGATTTTCTTTCTGACATAATAATTATCAGAACTTGGGGTACAGAGGAGGATGTGTAACAGATATCCAAGAAGGAGAGGTTTCCAAGGAAAAAATACATAGGGGTGTGAAGGTGGGGATCCAGGATGCTGATGATAATAAGGAAACTGTTTCCAAACAAAATTACCAAGTACATCACCAGGCAGATGACATAAAGAAATATCTGGAGACCTGGGTAATGGGAAAGCCCAATCAGAAAAAATTCAGTCACAGGTGTGTAATTCCCCTTGTCCATGTTATTTTAGCTGTGGCACCTATAGAATTCAAGAACACACTTCAAAACTATTGGAATAAATAGTAATAGTGAGTAAATGTACTATATTCAAAATCAGCTTCATACTTTGAATTATAAACTTTACCTACCTTCCAATATTTGTTTTATTCTTATTTCCACTGACTTGTGCAGGTATTTAAATATCATGGATCATCAGAATGATTTTCCAGGGTGATTTAAAACAAAAATAAAGCTTACAAGGAGACATTAGGAATGAATTTGACAGAAACTGAATTTCAGTGCAGAATTTTAAAGAATTTCAGTGCAGAATTTTAAAGAACAAATAGAGAACTGAAAAAAATACATCCTTTAAGCACCTATCAAAAATATTATTTTTCTCCAAAACAATCATCATTATTATCAATTAATTATTATTTATTGATAACTATTCATAATAGTATGGTTATTGGCTTCAATATACAAACACACTCATCAGTCTTTTCCCCAATTTTTTCATTGCTGTTTATTTAACATTAATTTATTGCTATTATTACCTTTAGGTAAGAGTTCTAGTCAGGCTCTACATTATTCTTTTGATTCTTTTCTCTTCTCTCTGTTGTTGTTTTTAAAAGATAGGGAAGACCTGAGAATATTTTAAGAGAGAAGTGAAGGAGTCAATACAAGGTAGGAAAGGTGACTGATATAGGAGAATGATTGAAGGTGTTAGATTCAAGAAGTGGAAGGAAGTAGAATTAAAAGCACATATAGAGGAATTAATCTTAAGAAGGAATAAGACAATCTCTTACTTAGAGAATATAATGAAAAAATTATTATAGCTAAAGTTGAAGAGGTTAGCTATTGGGGAAAATATTTGTACCAAATAGGTCTAATAAAGGTATTATTCCCAAGATATATAGGAAATGTATTTAAATATGCACGCACTACAGACCATCTCCAACAACTAAATTGTCAAAGGATATAAATATTAGATTTTCAAGTGAAAAACAGAAAACCTTCAAAATCATTTGCAAGTATTGTGAGTATGTTTGAAATGATTAATAATGAGAGAATGCAAAATAAAACAACCTTCAGGTTTCTTCTCTCATCAGTTTTATTGGAAATAGAGACACCAAAATGGTAAATGTTGTTGGGGTTGTGCAGCAATACTCTTTGTGGCCTGGTGAATTTGTTAAATCATTGTGGAAAACAATTTAGGATTATATTAAACTATCACTAAATTGTATAATACCACTAATGGCCATATACCTTCAAGGATGGAAAAGACAAATGGAAAGGCTCAGTGTGTACAGCTCTAAATCAATGATCCTATCTGAAATGTTTATGGTAAAATTTATGTGTATGTAATTAAGTTTAAAAAGTAACACAGCAGGGGGCAGCTGGGTAGCTCAGTGGATTGAGAGTCGGGCCTAGAGATGGGAAGTCCTAGGTTCAAATCTGGCCTCAGACACTTCCCAGCTGTGTGACCCTGGGCAAGTCATTTGACCCCCATTGCCTACCCTTACCACTCTTCTGCCTAGGAGCCAATACACAGAAGTTAACGGTTTAAAATTAAAAAATTAAAAAATTAAAAAAATTAAAAAGTAACAAAGCAGGTACCTCTCAAATGGGGAATAGATGAATAAGTTGAGGTGCACAAATGCAATAGAGTATTATTTTGTCTTAAGAACTGATGACTATAAAGATTCAGAGAACCTGGAGAAGGGCTCTCTGAACTGATATTGAATGAAGTAATCATGGTAAAGAAAATCATTTCCACAAATTGCTACAATAATGTAAACATGCAAATGAACTAGAATTCTGGTGCCAATTTTGGGCTGAGAAAACTGACAGTGAAACTTATCTCCCTTGTCTGGATAGAAAACTGGTGGTACTTAGGAGACAAATGAGACAAATGTAAGAATATCTTTTCTCCCATATTCAACTCATATCACTAAAATGACTTCTGCCACTTTCTCACAAGGAAAGGTATCCTTTTTCCTCGCCATAGCAAACCTGTCTTCATAAACAAATGATTTCATTCCATCCTATCTTCTCCAACAGTTTGCCTCCTCTCATCCCTACTCTTGCTTGTTTTCCATATTTTTGTATACTTGCTACTCCTCTATTGCCTTTACACATTACTATATCCCTACCATTGTAAAAAACAAAAACCAACCTCACCCCCAAAAAAACCCCTCTTACTTCCTCCTTGCATTTTTGTTACCTATTATCTGATATTGCCTCTCTTCTTTCTGGCTAAACTCCTTGATAAGGCTGTCTAATCAATGCTATCACCTCCTTTCCTCTCACTCCCTTCTAAAATCTGTGTAGTATGGCTTCAGGCTTCATCATTCAACTAAAAGTACTTTCTCTAGAGTTACAAATGATCTAATAATTAAAACTAAGGTTTTTCTCAATTCTTATTCTTCTTGAACTCTGTGTATCTTTTGACACAGAGGATCATACTCTTCTCTTTGAAACTCTTTTCTATCTAGATTTTTATGATAATACTCTATCCTGGTTCTTCTTCTACCCTTTAGCCTGTTCCTTCTTGGTCTCCATTGCTGAATCATGTCTGTTAACCATGGTGGTCTCTAGAGGATATGTTCTAGGTGTTTTCTCTTCTTCCTTTATTTTATTTCACTTGGCAGTCTAGATCATAATCTCTTATGGATTCAACTATCATTTCTGTGCAGATGATTATCACATTTATTTGTCAGATCTAATAGCTCTTCTGACCTCTGTTATAGGATCTCCAGTTGTGTACTGACATCTCAAACTGGTTGTCTTGTACACATCTTAAACTCAATATGTCCCATACTGAACCCATCTTTACCCACCAAATCTTTCTCTCTTCTTAACTTCTCTATTCCTATGGAAGTACTGCCATCCTGTCAGTTATCTAGGCTCAAATCCTAAACACCATCTTGACTCTTCACTTTCTATCACTACTCCTGCATTGTCCAATTAGTTGCCAAATTCTGTTGCTTCTAATGTCATAATATCCCTTGTATATGCCTTCTCTCCACTGCCACTGCCACCCCTCTGGCACAGGACCTCAGTACTTCACAACTGGATTATTATAATAGCCTGCTATTTGGTCTCCCTGCATCATGTCTCCCCACATCATGTCTCCCCACTTCAATCAATCTATTTAGTTGTGAAATTGGTCTCCCTAATGTGCAAGTAGGGCCAAGTCAACTCCCTTCATTATTCAATGAACTCCAGAGACACCTATCTCCTTTGAGATAATATAACAAGTTCCTGTGACCTAGTGAAACTGACCTTTTTGACATTCCTCTCACAAGATAGTACAATTCCTAACTCTGGACATTTTTACCAGCTTTCTCCCACATTTGGGAATCTATTCTTCCTTATCTCCTCATATCTTCTTTGGTTTCCTTTAAGTCTCAATGAAAGTTCCACCTTCTATAAGAAACCATGCCTTATCTCCTTTATTGGTAGTATCTTCCCTCTATTTTCTCCAATTGTCACACACACACACACACACGCATACACATCTTTTATTCATAGTTTGAATTTTCTTTTCCCCATTATAATGTGAACTCCTTGAAAAATGAAGCAGTCCTTTGCTTTTCTCTGAAGGACTTAGTACATTGCCAACCAGGTAGTAAGTACTAAAATTCTAGTTGACTGACTGATATGTAATCCCAAATGGACTATACATTGCTTTCTTTGTCTTAACAATCTCCGTGACTATATGATTATGACAAAACATCAACAAAACCTTTATTTTAAAGGGGAACATAGAGAAGGAGAAGATGAATGAAGACCAAAAGATTTGGAATAACAAAGAAGGATGGTTGGGGCAGCAAAACAAGAAGAAATTGGTATCAGTAAGGTAGAAAAGGCAAAGATAGGGGATCTAGTGTGACCCAAGAGAAAGAACACCAACTTGAAGTTTGAAGGCCTTTATTCAATGCCACTCCTGATGTTTACCATCTGTGTGGTCTTGAGGGAGTCATTTAACCACTTTACTCTTAAGTTTTTATATTTGTAAAATAAGGTTGGATTGAATGCTCTCTGAAGTTCCTTCTATTTCTAGGTCTCTGTGTCTTTCATTTCCTAAGAGGGAAGAAATGGTAGTGGAATTGGGGCTCCAATAAAAAAATACATCTCAAGTATTATATTATGTACACTGGAATATGTGATAGAAGTCAATCATAAATGAATAAAAAAAGAATGTTTTATATCACTAAAGTCCCATCTGATCCAGTTAGAATGGTTTTTATGAATTTCAAGGATATATGTTTAATATTCTATATATTTATATCTCTTGGTATTACTGTAGTCTCTTATTATAATAAAAATAATATGACTACTACCAACTAGTATTTATATAGCGCTTTAAGGTTTTCAGAACACTTCATATGTATCTTTTATATGCTTTCAACAACTCTGGGATGTAGGTGTCATTATCCTCCTTATATAGATGAAGAAACTGGGACTGACAGAGATTAAGTGACTTGTCCAGGATCACAGAGTTATTAAATGGATGAGGCAACATTTGAATTGAGGTTTTCCTGAATCTAGTTTCAGCACTCTATCCAATGTGTCACTATATTTCCCTTGTCAGGGGATAAAACGTTTTTCATTCCCTTATCCATGAGGATTCATATTTCCAACCATACCAAGGGATAGAGAGTTCAAAAGGATGTAGATGTCTTCACTAACCTATAATGTGTGAAAAGAACATGGAGATCCAGAAAAGAGATCAAGATGGTATATTCAAAGAGGTAGGGGCAGAACAAAGAGAGCTAATACAGCTAATAAAGTAAACTATACAACCAGGCACAGTGCTAGATGGTAGAGATAAAAATACCCCAAATGAAATAATCTCTACTCTCATTTGGAAAAATTAGTTCTGATAATAAACCATATTATTAAACATATCTTAAAAGTGAGAAGTATGGGATATAGGATCATTTTCTCTGAAAAGTATGCATGACAGCTTCTGATATACCTATTCTTAGTCTTGAATCCAATAATAGAGAGTTTTGGAATCACAGAATTATAGAATGTTAGAGACTAGGTCATGACAAGAATCAAATTATTATCAGCAAAACAGGGTTCCAAGATAACTCCAAGGACACATGATAAAAACAAACAAACAAACAAACAAACAAACAAAAAACACAACTCTCTCCATAGCCAAAGGTGGAACTGTTGGAATCTGATTGCAGAGCAAAGTATGCCAGCCTTCCCTTTATTTCATTCATGAGTTTTTAACTAAATATGTGATATGTGTCTTTAGTCATGACATGAGGAATATGGAAAATATATGCATGGGAGACAGGATGTCATAGCCAGAGAGTGACTTATAAAATGGAACTGAAAACGTCAGAGCTGCAAGTGACCTCATAATAAAGAAAAATGAACCTTAAAGGAACCTCAGAATTCATGTTTTTGCAGCTAAGAACACTGACTTCTAGCAAGAATTTTTCCTTCTTTTTTGGATTTCCCTTTGGAATTATATTCATCTTTCATTTTGAGTTTCCTGAATTGGTCCCAACTATTTTACATAAAAGTATCTAGGTGGCCCAGTGGATAGGGCACTGGGCCTGGATCCAGAAGACTTGTATTCAGTTCTGGCCTCAGATATTTACTAGCTGTATGACCCTGGGCAAGTAACTTAACTCTGTCTGCTTCAGTTCCTCTTATGAAAAATGAGCAATATGACAAACTACTCCAGTGTTGTTGCCAAGAAAAACCTAAAACAGATTTTCTGAAGATTTGGATACCACTGAAAAAAGATTGAATAGCAAACCACAAAATTTTATATAAGTTCCCAGAATATAAGATAATAGGATCTTAGATTTAGAGCTGGTAGAGGCATCAGTATTACTGAATAGAATTTTATCATATGCATGTCTTTTCCTTTCACTATCCAGTCCCACTTTTCACTTCCATTTTCAGTTCTGAAAATGACCCTTTCTCCAAACAGTCTCCATCATTTTCATTTACCTCAATATGAGATTCAAAACTTTATTTCTTCCTCCTTCTCAAACTTCTCCTTCTTCTCTTCACTTTGTTGTTGTTATTCCAGCTTTTTGAACAAAGAATCTACTTTATGCACATTTCCAGACATGTCTTGGTAGCTTGAAAGAGCACCAAACTTATAAATATGCAACTTATTCCTACTACCTGTTTATCTTGTCTGAGGTTACCAGTGCTTTTACCATAGCCTATTTGCATCTTTACTTTTCTTCCTCCACTGTTTCTAATAATTTTCAGTGAGAAAAAGAGTTAGATTCTTAAAATTAATAAATACCATAAAACATTGCCAGGATCAACAGAATGCTACTTCTATTATAATAACATAGCATTAATTTATGTAGAAAATTCTACTGATCTTCAAGCCCTACTTTAGATGCCTAATCTAGCCTATGGGTTCTAAATGATAAGCCATTAAATCTAGGCACAAACTTTCCATCTCCAGATCATCCCTACAGAGTTCCTTAGAAAATCTTTGTAATCCCTGAAGACATTTAAAGATTTATATAGGAACTATGTAGATGTTAACAACTTCAAAGCTTTAGGGATGTTTCAATGATCTAATTAAACCAAACTTATAAAGCTGTTTTAATTGATAGCATAATAAGTGAAATTCAAAATAGAAAGACTCTCACATTTCATCTTGCTAATACAGTAGGAAGTGGACACAACTATCTAACTGATTTAGTCTAATTCTGCCAGTTAACAAAACTAATGTTCTTGATTTCAGTCTTGTCATTCACAAGTATGATAAGCATGCAAATTGTTGATAAAAACATTGCTGAAGAGTCAAAGCTACACTAACCCTCTGTTAGTGGACATTAATACAGTAATGACCATTCATAGGCATTTATGAATCCATGCAACTCCCTCATCATTCATCCAGTATCTCTCTATTTTGACCACAAGAAAAATATAGAAAAACTTCACTTTAAGTATAGAAATTAAAAGTCTAGAATAGACTAGAAGATGGATGCATGTCACAGCTATTAGTGCATTTTAAAGTTTGCAGACTGCTTTAAATTGATTTTATCTTTTTATCCTCACAACATACTCAGTCCCCTGGGATATAAGAATTTTTATTCCCATTTTACAAATGAAGAAACTGAGATAAACAGATTAAGTGGCTTGTCTAGACTCATATAGCTCCCCACTTTACTACTTAGCTGCTTAGCTTTATAAAATATCTCAGAATCATAATTCCAAGAAGTTATGAAAACAATGTACAAAAGCATAAAGGAGAGTTTAACTTTTTCTCCAGTAATAGTTTCTTTTCCCCAAATTACACACAGGAGGAATTTTTAACATTCATTTTCTCATTTTGAGTTCCAAATTCTTCCCTTCTCTTCCACATTCCTGAGATGGTAAGCAATTTGTTATAGGTTGTATATGTACTATCATGTAATGCATATTTCCATATTCATCATGTTGCGGAAGAAGGTACATATTACTACCAAAAATAACTCTCAAAGGAAATAAAGTAAAAAATGGTATGCTTCAATCTGCATTTAGACTCCATCAGTTTCTTCTCTGGTGGCGGATAGCATTTTTTTATCATGAGTCCTTTGGAGTTGCCTAGGATGATTGTATTGCTAATAAAAGCTAAGTCTTGAGCATCATACAATATTGCTACTACTGTATACAATGTTCTTCTGATTCTGCTTATTTCACTTTGCATCAGTTCATATAAATCTTTCCAGGTTTTTCTGAAATCTTCTTCTTCATCATTTGGGCACATCCTGTTCAGTCATTCCTTAATGGGCATTCCCTCAATTTCCAATTATTTACTACCACAAAAAGAGCTGCTACAAATGTTTTTGTATAAATAGGTACTTTCTCCCTTTTAAAAAATCTCTCTGGGTTTCAGACCTAGTAGCAGTTTTGCTGGATCAAGGGGGTACACATAGTTTTATAGTCCTTTGGGCATGGTTCCAATTGTTCTCCAGAATGGTTGCATCAATTCAAACTCCACCAACAATGCATTAGTATCTCAATTTTCCCACAACTCCTCCAACATTTATCATTTTCTGTCATATTAGCTAATCTGATTGTTATGGAGTAGTACTTTGGAGCTTTTAAATTTGCATTTCTTTATTCATTAGTGAATTGAGAATTTTTTCATATAGATAATTTTGATTTCTTCATCTGAAAACTGCCTTTGCCCATTTATCAGTTGGGGAATGACTTATGTTCTTAAAAATTTGATTCAATTCTCCATATATTTGACAAATGAGACCTTTTGTCAGGGACACTTTATGTAAAGGTTTTTTCCCAGTTTTCTTTTTTTTCTTCTAATCTTGGTTGCATTGTTTTCATTTCTTTTGCAAATTCTTTTTAATTTCAAGGAATCAAAATTATCATTTTATATCCTGTACTGCTCTCTATCTCTTGTTTAATCATAAAATTTTCCCCATGAGGAAAAATTTAAACAAATAGAGAATCCATAAAATAAAAATTTACTATAAATTATAGAATACTAATTCTACTGAAGAAATGTGAAAGTTCTCTACATGAATGAAATAAAACCTGCACACATATTTACTTTGGGGAAGTGAATATCTTCTTTATAAGATGGCGTTTCTGACTTAAACATCTAGTTGGTTCAAATGGATAGGCTATTAACCTTGGAATCAGGAGTAACCTGAGTTCAAACTCAGACCCTATGGGACTCTGACCAAATTACTTAAGTTCTATCAGGCTTAACTTCCTCAGTTTAAAAAATATGCATAAAATAAACATTTATATAACTGGTTGTTGTAAGGATCAAAAATATTTTAGGAACTTTGTAAAACTTAAAGTGGTATATAAATTTTGTGATTATGATTTCTAGATCATGGCTTAAAACCCAATATGACAGTTCCTAGATATACATCTAACAATAGCTAAAAATGTATTTTCCTCGAGACTTAAAAATCTGAACAAAAATGTTTCAAATTGAAAAGGAAGGGGGGAAGAAAAAATTGTCTTTGCTTGACAACCAGATATACATATTCCCTAGAGTAGCTAAAATTCAGGAAGAATAGAGGTGGGATATACATATATTCCTATGTGACAAAATCTAAGAAAGGAGACAAAAACTACAATTTTTAAATGTCCAGGTATAAATTCAGCAAAGGAATAAGATATTTGAAAGGTAGAGCCACCATATGTCTGTGGAACAATGCTAAATGACAATGGAGAAAAGACAATCATGTTTACTTCCTTTCTCACTTTGATTTTTCTATGCCAATGAGAAATAGCATTTTACTAACAAGGATAAAGTATATCTGTCTAAAAGAGATCTGGTATTCAAGATAAATAAGGAAATAAAAAGAAAATGCCTTGATGCATTCATATCACTTGAGTCACAAAAACTAAATTCTTGATTAATATAGGAGCCAGTAGATATAATGGCTTAGCCAATATAAACTGATTTTTGAAAGATAATGAAGAATGGAAAAAGTACCATGGTACTAGAGAAAGACAAGTGTTTTGATTTTTTTAAAGGAAGAGAATGGAATTTAAATTTACGCCACAAGCTTTATTTTATATATTGGAAAAGTTATAGTGTGTTGTTAAATGAGTGGTTAATGAATATCTAGCATAGGAAATAGTGATTGGAAAGAACCCATATGGCTTCAACAAGATTTGGTCACAGCAAAGATCAAACCATTATTAGCAAAATAAGGTTCCAAGATAACTCCAAGAGATACGTGATAAAAACAAACAAATAAACAGATAAAAGAAGCAAACAAAATGCTATCCATAGCCAAAGGTAGAACTGTTGGAATCTGATTGCAGATCAAAAATATGTTAACCTTCGCTTTATTTCCTTCATGGGTTTTTAATTGAATATGTGATATGTGTCTTTAGACCTGACGTGGGAAATGCAGAAATATAGATAATATGAAAGCATTGAGATAATCCATATTAGACTATTTTCCACCTCAAGGGAGGGGAGGAGGTAATGAGAGCATCTGTTGCAAAATGTTTTTTTAAAAATGTTAAAAATTGTTTCAACATGTAATTGAAAAAATATAATTCAACAAAAACAAACATAACAAACAAATAAAAAGAATAGGTCACAACAGACAGAACTCATTTCCTTTTGGTAATGGATTACTTAGGGCAATGTGTTAGATGAAGCTTACCTAAATCTTAGGAAAGTATTTGATAAAATCTTTTATGCTATTCTTGTGAAAAGATGGGCAGATCTGAATTAGATGATAATATAATTAGACCGATTCAGAACTGAGTGAACAACTAAACTCAAAGAGTAGTAAACAATGTTTAAGTTACAACTTGGAAGAATATTTCCACTGGCATGTTCCAGAGGGGTAGATTTGGTCCTGAGGTGTTAAATTTGTTTAATGGATAAACAAATAGCTGGTATATTCATCAAATGTGAAGATAAAACAAAGCTGGAAGAGATAAATAACATACTGGATGATAGTTTAGATATTACAATATATCACCCAACAAGAAGAGTGGGTCACAGCTAATAAGATGAAATTTGGTGGGGATAAATGTAAATGTTCTCATTTGGGTTAAAATCTTTTACTTTATAATTTCATGATGGAAGGTATGGGGGCCATGCATCCATTTGGAGCTCATATGGTAGATGTGGTCAGTTGCTGGCCTTTTAAACCTAATTTACTGCCAGTCCATTTTCTAGGTTTTTGAACAGTGTCAGTTGTAAAGTAAATCCTTATTCCAGTTTCAAGTATCATGGATTTTACTAAATGCCATCCTGAATTGTTCAATTGTTTCTGGGTCTTGTGAACCTAATCTTTTCAACTAATTAACTTAAAGAAAAGGGCCAAATAATTTGATGATTATTGCTTTATGCTATAGTTTGGGATATGGTATTGTATCATTGACATCTAGTTCTTATTAAAATTCATGTTGAATTATTCCTCTTCTATAATACGTTTCTAGGAAGTATTACCTCTCTTCTAATACCATAGTACTTCGTATTTCATATTCCAGTTTGCATTATGGTTATTTACATATACATATTATAACCTTTTTTTTATCTCCTCAAAAGAAAGAAATTGACTAGAAAGAACAGAATAGAAAATGTCAATAGATTTGAAACCTAAGATAAGTAGATTTTAAGATAGCACTGATCTGTCTTTGATGAGTTTAATTCATTGTTACCAGGATTAGATGAACTACCTCCTAGGATATTGCAAGAATTATTAGATGCAATTTCTGAGTCACTGTAGGTATGATCTTTAAAAGATTATGGAGAATGAAGGAATTTTATATTGTTCTGCCCTGGCCTCTCTTCTTTTCTTCTTCTATACACTAGAATTCCTCATTAGTTCACATGAGAAATATCTATTTTCTCTGTAACCATCTTTGTAATACCACTGGATATTGATCTTCCACTCTGCACACTTCAGTTCAGTCAAACTGACTATTTTATTCTTCTCATTACACTACATATTTTATGTATTTTCCTTTGCATTATCTGTTCTCCAGGCTCAGAATTCACTCCTTCTTTACTTCCGTCTAATATAATCCCTCTCTTCTTTTAACATGTAGCTTCTAAGATCTACCTTCTATATGTGGCTTTTTGTAATTCTCCCTGTTATAACCCTTTCAAATTATCTTCTCTTTCATTATTTATGGCATTATATCATATTATGCATCGTTTTATGTCATGTCTTGTTATGATATATCATATCATATGTCATAACATATTTATCTTTTCATATTTCTTTATGGAACCAACACTGGTCATTTTAACTTCATACTATCCAATTTTAATTTCTCTGTTGCCCATATTTCAACATCTATTGTTTATTGTTTCCTTTTTTTACCAGCCTTTGTATCAGTTTATAAAATGCTAACCATGTTTGTAATTTCTTTTTTTAACTTAAATGAGACTGTATTACAATATTATTTTAGAGTCCATGCCATAAGTAAGCATAGGATGCAAACAAATTTGCAAATTTAAAAGGAATGATACAAGGTTAAAGAAAACAGAAACTTATCAGGTGGAATAAAGAAAAAGGGACAAACACTGTATTTTTAAGTTTTTCTTGAAGTGTATGCAACAAAACCAAATTTTGATGTACTTTCTGAAACAAAGCATTTGCAAGTGGAATATCTGTTAATTGGTAATGAAATAAAAATTTCATGGCTAAGTATAACAAGTCTATTTTGATGCAATGTTCACAAATTTACAGGAACAAAAATCTTTTTCCATGCTGATCTAACACCATACTTTCTTGATGCTTCTAGATCAAATATATTTCAAACTTAATTTTCAAAACTTCCTCTTAAATTTACTGACTCTCTTTTACAAAAAAGGCACTAAGAAAAGATATAAAGTAAAGCTCACATTTTTAACTTGAAGGAAATCTCCAGTCTTTTAAAAAATTTCCTGGTCTACCTGAAAATTCTTATGAAATTAATTAGGAGGCTTCTTAGCTCACTTTACAGAATGCTATCATATTTCTCACAGAAACAAATGTCCATTCCAGTTCTTCTTTAAAAATATTTTATTTTTTAATTATATGAAAAAAATTTTAACATTTATTAAAAAATTTGAAGCTATACAATTTGATCAAGCTTATATATGTGCAGTGAGACAAAACATATTTCCATATTCATCGTGTTATGAAGTAAAACACAGGATAAGAAATAAAGAAAACTTTAAAAAATTTCTTTGATCTGCATGAAAACTTCATTAACTCTTTCTCTGGAGGTATATGAGTCCTTTGAAATAGATTTAGATCAATGTATTTCTGAGAATAGCTAAGTCATTCTGAGTTGATCATCATTCAATATTGCTATTACTGTGTACAATATTCTGCTGGTTTTGTTCACTTCACTTTGCATCATGTCATGTAAATATTTCCAGGCTTTTCTGAAAGCATCAAAGCATCCTGATCATCAACTTTTATAGCACATCCATCATATATATATATAGTTTATAGCATTCCATCACAACCATATACAACAACTTGTTCAGCCATTCCCAGTTGATGGACATCCCCTCGATTTCCAATTCTTTGCCACTACAAAAATAGATGTTAGAAATATTTTGCACATATAGGTCTTTTTCCTTTTTTATCTCTTTGAGAGGCAGGCCTAGTAATGGTATTGGTGGGTGAATGAATATTCACGGCCTTTGGGACATAATTCAAAAATGCTTTCCAGAATGGTTGGATCAGTTCACAACTCCACCAACAGTACATTAGTATCCCGATTTTCCCACAGTCTCTGCAACATTTATCGCTTTCTTTTTCTATCATAATTAGCCATCTGATAGGTCTGAGGTAGTACCTCAAAGTTGTTTTAATTTGTGTTTCTCTAATCAGTAGTGATTCAGAGCATTTTTCATATGACTATTGATAACTTTTATTTCTTCATCCGAAAACTGCCTACTTATATCATTTGACCATTTATCAATTGGGTAATGATTTGTATTGTACCAGTATAAATTTTGACTCAGTTATCTATGCATTTGAAAAATGAGATATTTAATAGAAAAACTTGCTGTAAAAATTTCCCCCAGTTTTCTTCTGATCTTGACTGTATTTGATGTAATCAAATTATCCATTTTACATCTTGTAGTGAACTTTAGCTCTAGTTTGATCATAAATCCATACCTAATTCATAGATCTAAGAGATAAATAATTCCATGCTCCCCCATTTTGCTCATGGTATCAACCTTTATGTCTAAATCATTTATCAGTTTTAAGCTTATTTTGGTAGAAGTTAAGAGATGTTGGTCTGTCTAGATTTTGCCAAACTGATTTCCCGTTTTCCTAACAGTTTTTGTCAAATAGTGAGTTCTTATCCCAAAAGTATGGATCTTCAGGTTTATCAAGTACTATATTACTATGGTCATTTACTATGTATTGTGTACACAGTTTATTACACTGATCCAGTACTCTGTTTCTTAGCCAGTACCAGACTGTATTGATAATTACTGCTTTGTAATAAAAGTAATACAAGTAGGGAACTGATATGGATATGCTAATATTCATGATGTTTTTTATTGATTCCCTGTTTATTCTTGATCTTTTGTTCTTCCACATTAATTTTGTTATGATTTTTATAGCTCTGCAATATAATTTTAGGTTCTGTGATTGATACGTATTTTCTCAGAGCACAGTGATTTTCCATTCTGCTTACATACTACCATTTGCTTTGTTATTCCTAAATTAATTAGCATATGTTTTATTTCTAGTTCTTTGCATCTGTAGTGTCAAATGCTATAAGAATATCAACAGAGATGAGGACTCCAGAAATGTCATTATTAATAACTTTGGAAAGAATAGTTTAAATTGAGTGAAGAGATTAGAAATCAAATTGTGAATTTTTGAGAGGCAATTGAGAGGAGAAGTATAATAAATCAGTAAAGAAAGCTTTCGCTCTCTCCAAGTTTGGTTGTGAAAGGGAAAAAGTGAGAAGACAATAACTTGAGGAAAAGGAGTTCAAGTGAGGGTTTTTCTTAAGGAATGGGGGACAATGAACATATTTGTGGGACACAGGGGAGAAAATTGAAACATAAGGGAGATGGAATTGATAATTGGGAATAAGCTACAGTAGGAGAATGTTTTGAGGGCATAGAGATTAGCATTATCAAGGAGAAGATCTGCATCTCTATCTCTCATAAAGTAATCCCTACATTCTAATGTTGGAGTAACTGTATGTTTGTGTGTGTGTGTGTGTGTGTGTGTGTGTGTGTGTGTGTGTATACAACATATACAAAATGAATGAGGTAGTTTTAGGGAGACAGGATCAAAAGAAGAGAGAATATGGGAGTATGTTCAGGATATTCGAGGTATAAAAGCAAGGAGAATAAGATTATTACAGATGGCCTCCGTTTTTCCCATGAATTATGAGGCAAGGCTCTATGCTGAGAGGTAAGAGGACAGGTTTGGGATAGGCAGTGTGAGGAGAAAAAATAATATTGGGAGAGATACTGTCAGAAGTGCTTTAGAGAGGCAATTCAGAGAAAATAAAAATAATTAAAATGTCCCAATTAGGGCCCAGTTGAGATGTGACAACATAAATTTGTAGTGAATCCAGTAAACATGGTTGTATGACTCCCTCCAGTGGCTTTCAGCAGTACATGAATAATAACAGAGATGATGAATCATTTCATCAGGTGATTAAGAATAAAGGTGTTCAAGAGTAGACGACATCATGAAGTTAAGCTGACTAGCTAATATATGTATATAAACATTATATATGCATATAAACAATATATGGGAGCACTATAGTGCTAGAGATTGCAGTGAGGATAGGGAATAGATTTAGGAAGGGTAAAACACAGGGATAGAAGAAGGACTAAGAGGTTATGTTAGATAAAAAATTAAACTCTAAAAAATGAGGAACTATGACACTTGTGTGTGATGATATAATAAAGAATTTCCATTCCTGTGAGTGGTTTAGGTGGGAAGAAGATAAAGACCACGGGAATTGGAGAGACTGGTAACAGCTGGGAAAATAGATTACAGTGAACATGATCTGGAAGAATTAGTGTATCTGAATGGAAAGGACCACAAAGGATGAGAGATCACTGAGAGAGAGAGAGAGAGAGAGAGAGAGAGAGAGAGAGTGAGTGGGGGGTAGGAGAGTGTCTGGAACTGGCAATGAAAAACAAAGAAGATATCTACATCTCCTCTTAGCCCAGTACTTAGGGGCACATAAGTGAAAGTTTTTCAAGTACTGAGATGGTGGCCAAGGATTCAGTATTTTCTGGAATAATCCAGGTTTCTGTGATTGTAAGAAGATGGAAGGAGTATTAAAGAAAAAAATATGGGGACAGCTAGGTGGCTCAGTGGATTGAGAGTCAGGCCTAGAGATGGGAGGTCCTGGATTTGAATATGACCTCAGAAAATCCCTAACTGTGTGACCCTGGGCAAGTCGCTTAAACTCCATTGCCTAACCTTTACCACTCTTCTGCCTTGGAACCAATACATAATATTAATTCCAAGATGGAAGGTAAGGGTTTAAAAAAAAGGAAAAAAATATAATTAAAAGCAGTTTGTTAATAAAATGGGAGTTTTGGAGAGTATAGTGGGAAAGGGGTGAAGGAATATGGATGAAATGGATCGATATGAGAATTCTGAGTTACACATCTTTTCATATTTTCCTCAAATACAACTTTCTGGTCAGGAGTTTTTCCACACCCTGCTTTACTTCCTTGTTCCTCAGGCTATAAATGATAGGGTTTAGCATTGGAGTCACTATCCCATAGGACAGTCCAATGAGTTCATCAGATGTCTTAGTGTCCTTTGACTGGGGCTTCATATACATGAAAAGAGCTGAACCATAGAACAAGATTACCACAGTAAGATGGGCTGAGCAGGTGGAAAAGGCTNTTATGGTTGAACAATTTGTTGAATATGTGCTGAAGTTTTTTTAAGGTTTGAGTTGTATTAATTCGCCTCTAATATTCCTTTGAACCTTTGTATTCTATGATTCCAGAAAATATGTTATAGATGTTTAGGAAATGTTTGTTTGAAAGAATGAATACACAAATATATTTTACATTATCTAGAAAATGTAAATACTTTAAAGTATTCTGATAATTTTATTATATCTATTAGGCAATTAAAAACAAAATACAAAGGAATACACCAAGATAAAAAACATTTTACTTTCTCCTCAGATACAGATTTTTCATAAGGACTTTCTCTACACCCTGTTTTACCTCATTGTTCCTCAGGCTATAAATGATAGGGTTCAGCATGGGGGTCACTACCCAGTAACTCAGGCCAATGAGTTCATCAGATGTCTTAGTATCCTTTGACTGGGGCTTCATATACATGAAAAGGGCTGAACCATAGAACAAGATTACCACAGTAAGATGGGCTGAGCAGGTGGAAAAGGCTTTCTTCCTCCCCTCACTGGAGTTGATCCTCAGGATGGTGGAGAGGATGAAGACATAGGAGAAGAAAATGAGCAGCAAAGGGAAGACTAAAAAAAAGAAATTCCCAATTGTCATGACAAACACATTGAGGGAGATGTCTCCACAAATAAGCTTGAGAAGAGCCAGGATCTCACAGGTGAGATGGTCAATGATGTTGTTACAGAAAGGTCTCATCATAGCCAGCAGGGTGAGCAGCAGAGAATACAGAAAGCCTGATGCCCAGGTCCAAGTTGCCATCTGGACACAAAGTCCTTTATTCATGATAATGGTGTATCTCAGGGGATTACAGATGGCAACATACCTGTCAAAAGCCATCACAGCCAGAAGCACACACTCTGTGCACCCCAAGCCCAGAGAAATCACCATCTGTAAGGCACATCCAGTGAAGGAAATGGATTTCCTCACAGACATGAAGTTCACGAGCATTGGAGGAATAGAGGAGGACGTATAACAAATATCCAGGAAGGAAAGATTCCCAAGGAAAAAGTACATGGGCGTGTGAAGACGGGGATCCTGGATGCTGATTATAATGAGGATGCTGTTTCCTAAAATGATCACCAGATACATGACTAGGCAGAGAATGTAAAGAGATATCTGGAGACTTGGGTACTGAGAAAGTCCAATCAGAAAAAATTCAGTCACTGCTGTGTAATTCCCCTTGTCCATGTTATTGCATCTGGGTCACCTGTATGACTTAGGCCAGGACATATCTAAAAGAAGTTGCAATTGAATAAAAGTGATTATTTGCATTTCTAATAACATATAGTAGTTTCTTCTATTGTCTTATATTCTGCAAACCAGGGTATGTGGGGAGGGAAATGAAGAAATGTTGCCACAGAGAACATGTTATTCTGGGTATGACAAGAAAATAAGGATATTAAATAAAAAATGTTGATAGTTAAACATATTTACATTTGGCACTTAGTGGTTTGCAAAATAGTTTTATATTCTTTCATCTTATTTGATTTTGATTTCTGGAGGGAGATATGTGTTCAGATCTTGCCTCTGGCATTATTTAAATGTATGAACACGGGCAAGTCATATAACTTCTCAATGAGTTAAGGAAATATCCCAAATTTATGACAGACAATTGACCAATCTGTGTTATTATGGAATATTTATGGAATGGGATTTTCTCACACATTTTCTGATATCTTTACCAACATTTCTAAGATCATCTCCATCACCTAAAAATTGTTATAATTAGCAAGTATTATGTAAGGTACCGTAGGTCCCACAACCATTAAGTTTCACTGTCAAGACTGGAACACAGATCATTTGGCTAAAGCAGCACAACAGAGTGGTTGGCATATGGTAAGGATGTGTTAACTTATTTTTTACAGTCAATTATTCATTCACTCACACCAATTCAGGTTTTATACTTCAACTTTCCCTTTAAAATGGTAATATAGAAGACCTAAAGTAAACATCATATGTTCCCATGTCATCACTGAATAAGGGTAAAACATAAATACAAATTATAGCCTTTTTTTGCTGAATACTTACATTAAGTTGGTTCAAATGGGTTCAATCTTTTTTATGATCTAAATAAAACATTCCCATAAGAGATTTCTCAGTTTTTCTCCTCTCCATCTTAAAATTTCTCCATATAATTTCCTTTTATTTTCTCATTTGTGAACACACATTCCTATTGCTTGATAAAATTAACCTCTCAATCACTATTCTTAACCCAATTCTTTTCCAGAACTTTGCCCTAGAAATTATTCCTATTCCTTTCAATTGTTCCTTCTCCATAAACTCCTTCCTCCTTACACATTTATTCAAGTCTTCTTTTTCTCTAAAAGAAAATTTCTCTCTTGATCACACTATATCCCTTAATCTTTTTTCTTTTATAGCTAAATTTCTTTAAAAGCTACCTTTTCAATTTACTCATCATTCATTTATTCTGTACTTCCTTTTAATCTGGTTTCTTTCTTCATTCTATCAAAGCTTTGCTCTTCCTTCCATATGCTACAGCAAACACAATTTTTATTTACCTTTCAGTGTGAAATCCAGAGCTCCTTGTCTATTTGGGCCAAGCTGCTTAGCTGGTTATTCCACCTTTCTAAACAAGAAACTATTTTAAAGATATTTCCAATAATACCACAGTTCTCTGAGACAGCACCAAGCACATTTCTCCCTGTCTCTCATCATCTCCACAACTTCAATATGGATGCAAATTACTTTAATAAAGTTTGTTTACATAACTTTCTTCTTAGATGATACTTAATCTATAGGATAGGAAAAAAGGGTTGGATTCTTATAATTTAAATATAAAACTATTTCAAGATATTGCTAGACTTAAGAGAATGTTGTCCCTTCCACCTGAATGCCAGGACATTAATTAGAGAAGAGAGCAGCAGTTTTTTTTCCATATGAACTAAGTGTTTGCTTTAACCCTCAGTCTGTAGATCATGGAAAGTTCAACCATTGGCCTTAGATGCCAACTTAACTACCCTCTTCATTGCACTGCATTGAACCCCAGTGTTCCTTAGAGACTTTATGTATTCCCTGAAGCAATTTAAAATTGCATGTAGGAACTATCTGGAAGTTAACAACTTTAGGATGCTTCATATAAAATGTCATCAGTCTAATTACACAAAGTTTATCATGCTACTTTAATTGATGCCACATTAGATAAAATTCAAAAGACTCTAGCAAGAGGCTGACACAATTATCTGGGTCATCAAGTCCAATTCCCCACATTTCTTTGACTTTTATAAGAAGAGAATGCTGGTTTTTTTCTCCCCCACCACATCCATCACCTTGGTGCTGTCATTACCTCATTCTAGACTCTAACATTTGTCTGCTGTTGGACTCTCAACCTTGAATCTTTCTCCATTCCAATCATTCTTCAGTCAGTTATCAAAGTGATCTTCCTAAAACTCAGATCTGCTCATATTATTTTCCTCTTCAATAGATTCCAGGATGAAATGTAAAACTCTCTGTTTGGCTTTTAAAGCCCTCCACAAGCTGATCCCTTCCTATATTTCACATCTTATTACATGCTATTCTTCCTCCATATACTCTGCAGGCCAATGACACTGGCCTCTTTGATCTTCCTCTCACAAGACACCCTATTTTTTGGCTAAGTATTTTCTCCAGCCCTCTGTCATGCCTGGAACACTCTTTCTAATATCCACCAACTAGTTTCTTAGTTTTCCTATTTTCTTTAATCATTAACCTCCTGTCTTAGAATCAATACTGTATATTGTTTCCAAGACAGGAGAGCTGTATGGGCTGGGGCTAAGGGTTAAGTGACTTACCCAGGATCACACAGCTATGAAGTACCTGAGGTCAAATTTGAAACTAGGACTTGCAATCTCTAGGCCTGACTCTCAATCCACTGAGCCACCTTTCTTATTTTCCATCAAGTCTCAGCTGTAGTCTTGCTTTCTTCAAGAAGCCTTTCTCAGTCCTTCCTTATTCTAGTAATCCCCCAATATATCCCGCATATATTGTGCTTGTACATATTTATTTTTACCCTCCCCTACCATTACACTGTGAGTAGAGATTGAGATTGCTTTTTTACCTTTGAATCCCCAGGGCTTAGCACATAGAAGCACTTAACAAATGCTCATTAAATGTCCAATAACTGACAGATATAGAGCATTCTAAATCAGAATTGTCACCATCTATACAATTAGGTCCCTTGCCAGCTCCATACATATAATAGGTATGCACACCAATATCTACTGTGACGCGAGCTCAATTCCTATTCCAGTTTTAGCCTCTCAAAATCTTTGATCATGGGAGAGACTGGCCCATAATTTTCCTATAATGAAGAATAGAGTGATGTAAGTTTATTATAGAATACTCAGATTGACTTAGGTTGCTTCTGATAGAATGACTAGCTCTGATGAGTGGGGACTCATTCATGTCAACTTAAAGGGAGATAGAGTGGCTTTTTATTTGTTTTTCTTTTCTTTTTAAAAAAAAACTCTTACTTTCTGTCCTAAAATAAATACAAAGGATTGGTTCCAAAGGCAGAAGTGAGGTGAAGGCTAGGTATTTGGAGTTAAGTGACTTGCTACAGGGGTCACAGAGTTAGAAGTGTTTGGGGTCATATTTGAATCCAGGACCTCCCATCTCCAGGCCTGACTCTTTATGTATTGGGTCATGTAGCTACCCCTAAACAGAGTTGTAAAATAGGTCTCAAGTAACCAAACTTTCTTTCTCATATTTTTCTTAGCATTTTTATCAATGACTTTGGTATTTTTTTCCATGTGTAAATAAGAGAGCTAGGATGGAGAGCTAATACACTGTTTTACAGAACTGAGATTCAAAAAAATCTTTATGGGTTCATTAATGGGTTTTCTTATCAACTCTTATTTCCAGGACTTTACTTTTGGTATAGTGGGCTGGTTCTGGGGTTGGATCAAAAGCTTTGAGAATCTCACCCTTTTGGCAACTGGAAGAAGTAGATGAAAAGGACAAAGAGGGAGGCTTCATCCACAATTGGAGACTGTAATTATGGTAGTTGAGCCAGAAGAACCACAAACTCAAAGATCATAACTCAGATGATGAAGACTATAGACTAAAAGGAAGTGACACAGGATGCCACCTGACAAGCATTTTTATAATGAGAGAATTTATTTTTACTATGTTGAATTATTTTTATTTCTGAGTTCTGAATTGAGACTTAGATCTGTCCCTTGGACTCATTCCTTTGATCCTAGGATATTCGAGGAATGCCCCACTCTGGAGCATCTTCTACTGTAGGAAGAAAAGTGAGATCATGAGTTCTATATTTCTTGGTAAACAGAAATCAATTTAGGTCATGTATGTCTATAAGCAGTAGAACAGAGTCCTTGAATCTTGCATCATGGAGAAGTATTGAACAAAGTCATTCCTACACAGGCAGAATTTGATTTCTTTTCCTAGATGTTGAGAGCATGGGATCAAGTATGTGACTGTCAACTATCCATCAAGGAATCAGTTAGGGACTGAGAGAATGATGGATCATCTCTTCATTGGTCATTCACCAATTTGAGATGTCTTGGGACATCTAGGGAAGGTCTGAAAATGAACTTCCAAACTTGTATTTAATGATGTGTAGAACTTCATGATCTTTGATCACCAAGAGATCACTAGCCTAATCAATACATTTATTTTCTTACCTGGAAGCTAGTCTCTTAAAATTCTTAATTGTCACCCTAAAGAAGAAAAGACCAAAGAGTCTTTGTACCTTTTCTCTTTTTATATAAGTAAATCCTTCTTAGAAATTATCCTCCATTCAATCCAAAGACAAGAGGCGTATGCTCCATGGTGTTTAATTTTTAAAACTTTTCCATTCTTGTTTTTGCTACTTGACTACTAGAACAGACAGTCTTAGTTTGTTTATTGTATTTTAATTCTCTTGATGCATGTGACGAATAGAAACTAGTTAGAATTCTAAAAGGATATCTAAGCCATCTTAACACCCTGAAAACCTGGGCTATATTCTTGAAGACTTATCACCCTGGATGCATATGTATCTGTGTCTTCTAGTTTCTTTTAATAAAATCCTACTGGTCTGAATTGAGCAAGAAGTGGTCTTTTTTATTGTGACATGACTATTTAATGTATGCTATCATATATAGGTCATAGAGATTAAAAACTGCTATGTACTGAGAGATAAGGGGCTCATGTGAGAGGCTGCATGTGTACATACATGCATACACATATATGTAGACACATACATATATGTACAATGTGCTTGTATGGTCATGAAAGGTTCTTACTCCACTCTGCTCTTGTTGATCAATGGTTCAGTTATTCAGTCTTATCTTGCCCTTCTTGACCCAATGTACTAACTGTCCATAGGGTTTTCTTGATAAATATACTGAAGTGGTTCACCATTTCTCTCCAGGTTTATATAGGGAAGGGTTAAATGGCTTCCCCAAGGTTTTACAGTTTGTAAGTATGTGAGGTCAGATTTGAACTCTGGTCCTCTGTTTCCAGGTCCAGGACTCTATCCTCTGCACCACTTTGTTACCATCCACTAATAGGTAATGGTTTCTCAATGATGAATTTGCCAGTTTCTAGTACCTCCCCCCAACTTTTTTTAAAAAACAGAACTAAAAATGTCAGAAGCATACAAGGAAGGCAACTAAAATGACCTTTTATTCATATTTTATATACTTTATGGACACATTACCTTCCCCATAGAATGTGAATACGTTGCAATGATGGTTTTCTTTATATATTTTAATATTCTAGCACCTAACCTGGTGATGGCATGTGTGTCAGCACTGATACGTGTAGCCATTTTCGATGACACGCAGTCTCATGTGGCTGCATACACAGAAGTATGGAGCTCTATGCTGAGGATGAAACGTCTGCTGTAGTATAGTGTAGACACATTCTGTGCACTATAGATGACAATTCTACCTATATTAATTTACCTATTTTGGTTTATTAAATACAGTTACATATTACAATTATAAATTTCTGTTATTTAAACTCTAAGTATCACAAAATTGTGATTTTTTTCTCAAAGTGACACACCACCTGAGTTATGCTCTTTTTTTGGGCGAATTTTGACAAACCAAGCTCAAAAGGTTGCCCATCACTGACTTAACCCAATGTCCAATCCATAGTAGACATGTAATAAAGATTGCAGGTGGTCTGATCAATGGAAAATGTCTGGATCCATAGCTGAATGGATACAGACAGATAAGTGATGAAAGTGCACCAGCAGATGAAAAGGTAATATTGGGGAAACCTTTACTTAGACCACATTCTTTATCCTGACCATAAGGTTAATTCTTTTTCTAGTCCTTCTTTTGCTGACCTCAACCAGCCTCTTTCATTCTCTTTATAAGGGTCGAGGACATAGTAGGAAAACAATCTTTAGCCCCTGATATAGCATTGAAAAGTGAACTCACATCATCCAGAAGATAAGATGGGGGAAATGGTTTTGATTTCATCCCATTGGTACATTGTCTTGAGCAAAAAACTATGATAATATTATGAGGGAAGTCACTGGGAGATAGCAAGGTATTGGTGAACTACTGAATCAGGGCAAGACTCACAAAAAAGCTTTACATATGGGCAAGAAATCATTGAATTTGGGCAGAGGTCCAAATTTTGAACTGCTTTTTCTGCAAAAATTCAGGTATCATGGGAAATTTGTCATCAGAAATTCATATAAAAATTGGAGTCTGATGGTTCAGCTTCAGGACTTTTGTTATTCTCATATTTGAAACTCTTTTCTTAAAAATAGAAAAAAAAGACAAGACCCAAGACATCTAAATAAAATACTAACTCAACTTTCATCTTGCTTATGTTAGAGTCATAGATACAAGGGGAATAATTACCAAGACTAAGAATGTCATAGGCCCCTCATGAATGCTAATCTTTTTAGCACATTTCTCATAGCTGCATTCACTTCCTTGTTCCGCAGGCTATAGATGATGGGGTTCAGCATGGGGGTCACAACTGAATAGAACAATGTTATAAATTTGTCTGCAATTGAACTTTTGGACCTGGGCTTCATATACATGAAGAGAATTGTCCCATAAAACACAGTCACCACAGTCAAGTGTGATGAGCAAGTAGAAAAGGCTTTTTTCCTTCCTTCTGCAGAATTAATTCTCAGGATGGCAGAGAGAATAAAAATATAGGAGATAATAATTAACAATAATGCGGAGAATCCCAATGTTATGCTGTCTATTAACAAAACAATCTCATTCAAGGAAATGTCCACACAGACCAGCTTTAGGAGGGCTAAGATTTCACAAACAAAATGATTAATTATATTTTCCCCACAAAAGGGCAGCCCAATTGCAAGAGCTGTTTCCAAAGCTGAATCAAGAAAACCTACAACCCAGGAAATAACCACCAGTTGCACACAGAGTCTCTTATTCATGATTACAGGGTATCTGAGAGGATTACAGATGGCTACATACCTATCAAACGCCATTGTAGCAAGAAGCACGCATTCTGTGGAGCCCATGGCCAAGGAAATATACATTTGGATCATACACCCATAGAAGGAGATGGTTTTTGTTTCTGAGGAGAAGTTGGTCAACATTTTGGGGATGAAAGAAGATGTAAAACAGATATCTAAGAAGGAGAGACTACTGAGGAAAAAATACATTGGTGTGTGAAGGTGACTATTGAGGAGAGTCAGAACAATTATAATACTATTTCCCATTAGAATAACCATGTACATTACTAGACATAAAATAAAGATGAGCATTTCAGTCTTTGGGTAATCTGAAAATCCCAGTAAAACAAACTCTTTCCTGGATGTCCAGTTGACTCCTTCCATTGTACTTTATTTTACCTGTTGCAATTCATACAGAAAAGAACAGGTGCTTAGTGACTCCATGCTTAGACTTCATGCAGCAGGTGGTGTCATGGGCATCTCAGGAATGAGAATCATTCCTTACAAAGAAGTGAACCTAAGAGGAAGAGATGTGTGGATGAGGAACAGTAAGAAACTAGTTGGTTGCATTGTAGATATAGATAAATAAATAAACAAAATTTTATACTCACATATATTCACTGAAAATACAAATATTTAGAGACTGTACTCTGGTTTTGTACAGGTCACATGGTGAATGGGGGAGAATGAAGCCTATATTTGAATTATTATGAAATATATTTTTACCTATATATCCTGAAGTAGGGACCAATTTCCAGATCTATCCATGGTTAGGCTAGATTTTTGTAATGGATGCAGCAAGACCAATTTCTAGAATGATAGAATTCAGAGGACTTGACAAATGAACAATATTATCCCATTTCTCCTTTTGAGCTTTATAGTCTAACTCAGTTCCCAAACTTTTTTGGTCTACTGCCCCCTTTCCAGAAAAATATTACTTAGCCCCCTGGAAATTAATTTTTAAAAATTTTAATAGCAATTAATAGGAAAGATAAATGCATCTGTGGCCATTACCACCCTCCTGGATCACTGCAGCACCCACCAGGGGGCAGTAGCGCCCACTTTGTGAATCATTGGTCTAACTAAATGATATTCTTTGAGTCTAAATTAATAGTTAGGATGTGGAGACAATAAAATTTAATTAAATGATAGTTAACTTTTCCTTTCTTCTTATTTCCTAGAATCAACAGAAAAATCTCCTTTGTAATTCATTTCTAGCGAAAATGACTTCTTTGCCAGGTTAATGGATACAAACATTTCCATTCAGTATTCTAACTATATCAGAACAGGCTTTTATCTCCATACCAAAACTTAGATGCATTATTTCCATACAGAATATAATCTTCTATTATAGATATTTATGTAAACTCCTAAGGGTCAGGGTCTGTGTCCCTGCAAGTTTTAACTCTTTCAATGCAAAATATAATGTCTTACATTATAGGAAATCCTTAATAAATGCTTGTTGAATTGAAGACAAACATTCTACCCAACCTAACTTAACTTCTAATGCCCCTTTTCAGAGACTGGAAGGGAACTGTGTTCAGATATATAGATAATAGGCTCTCAGAAATTCCATATTGGTAAAATGTAACAACCTTTAATGTCTTTTCCTTCTTTGTTTTATCTTTATTTATCATTGTTGATGACTTATTCCTTCTTGTAATTCTCCCATGTTTGCATTTCTGACAAATTTTGGATGTCATATTACTTATTTATATACTTTTCAATTTCATTTTTTGAGTTAATCATCCCTCTCTCATTAACCAAATTATGATAGTCTTCAAAACTTTTTCTTTAGTCTTGTCTTTTTAAATCTTCTTGCTAAACTCTCTCCCTTTGACCATCTTATCTATTTCCACAGATTCCATGTCATCCATATGCACCTGTTCCCTGTTACATGAAACATTTAGTCTCAAATATTTCCCATATCTTTATCTACTCATTGGAATTCTCCCTGTAGTGTGGACCAATACTTCAAATGAAACATTTCAAACATTATGACCCCCTCAATTGCACTAATACCCTTCTAGTCAACCAGGTTCAGGGCCTCCTATGGCACATTCGACCCTTCCAAATCCTTTACTCAAATCCCATCAGATGCTCAGTGTTGTTAATTTTTTGTCAGTCATTTATCTCTTTTCCACTTATATGTTTAGCTTACTAGTGGACACTCTTATCATTTTTAGGTGTGGCTATTTTAATAGCTTTCTCACTCATCATCCTGCCTTTTGTCCCTCTTCTCCAATCCACCTTTTATGAACTAACAAAATATTTCCATTTGCTGAATTCTGACTCTATGATTTAGGTTTAAAAAGTTCCCCTATTCCTTTTAAGTAAAACCATGGCCTATCCAGTCTGGCATTTAAGACCCTCCACAATTGACACAGCTAGGTGATAAAATGAATAGAATGCCAGGCTTCCTGAGGTCAAATCTGGCTTCTGACATTTAGTAGCTTTGTGACTATGGGCAAGTCATTTAACCCTATTTGCCTTAGTTTCCTAAACTGTAAAATGATCTGGAGAACTAAATGGCAAATTACTACAGAATCTTTGTCAAGAAATCCCCTATGTGTGACCCTGGGCAAGTCATTTGACCCCTATTGCCTACCCTTACCACTTCCAAAATGGAAGGTAAGGTTTAAAAAAAATAAAAGAAATCCCCCAAAATAAAGTCTGAAAGTTTGGGGTATGACTGAAATATGAGTGAATAACAGTAAACAATTGGATTATAGTTTACCTTTCCTCATTTCATATATCATCCCTTCACATAATCCATGTTTGAATCAAACTGGTGACTAATATATGCTCAATCTCATTATTCCATTTCAAAACTCAATACACTAAAGCAAGACAATCAGTCCATCAACTAGCATTTATTGAGCATCTGCACTGAGTCATGCACCATGCTATTCTTGGGTTGTAGTCTTCCTCACTACTTGAAATTCTCTTTTTCTCAGAACTAACTCAGGTACCAACTCTATGAAGTAATCTAATAAAAATATTCTTTCCCTTTTCAAAGTTTTCCAAAGTCTTTTGCTTCCATTTTATTCAATCATACAATAACAAATAGCTCTGTATACCTCTTATGCAATCCCTACAATAGGATCATAAATTTAGGCCTTCAGGAGATCTTAGAAATCATATAGTCCCACTCCTTCATTTTAGATATGAGGAATCTGAGATGAGGAAGTAATTTACTAAAGGTAGTAATGGTAGAACTAGGATCTGAATTTTTGGCCTTTGATTACAAATCTGGCACTCTCTCCATTTCATATCAAACTGGAAATTCCTACAAAACAGGAATTCTTTAACTATTTTCATCTTTGTATCTCCTTACTGTCATTACTCACAACTCTCAGCAGCATTTTATATTTTCTTTTCTTTTTCATCTGAATATCCACCTTGCTACGGGTGCAACTTAGTATAATCTAGTATTAATCATATTTCTATCAACAATGTCAATAATAACAAAACTTGTATCTTCTCAGGAATAATGTTATGCAGTATTTTTATGGAAAGTAGAGATTTGAGATAATTATTCAGATATCTTGCTTGGTAAATTCTTTTACCTGATATTTCAGCTAACTTGTGTACTGTAGATTATGCCTTCTTCACCTATGCATCTAGATGTAGAATTTGCAATAGAAGTGGATTTAAGGGGACAAAATCATGGGATTGAAGGTCATATAGAACTAAACTAAACCACAAATTTCAAGTAATTTAGCACTTTCATTTTATAAATGAGTAAATTGAGACCTATCAAGGATACATGACTTGCCCAAGGGTAACTTAACCTTAAGAGGCACTTAGAAATGAGGTTCTCTGACTCCAAAGGCAATATTATTTTCAGTATATTACTCCCACATTTTGAGTTTGAGAAGATTATAGGACATTTTGGTGGGGATGTTTAGCAGGCTATTTATAACATTTATAAAGCTTTCCTTAACTCATTACCTCTTATTTTCCATATTACAGATTCAAGATATAAAAAATAATGGTTACCCAACCCATACAGTCAATTCAATAGCTTAGTGATTATTAAGACAGAATACGTTAGTCATAAAATTTTGCTTCTTTGTAAGTAATCTCCTTTGCTTGCATATCAACAGCTTCTTTCTCCAGAGACTACTTTGGAATATCAGAAACTCATAATAATCTGAGTCTGTAATAAGACTAAATTTTTTCTAGATAATTTATTTCACTCTTTGCTAGGCATAAAAACACTTTTAAGGTGATCAGAGAAACTCAAAACTTTAATTTACCTTTAGGCACAGGCTATTTTCTTCTTTTTGTCTGTGGTGACTTGATTTCTAACGCATCTTAGCCCAGGTATGTTAGAATCCTAACAGAGTGCAGTTTCTCTTCCTGAAATGCTTCATGAAATGATCAAACACAAGATTGTCAGGAATATCAGTAGTAATGACCTATTCTTTTTGCGTGAAGATTCTCCATTTGCACTGAGAAGATTTTTTTTCTCTCTTCACCAGAGCAGAATGAGAAACAGCATGGTCAGACCTAGGTTAAGCTTTATGACATGGTAAAGAAGTCATGCATGAGACTATTAAGCAAAAATCCTGGAAAATTTAACTGTGTAACTCTAACTCTTCCACAGTCCTAAAACTGGGACTAAACTCTGGAGGAACAAGGCTGTTGTAGGAAAATAATTTAATACTTCTTTCTCAGGAACTACTCTATCCCTTAGACAATTTTAATCTGTGACTCAGGAATTTCCATATCCCCCGAGAAATATTGGCACTAACTTTTGCACATTACACACACCCAATTATCTCAACTTGGCTTTTGTTTTCTTTTTTTTTTTAATTTTTCAGCAACAATCTTTCCCAGTTCTGGGTTTTTGGAAATATTTCATTTGACTATAATGCTCTTTACTTATAGAACACTTCTGAAAGATGTCAGAAACCTGAGATATGAAGAATTCCTTTGTTATTAGAAGTATTACCTATCTTTACACTAAAAGACTTGCCCAGAGGAATATGTTACTCTAAATTTGGACAAAGTAAGTAGAAAGTTCAGGTTTGTGGAACTGAAATTGAAAATCTGGAAATGCTGGATTTTTGTTCTGAGGCTAAGTGGCAAGCAGAAAGCAGCAGCAAAGAAATTCCCTGTCAGGAATTTGTTCATAAATTTGAAGCCCAATAAAATGACTTGAGGCACAGAGAATGTAAATGAATTGCCTAGTGTCACAAAGCCTGTATGGGCCAGAAATGAGATTTGGATCCAAGTCTTTTAGTCACTAATGACAACACCTTATCCATTATACCACATTGCTTCTCATAAACAGTCATAATGATGCCCATATGAATATCTCCAGTCTGGATTACTGAACAGAGTTGTAATCAATGGAATTTGCTTTGCCTTTGGATAGCCAGAATCTACATTTGGATTACACCTCTCTCACTTGCAACCTGAATAACCCTGTTGTAAGTTGTAAAATATTAAAGAGTTAGACTACTTCCGGTTTAAAATGGTGGTAGAGTAGAAGCAGCTGCTTAACCTCACCTAACCCACACAGATAGGACTCCTCAAGAGGACAAAAAAAATAAATCCAGATGAACAAAGGGACCCCACAACAGGGCGCAGCATTGAGGGTATATGGAATCGGGGCACTTCCATGCTATAAGGGGGTGAAATAGCTCTCACTAAAAAGCAAACTGAGCAACCCCCTTCCCCCAAACTGCCTACAGTGCTGAAGCCAGTGCACAAGAATCAGAACAAGTTTGGGGCATTCATTAAGTTCTTGGCAGCTACCTGGGATCACCAGGGCCTACTCCTGAGAGCAGCAAGACTTAAGACCCAAAGAGGCTAAAGAACCGGACTTTGAACACAGACCTTGAGCACCGGTGCAAACATTGAGAGCATGCATAGGCGAGGACACAGACCTTGAGCTCAGGCACAGACCTTGGGTGGGGACCCAGTGCAGAGAAGTGCATGACTATGGAAGCAGTTCCCTGAAACTGTTAAAGGAGCTTCAGGCAGAGGAGCAAGCAAGGGGACCATGAGGAGGGTTGACCCTGAGAACAACTAGACTTGAGACTTCAGAAGTCTAAAGAGCACAGACCTACGCTGGGAGTGAAGATAAAGCTAAGAGGGTTCACAGAGCTGTGACTCAGACAAAAACTGCTACAAAGCTCTATAGGATAGGCAGAAAGCCTGTCTGCCTCACCCAGACTTCTGACTGAGAAAGAAATAATAATAATGGCAACTCAGGCACAAGAACCTCAAAAGAGAAAGATCAAGAAGAAATCTTTAACACTCGACAACTTTTACAGAGAAAAAAATACAGATAACAGAGCAAACAGCAGAGAATAATAAACAAGTAACTACATCCAAACCTTCTCAAAAAATGAAAATTGGTCACAAGCTCTTGAAGAGTTCAAATCTGAGATCATGAGAAAGATGGAAGAGATTTGGCGAGAGAAGTGGGAAATAGCTCAAAAGGAAATTAACAGGTTAAAAGACAGAAATTCCCAATTGGAGAAAGATGCCCCCAAATCAAAAGAATTGATAAGCAAATTGGAGACCAAAATCAAACAGCTGGAAAACAGGATAGATCAAACGAAAAGGAAAATCAAAAAGTTATATCAGAAAACCAGTCTCTAAAGACCAGAATTGGGCAAGTAGAAGCCAATGATTTCTCAAGATAGCAAGAACAAATAAAACAAAGTCAAAAGACTGATAAAATAGAAAGAAATATGAAATATCTCACTGAGAAATTGATAGATCAAGAAAACAGATCTGGGAGAGACAATTTGAAAATCATTGGTCTTCCTGAAAAAGCAGAAATTAATAGAAATTTGGACTCCATAATACAAGAATTTATACAACGAAACTGCCTGAAATTCTTCAACAAGAGGGCAATATAGATATTGAAAGGATCAATAGATCACCCTCTAAACCCTCAAAAGACAACCCGCAGGAATAAAATAGCCAAATTCAAGAGCTTCCAAGTAAAAGAAAAAAATTTTACAAGAAGCCAGAAAGAGACAATTCAGATATCAAGGAGCACCAATCAGGATCACACAGGATCTGGCAGCCTTCACACTACAAGACTGCAAGGCTTGGAATATGATATTCAGAAAGGCAAGAGAACTGGGTCTACAACCAAGGATCACCTACACATCACAACTGACTATATACTTCCAGGGGAAATTATGGGCATTCAATAAGATAGAAGATTTCTAAGTATTTGCACAGAAAATACCAGGACTAAATGGAAAGTTTGATATCCAAACACAAAAACCAAGAGAAACATGAAAAGATAAATAAAAAACGGAGAGGAAAGAAAGAAAACTATTATTTTTAAATCTTCCCTTTTAAGGGCTTCACTAAGATTAAATTATTTGTATTCCTATATGGAGAAATGTTGTGTATAATTTTCAAAAACTGTATTCACTATTATAGTAATTAGAAGAATTATTCATAGGGAGAGGTTGGAATACTACATAGTCTAAGATGATATGGGGGGTTGGAAATAGGTGGGGTGAATAGTAGATGACACCAAGAGAAACTTGAATGAATAAGAAAAATAGGATATTCTATGCCACACAAAGAGGGCATAGGAAGAGGAGGGGATGAATAATATTATAAGGAGAGGAAGAGAGCATTTATAGGTAATATTTAAACCTTACTCTCAGAGGAATTAACCCTGAGAGGGAAGAGTAGCTATATCCATTGGGATATAGAATTCTATCAAACCCTACTGAGAAAGTCAGAAGGGATAAACCAAGGGAAGCAGAGGAGTGGGGAGGTCAAAAAAGGGAGGGGAGGAGAGGGGGAAGGGAATTTATTAGGCCTTAAAAAATAAAAAGAGAGGAATAATAAGGGAGGGGGTAGAAAGGGAAGTAAATCAAGGGGGGGGGAGACAAGGGGGACTGGTTTAAAACAAACCACTGGCTTAAAAGGGAATAGCGTAAGAAGAAGGGGTAGAACTTGGAGAGGATACAAAAATGTCAGCGAATACACAACTGATAATTATAACTCTGAATGTGAATGGGATAAAAAGGAAGCAAATAGCAGAGTGGATTAGAAACAAAAATCTTACCATACGTTGTCTACAAGAAACACATATGAGGCAGGTGGACATATACAGGTTTAAGGTCAAGGTCTGGAGCAAAATCTTTTGGGATTCAAATGAGAAAAAGAAGGCAGGAGTGGCAATCATGATATCTGACAAAGCCAAAGTAAAAATAGATAAGATTAGAGTCAGGGAAGGTAATTACTTTCTGATAAAAGGCAGTATAGACAATGAGGAAATAACAGTACTCAACATGTATGCACCAAATGGTATAGCATCCAAATTCCTAAAGGAGAAACTAGCTGAGCTCAAGAAGGAAATAGATAGTAAAACTATACTAGTATGAGATCTAAATATTTCTCTTTCAGATCTAGATAAATCAAACCAAAAAATAAATAAGGAAGAGATAAGAGAGGTGAATGAAATCCTAGAAAAATTAGATTTAATATGTATGTGGAGAAAAATAAATAGGGACAAAAAGGAATACACCTTCTTTTCAGCTGCACATGGTACATTCACAAAGATTGACCATGTAATAAGGTATAGAAACATTGCAAACAAATGCAAAAGAGCAGAAATAATAAATGTAACCTTTTCAGATCATAATGCAATAAAAATAATAATTAGTAAGGGCACATGGGCAGGCAAATAAAAAACTAAGTGGAAATTAAATAATATAATTCTCCAAAACCAGTTAGTTAAAGAAGAAATCATAGAAACAATCAATAATTTCATTGAAGAGAACGACAATGATGAGACATCCTACCAAACTTTGTGGGATGCAGCTAAGGCAGTACTCAGGGGGCAGGGGAGAATGTATATCCTTGAGTGCATGTATTAACAAAATAGAGAGGGCAAAGATCAATGAAATGGCCATGCAAATTAAAAAACTAGAAAGGGAACAAATTAAAAATCCCCAGCTAAAGACCAAATTAGAGATTATAAAAATTAAAGGAGAAATCAATAAAACTGAAAGTAAAAAAAAAAACAAAACTATTGAATTAATAAATAAGACTAGAAGCTGGTACTTTGAAAAAACAAAGAAAATTGACAAATTGATAACTGGTCAATCTAATTAAAAAAAGGAAAGAAGAAAACCAAATCATCAGTATCAAAGATGAAAAGGAAGACCTCACCTCTAATGAAGAGCAAATCAAGGTAATCATTTAAAAAGTATTTTGCCCAATTATATGGCAATAAATATAGCAACTTAGGTGAGATGGATGAATATTTATAAAAATATAAATTGCCTAGATTAACAGTAGAAGAAATAGAATACTTAAATAATCCCATTTCAGAAAAAAAAATTGAATAAGCCATTAAAGAACTCCCTAAGAAAAAATCCCCAGGACCAGATGGGTTCACAAGTGAATTCTATCAAACATTCAAAGAACAACTAATTCCAAAACTATATGAACTATTTGACATAATAATCAAAGAAAAGATTCTACCAAACTCCTTTTATGATACAAATATGGTACTGATCCCAAAGCCAGGTAGATCAAAAACAGAGAAAGAAAACTACAGACCAATCTCCTTAATGAACATAGATGCAAAACATAGGAGCAAGCATGGGGACCCTAATTAACTTTTAATATCATGCTTTATGTCTAAATCATACATCCATGTTGACCTTATCTTGGTATAGGGCAGAGGTTGGCAACGTATGGCTCTCGAGCCATACCTGGCTCTTTTGAGGGCCAGATATGGCTTTTTCTGCAGGAGCCATAAAGTCAATTTTTTTTCAGGTGCTGTTACAGGAGCTTACACTGTTACAGGAGCACTCACTGTGATCACTATACGGCTCTCACGAAATTATATTTTAAAAAATGTGGTGTTTATGGCTCTCACCGCCAAAAAGGTTGCCGACCCTTGGTATAGGGTATGGGATGTAAATCTAAATCTAATTTTTGCCATACTGTTTCCCAATTTTCCTAGCAGTTTTTGTCAAATAGTGAGTTCTGATCAAAAAAGCTGGGATCTTTGGGTTCATCAAACATTATATTGCTGAAGTCATATATTCCTTCTTTATTCCATTGATTCACTCTTGTATTTCTTAACCGGTACCATATTATTTTGATGAATACTGCTTCCTAGTACAATTTAAGATCTTGTACTTTTAGGCCATCTAAAGTTAGGCAGGGACTGCTTTTTGCCTTTCATTCTATTGCTGGGGCTAAGCATAATGCCTAGAACAGTGCATTTAAGAAATTTTCATTGATTGATAATTTGTGGATTATTTTTTCTTGTAGATAGACTATACACAGTGAGAATCCCCCATTAACTGATAAAAGCATATATTTAGAACCAAAAAAACCCAAAAAATCATAATTAAAGGTGTTTATACAAAATTATTTATAGCTGTGCTTTTTGTGATAGCAAAATAATTGGAAAATGAGGGGATGTCCCTCAATGGGAGAATGGCTGAACAAATTGCGTTATCTGCTGGTAAAGGAATGCTATTGTGCAATAAGGAATAAGGAAGTGGATGAATTCCATGTGAAGTAGAAAGACCTTCACAAATTGATGTGGAGTGAAATGAGCAGAACCAGGAGAACATTGCACAAAGTAACTGAAACATTATGGGACAATCAAATGTAATCAACTTTGTTACTGATAGCAATGCAATGATCCAAGACAATCCTGAGGGAATTATGAAAAAGAATGCTATCCACCCTGAGAGAAAGAACTGTGGGAGTAGAAATGCAGAAGGAAAACATTTGATTTTTCACTTATTTACATGGGTATTGAATGTGGGGATTTTGGTTTTTAAAAGATTATTATAAAAATGAATAATATGGAAATAAGTAATGAATGATAATACATATATAACCAAGAGCAATTGCTTGTCATCTCTGGAAGGAAGGAGGGAAAAAGGGGAGGGAAAGAACATGAATCATGGAAACATGGAAAAATGCTTAAATAAAAAAAAATTTTAAATTCTAAGAATGAATGATAGAGCTCAGAGAAGCAAAAAGAAATGTATGCCCTAGTTTTGTTGATATCTTAAAATTTTTTATTTATGTTAACACATTTTATTTTACATTTACTTTGGTTTAGAATACATTCTATCTGTGCTGTTACTTTCTCCTAAAATACTCTAGGTCTTAGCATCTCTCATGCCTTTATGCTTTAGTGACATTTTAACTTTCAATATATGTTATATAAGGGTGGAGTCAAGATGGCCACTTTGACACAGCAAAAGTCCAGGCCTCTGAGAAAACCCTTCCATACCAATCAAAAACAAAGTGCTTCAAGGGGACAGAAAACCAAATCTAACAATAGAACAGAGTTGGGGGACCCTCCTGCCGGATCCAACTTAAAATGTATTCTCCAAAATCCTGAATTTTCAAATTTAAGGAAAAGGAAGAAGGAAGTTCCCAGGACCCTCCCCCACCTACTGTGTTGATCCTCTGGCTGTAGCTGCAATCATGGGGTGAGGGCTCCAGCCCAGAGGGAATGCCTTACTGCCACAACTGGGCCAGGCTCAAGTTGCTGACCTCAGCCTACAGGGAGGTAGCTGGAGGAGAAGCGTGGAGGGGAAGAGTAATGAATGCTGGAGGGGATGTGGCAAAACTGGGACATTAATGCATTGCCGGTGGAGTTGTGAACTGATCCAACCATTCTGGCTGGCAATTTGGAACTATGCTCAAAGGGCTATAAAAGAATGCCTGCCCATTGATCCAGCCATACCATGGTTGGGTTCGTACCCCAAAGAGATCATAGAGAAACAGACTTGTACGAAAATATTTATAGCCTTGCTTTTTTGTGGTGGCAAAAAACTGGAAAATGAGGTTATGCCCTTCAATTGGGGAATGGCTGAACAAATTGTGGTATATGCTGGTGATAGAATACTATTGTGCCCAAAGGAATAATAAACTGGAGGAATTCCAGGTGAACTGGAAAGACCTCCAGGAATTGATACAGAGTGAAAGGAGCAGAGCCAGAAGAACATTGTACACAGAGATCAATACACTGTGGTAAAATAGAATGTAATGGACTTCTGTACTAGCAGCAATGCAATGACCCAGGACAATTCTGAGGGACTTATGGAAAAGAACACTACCCACATTCAGAGGAAAAACTATAGGAGTGGAAACAGAAGAAAAACAACTGCTTGAACACATGGTTTGAGGCAGACATGATTGGGGATGTAGACTTGAAACTGCCACACCAATGCAACTATCAACAATATGGAAATAGGTCTTGATCAATGACACATGTCAAAACCACCCCTTTCCACCCTCTTCTTCTTCTCCTGCCCACTTCCCAGATCCCTCCTGGGTCCTGGGAAACCTAGATAACTAAGATGATTGATTTCCTAGTATCTAGGGGCAGTAGAATCAGAGATGATGGTCTGGGTACAGGTTGATGATGTTATAGGAACAAACAGGAGGATCTTGCAAGGTTGAGTCTGCAAGTCTCAATCCCACAAAAGACCAAGATCCACTGATCTCAGGTCTCAGGGAAAGAAAGGACCCCCTGCCAGGGCTGCCAGGGTGTTTTATACCCCCTTGGGCCAACTTCCCTCTCCTGTGTTCTCACACCCCTCTGGAACATTCCAACATCCAACAGATCCACCTATCAATCAACCGTGAGGACTCCTGGCTCCCAGAGATTCAATATAACAGTAGTAGCTGGTTGAAATCAAGGATAGGCACTTTGGATAAGGGTTTGTGAATTCCTAAGGCAATATAGTGAATGAAGAAGGTACAATGATGAAGGTTGGTAGTTAAGGTGGTAGGAGAAATAAGGGAATATCTGACTTTAGGGAGTATAACACTGAGGTAACAAGGGTTGCAAGGGAGAGGATGAGTTAATCTAAGGCAGGCAACAGCAGCAGGGAAATACAGACTGGGACTCAGGTTAGAGACAAAACACTGAAGGGAAATAAACTGAGCCCTTCAAGCAAAGGACACTTTACAGAGCCAGGTCAGAGCCAGCCAAGACTGGCTTGAAATTGACTTGAGGCTTTAGTCAGTTTCACAGGAAGGGACTAGAATTGAAGTTACACTTTCTTCAAAATGGATACCCTCAGCTTCCCTCAAACTCCAGAGAGTATGTTATTCCTCTCTCTCCTCCTCCCTCTCTTATTAATCAACTAATGAAGTAATCAAAAGGTTTTGATTAAATACAAACGGGGTTTATTGTCTTCTAGGTAGATTGGCAGGATAGAGGATACAAGGTAGCCCTAACAGTTGCTTAGAGAAACTTCAGGTGGGGGAAGGGAGGCAGGAATGTGAGACTGAGAAAGGACCTGCCTTAACTCAGCTCTCAGGTGGTTTTGTAATCAATGG
Organism: Gracilinanus agilis; assembly: GCF_016433145.1. Classification (NCBI taxonomy): domain Eukaryota; kingdom Metazoa; phylum Chordata; class Mammalia; order Didelphimorphia; family Didelphidae; genus Gracilinanus; species Gracilinanus agilis. Next base: position 149,611,826 of record NC_058130.1, read on the forward strand.
GGTTAGGAAAGTTGGATACAATGATTCAATAATTTGTAAATTGTTGCAAGGGTAAGCCCTATTTGACTATTTAAAATATCAAGTTTAAACTAACACTCCGAACTACCCTCCTTCCAAACCCTCACAGGAATTTAGGGAGGGGAAATGAAGGGGGAATAGGGTATGGTAGGGAGATTCAAAGGAATTAGCTAAATTAACAAATCTCCAAAGAAAAGCTGCAAATATAGGCTGGGTTTCAATCTCAAGAAGGAGCTCAGATGGACCCTGGTTCTCTCCACGAGTTCCCAAGATCAACTGAATTTATCCCAAGATTCTAAACTCCTTATCTGACAGAAGAACTCTGTAAAGTCAGTTATTCCCCCTCTCTTCACCACACTAGGCAGAGAATGTAAAGTGATATCTGGAGACTTGGGTAATGAGAAAGTCCAATCAGAAAAAATTCAGTCACTGCTGTGTAATTCCCTTTGTCCATGTTATTGCATCTGGGTCACCTGTAAGATTTAGGTCAGGACATATCTAAAAGAAGTTGAAATTGAATAAAAATGATTATTTGCATTTCTAATAATACATAGTAGTTTCTTCTATTGTCATATTCTGCGGACCAGGGTATGTAGGGGAGGGAAATGAAGAAATGTTGCCACAAACAGAGGACATGTTATTCTGGACAAGAAAATAAGGATAAATGAAAATGTTGATAGTTAAACATATTTACATTTGGCACTTCATAATTTACAAAATATTTTTATATTCCTTCATCTCATTTGATTTTCACAATAATTTCTGGAAGGAGATATGTTTTCAAATCTTGCCTCTGGTATTATTTAACTGTATGAACATGGGTAAGTCATATAACTTCTCAATGACCTAAGGAAACATCCCAAATTATGACAATTGGCCAATCTGTGTTATAGAATATTTATAGAAGGGGATTTTCTCACATAGACATTTTCTGATATCTTGACCAACATTTCTAAGGTCATCTTCATCCCCTACAAATTCTTGTAACTTAGTGAGTTTTAAATAAGCTGCTTTAGATCCCACAACCAGTAAGTTTCACTGTCAAGACTAGAACTAGAATCATTTACTTCCTATTTTAGGAGCAATACTGTATATTTGTTCCAAGAAAGGAGAGATGTATGGGCTGGGGCTAAGGGTTAAGTGATTTATCCAGGGTCACATAGCTATAAAGTACCTGAGGTCAAATTTGAACCTAGGACTTGTTATCTCTAGGCCTGACTCACAATCCACTGAGCCAGCTTTCCTATTTTCCATCAAGTCTCAGCTATAGTCTTGCTTTCTTCAAGAAGCCTTTCTCAGTCCTTCCTTATTTTAGTAATCCCCTAATTTATCCCACACATATTGTCCTCATACATATTTGTTTTCCCCCTTCCCTACCATTACACTTTGAGTAGAGATTGCTTTTTTGCCTTTGTATCCCCAGTGCTTAGCACAGTGGCTGGCACATAGTGGACACTTAAGAAATGCTCATTAAATGTCCAATAAATGGCAGTTATAGAGCATTCTAAATCAGAATTGTCACCATCTATACATATAGGTCCCTTGCCAACTCCATACATATAGTAGGTATGCACAACAATATGTACTGTGACATGAGTCCAATTCCTATTCCAGTTTTAGCCTCTCGAAATCTTTGATCATGAGACTCACCCATAATTTTCCTATAGTGCAAATGGAGTGATGTAAGTTATTTTTAGAATACTTAGATTGACTTAGGTTGCTTCTGATAGAATGACTAGCTCTTATGAGTGGAGACTACAAGATTCATGTCAATTTAAAGGGAGATAGAGTGACTTTTTATTTGTTTTTCTTTTCTTTTTTAAAAAACTCTTACTTTCTGTCCTAAAATAAATACAAAGGATTGGTTCCAAAGGCAGAAGTGTGGTGAAGGGTAGGTACTTTGTGTTAAGTGACTTGCCACAAGGATTACATAGCTAAGAAGTGTTTGGGGGTCATATTTGAATTTAGGGCCTCCTATTTCCAAGCTGACTTTCTATTTAGTGAATCATATAACTACCCCTAAACAGAGTTTTAAAATAGGCCTCAAGTCCCCAAACTTTCTTTCTCATATTTTCCTTAGCATTTTTATCAATGACGTTGATACTTTTTCCATGTGTAAATAACATAGAGTTGGGATGGAGAGCTAATACACTGTTTTACAGAACTGAGATTCAAAAAAATCTTTATGGGTTCATTAATGGGTTTTCTTATCAACTCTTATTTCCAGGACTTTACTTTTGGTATAGTGGGCTGGTTCTGGGGTTGGATCAAAAGCTTTGAGAATCTCACCCTTTTGGCAACTGGAAGAAGTAGATGAAAAGGACAAAGAGGGAGGCTTCATCCACAATTGGAGACTGTAATAATGGTAGTTGAGCCAGAAGAACCACAAACTCAAAGATCATAACTCAGATGATGAAGACTATAGACTAAAAGGAAGTGACACAGGATGCCACCTGACAAGCATTTTTATAATGAGAGAATTTATTTTTAATATATTGAATTATTTTTATTTCTGAGTTCTGAATTGAGACTTAGATCTGTCCCTTGGACTCATTCCTTTGATCCTAGGATATTCGAGGAATGCCCCACTCTGGAGCATCTTCTACTGGAGGAAGTAAAGTGAGATCATGAGTTCTATGTTTCTTGGTAAACAGAAATCAATTTAGGTCATGTATATCTATAAGCAGTAGAACAGAGTCCTTGAATCTTGCATCATGGAGAAGTATTGAACAAAGTCATTCCTACACAGGCAGAATTTGATTTCTTTTCTTAGATGTTGAGAGCATGGGATCAAGTATGTGACTGTCAACTATCCATCAAGGAATCAGTTAGGGACTGAGAGAATGATGGATCATCTCTTCATTGGTCATTCACCAATTTGAGATGTCTTGGGACATCTAGGGAAGGCCTGAAAATGAACTTCCAAACTTGTATTTAATGATGTGTAGAACTTCATGATCTTTGATCACCAAGAGATCATTAGCCTAATCAATACATTTATTTTCTTACCTGGAAGCTAGTCTCTTAAAATTCTTAATTGTCACCCTAAAGAAAAAAAGACCAAAGAGTCTTTGTACCTTTTCTCTTTTTATATAAGTAAATCCTTCTTAGAAATTATCCTCCATTCAATCCAAAGACAAGAGGCGTATGCTCCATGGTGTTTAATTTTTAAAACTTTTCCATCCTTGTTTTTGCTACTTGACTACTAGAACAGACAGTCTTAGTTTTTTTTATTGTATTTTAATTCTCTTGATGCATATGACAAATAGAAACTAGTTAGAATTTTAAAAGGATATCTAAGCCATCTTAACACCCTGAAAACCTGGGCTATATTCTTGAAGCCTTATCACCNATCTAAGCCATCTTAACACCCTGAAAACCTGGGCTATATTCTTGAAGCCTTATCACCCTGGATGCATATGTATCTGTGTCTTCTAGTTTCTTTTAATAAAATCCTACTGGTCTGAATTGAGCAAGAAGTGGTCTTTTTTTATTGTGACATGACTATTTAATGTATGCTACCGTACACGAACTAAGAATTGTAGTTTAATTCACTTTATGGATATGACTACATGACTAATAGAATCTAGTTAGGATTCTAAAAGGATGTTTAAGCCATCTTTACACCCTGAAAACCTGGGCTATATTCTTGAAGACTTATCACCCTGGATGCATATGTATCTGTGTCTTCTAGTTTCCATTAATAAAATTCTGCTGGTCTGGTTTTAGCAAGAAGTGGTCTTAGTTAAATGATAACATTTAATGTATGCTTCCAAATATAGATTATAGAGGTTAAAAACTGCTATGTACTGAGAGATAAGGGGCTCATGTGAGATGCTATATGTGTACATACATGTAGACACATACATGTAGACATACATATATGCACAATATATTTGTGTTGTCATGAGAGGTCCTCACTCCACTCTGCTGTTGTTGATCAATGGTTCTTTCATTCAATCTTATCTTGCCCTTTATGACCCAATGGACCAACTGTCCATTGTTTTTTTTTTTTTTTTGACAAAGATACTGAAGTGGTTCACCATTTCTCCAGGTTTATACAGGCAAAGGTTAAATGGCTTCCCCAAGGTTTTACAGTTTGTAAGTATGTGAGGTCAGATTTGATCTCTGGTCCTCTGCTTTCTGGTCTAGGACTCTATCCACTACACCACTTTGCTACCTTCCACTAATAGAGAGTGGTCTCTAAATGATGAATTTGCCAGTTTTTGTACTTCCCTCCCCCCACTTTTTAAAAAAAAAACCAGTATTAAAAATGTCAGAAGAAGGAAGTGTTATAAAGAAAAAGGTCTTAGGGAGATATAGGTATACAGTGATGTGAATGTATCTATGTATTCTCCCTAGTTGCAGATGATGGAGGAACACCAACCCCAATCACCCTTGATGGTTGTTAAAATTTCCCTTTTCTCTAACAGTTGCCCAGGGAGGACCCCGAAAAGTTAGGTGGATTGGTAACCCTTTCAGGTCCCAACTGGGGTTGGATAAATTATTATAGGGCTTTTGATTTGCCTTGGATCATGTTTGGTATTGGACTGCATTAGCTCCCTCCCCAAGGGTCGTGATATAAAGACCACTCAGGAAGGTACTTGTTAAACACCCTTTATCTATAATCTATAATCAGAGAAAGGATAAACAGGATAAGGAATGGGGATCGGCAACCCTGTCAATTTAATATCTATAACTAGTTAACAATCTGGACTGGAGGCTATTGATTTAGTAAAAGCTGGAGCTTTGTTCTCCACTACCCCTCTGGCCCATCCTGGTCACAGCCAAGCCAGAGAATAGGGTCTGCTGTTGATACAGCTGTGTTGATGTTATTCTCTCAGCTTTTCACTATCAGTGTTTGGTGATGCACTAGCTCTCACAGTCTTCAGGAAATATATTAAGATTTTTCCTATCCTCTTCTTCATAGACCTCCCAGCCTCCCTTCACCACCCAGAGACCCAGAGACCTAAAAAGCTAGAAAGATTCAGAAACCTAAAGACCTAAAGGACCAAAAACCCAAAAGACCAAAGAACCCTCCAAATGGCTGTCGGGGTTATTTATACTGCCAGGCCAACTGATGTTTGCCCCTGGCTCACGGCATCTGGGAACATATGCCTTCCAAATGCCTCCCCTGTCATTTAATGGTGGCATTCATCATTTCCCAGGATATGAACATAACAGAAGACAACTAAAATGACCTTTTATTCATATTTTATGTGCTTTTATGGACACATTACCTTCCCCATAGAACATGAATACCTTGCAATGATGGTTTTCTTTATATCTTAGTATTCTAGCACCTAACCCAATGTCCAGTCCATAGTAGATACTTAATAAAGATTGCAGGTGGGCTGATCAATGGAAAATGTCTGGATCCAAAGCTGAATGGACACAGATAAGTGATGAAAGTGCACCAGCTGATGAAAAGATAATATTAGGGTGACATGGTACATGAGAAAAATTGGCCTCTGTCAATTCTACTTGGTACTTTCCTAGCCTTGTTCTGGGTGTTATAAGAAAAGTTAAGTTTGTAAAGGGCAGAAGCATGGACATCAGAGTGAAAGGTTCTGGAATTCTGTAGGGGTAGCTGGCCTGTTACAAAAAGACAGTTAGGCCTTGGGCTGAGTCATGTCTCTATGGGGTGGACCTAGGGAGATTGGCTATTTCTCTGTGGTTTTCTTCCTTCCATATCTTTCCATCTTACTTGTGTTTTGTTATCCTGCTACCTGTGACTGTTTGACATCTGCTGAGTTCCTGTGCTGAACCTGAGACATCTGGCAGCTGATTGTGAGACCAGGCCGAGATGCTTTTGGATCTTGGTCCATCTTGAGCCCTGTCCAGCTTATACAGACCTTTCCCTTAAATTACCAAAAGGTTGTTTAGTGTTAGCTTAGTTGAGTACAGGAATTTGGGTTAGATAGTGAGGACCAGAGTAGAGTAGGGAAACTTACTCTGAAGAAATCTCTACAATCTGTGTAGAGATATTTAGTTTGGTGGGGGGCTTAGTTAGTTGAGATTAGTGAGGAAGTTCATCTAACTCCCTTTTAACCTTTCCCCTTGTTAATTAAACCTTGTTAATTATATAACATTTCATTGGTTTGTGTGAGTCATCTCAGTGTTAGGCTCTGCCTACACTGAACTTAGTAGGCCTTCCCAAAAGAGGTTAATCTTCTGTTACTGGCCCTAATTAGCCATCTAAACTCATCCCCTGAACCCACAATCCCTGGCTGAGGAAGAGTGTTGAAAACAATGTCTTGGTACTTGTGCATAGGTGAATCTCTTTCCTTTCCCCCACTTTGGATCTTTTATTCTCAGGCATAATTCATAGGTTCTCCCTTAGGCCTGTAGATTGGTTGCCTTTGGAAACATTTTGTTTTGACCTTAACCTGCCTTTCTATTGACCCATTGATATCTTTACTTAGACCATATTCTTTATCCTGACCATAAGGTTAATTCTTTTTCTAGTCCTTTTGCTAACCTCAACCAGTCTCTCATTTTCTTTATAAGGGCCAAGGACCTAATAGGAGAACAATCTTTAGCCCCTGATATAGCATTGAAAAGAGAACTCACATCATCCAGAAGATAAAATGGGGGAAATGGTTTTGATTTCATCCCATTTGGTACATTGTCGAGCAAAAATCTATGATAATATTATGAGGGAGGGCACTGGGAGATAGCAAGGTACTGGTGAACTACTGAATCAGGGCAAGTCTCACAAAAAGGCTTTACATATGGGCAAGAAATCAATGAATTTGGGCAGAGGCAGGTAAGAAAGTTAAGGAAGCATTCTTTTAAAATCTTTGAATGGCTTTTTCTATAAAAATTCAGGCATCGTGGAAAATATGTCATCAGACACATAAAAATTAGAGGGTCATGGGTCAGTTTTGGGACTTTTGTTATTCTTATATTGGAAGCTCTTTTATTAAAAATATAAAAATAGACAAGACCCAAGACATCTAAATAAAATAACAACCCAACATTCACCTTGCTTATGCCAGAGTCATGGTTAGAAGTGAAATAATTACCAGGGCTAAACATCTCATAGGCCCCTCATGAATGTTAGTCTTTTTAGCAATTTTCTCATAGCTGCATTTACTTCTTTGTTCCGCAGGCTATAGATGATGGGGTTGAGCATGGGGGTCACCACTGAATAGAACAATGTTATAAATTGGCCTGCAATTGAACTTTTGGACCTGGGCTTCATATACATGAAGAGAATTGTCCCATAAAACACAGTCACCACAGTCAAGTGTGATGAGCAAGTAGAAAAGGCTTTTTTCCTTCCTTCTGCAGAATTAATTCTCAGGATGGCAGAGAGAATAAAAATATAGGAGATAATAATTAACAAAAATGGGAAGAATGCAAATATGCTGTCTATTAACAAAACAATCTCATTCAAGGAAATGTCCACACAGACCAGCTTTAGGAGGGCTAAGATTTCACAAACAAAATGATTAATTATGTTTTTCCCACAAAAGGGCAGCCTAATAACAAGAGCTGTTTCCATAGCTGAATCAAGAAAACCTACAACCCAGGAAATAACCACCAGTTGCACACAGAGTCTCTTATTCATGATTACAGGGTATCTGAGAGGATTACAGATGGCTACATACCTATCAAATGCCATTGTAGCAAGAAGCACGCATTCTGTGGAGCCCATGGCAAAGGAGATATACATTTGGATCATACACCCATAGAAGGAGATGGTTTTTGTTTCTGAGGAGAAGTTGGTCAACATTTTGGGGATGAAAGAAGATGTAAAACAGATATCTAAGAAGGAGAGACTACTGAGGAAAAAATACATTGGTGTGTGAAGGTGACTATTGAGGAGAGTCAGAACAATTATAATACTATTTCCCATTAGAATAACCATGTACATTACTAGACATAAAATAAAGATGAGCATTTCAGTCTTTGGGTAATCTGAAAATCCCAGTAAAACAAACTCTTTCCTGGATGTCCAGTTGACTCCTTCCATTGTACTTTATTTTACCTGTTGCAATTCATACAGAAAAGAACAGGTGCTTAGTGACTCCATGCTTAGACTTCATGCAGCAGGTGGTGTCATGGGCATCTCAGGAATGAGAATCATCCCTTACAAAGAAGTGAACCTAGAAGGTAGAGGTGTGTGGATGAGGAACAGTAAAAAACTAGTTGGTTGCATTGTAGATATAGATAAATAAATAAACATAGATTTTATATTCACATATATTCACTGAAAATACAAATATTTAGAGGCTGTACTCTGGTTTTGTACAGGTCGCACGGTGAATGGGGGAGAATGAAGCCTATATTTGAATTATTATAATATATTTTTTACCTATATATCCTGAAGGAGGGACCAATTTCCAGATCTATCCATGGTTAGGCTAGATTTTTGTAATGGATGCAGCAAGACCAATCTCTGGAGTGATAGAATTCAGTGAACTTGACAAATGAACAATATTATCCCATTTCTCCTTTTGAGCTTTGTAATCTTACTAAATGATATTCTTTGAGCCTAAATTAAATAGTAAGGATGTGGAGACAATAAAATTTAATTAAATAATAGTTAACTTTTCCTTTCTTCTTATTTCCTAGAATCAACAGAAAAATCTCCTTTTAATTTATTTCTAGCAAAAATGACTTCTTTGCCAGGGTTAATAGACACAAACATTTCTATTCAATATTCTAACTATATCAGAACAGGCTTTTATCTCACTGCCAAAACTGAGAAGCATTATTTCCATACTGAATATAATCTATTATAGATATTTGTGTAAACTCCTAAGGGTCAGGGTCTGTGTCCCTGCAAGTTTTAACTCTTTCAATTCAGAATATAATGACTTACATTATAGGAAATCCTTAATAAATGCTTGTTGAATTGAAGACAAACATTCTACCCAACCCAACTTAATTTCTAATGCCCCTTTTCAGAGACTGTAAGGGAACTGAGTTCAAACATATAGATAGTAAGCTCTCAGAAATTCCATATTTGTCAAATGTAATAACCTTTAAAGTTTTTTCCTTCTTTTGTTTTATCTTTATTTGTTATTGTTGATGACATTTCTTCTTGTAACTCTCCCATCTTTGCATTTCTGACAAATTTCTTTTTCTCTCTTGGATGTCATACTACTTACTCATATACTTTTCAATTTCATTTTTTGAGTTAATCATCCCTTTCTCATTAACCAAATTATGATAGTCTCCAAAACATTTTAGTCTTATCTTTTTACATCTTCTTGCCAAACTCTCCCCCTTTGACCATCTTATCCATTTCCACAGATTCCATGTCATCCATATGCACCTGTTCCCCATTATGTATTTAGTCTCAAGTGTTTCCCATATCTTTATCTACTCATTGGAATTCTCCCTGTGGTGTGGACCAATACTTCAAATGAAACATTTCAAACATTATGACCCCCTCAACTTGTTCCTTTTCCTTATCCTCTTTTGTGTTTGATTGCACGAATACCCTCCTAGTCAACCAGGTTCAGGGCCTCCTAAGTCATATTTGACTCTTCCAAATCCTTTACTCAAATTCCATCAGATGCTCAGTGTTGTTAATTTTTTGTCAGTCATTTATCTCTTCTCTACTTACATGTTTAGCTTACTAGTGGAGACTCTTATCATTTTTAGGTGTGGCTATTTTAATAGTTTTCTCAACTTATCATCCTGCCTTTTGTCCCTCTTCTGCAATCCACCTTTCATGAATTAAAAAATGTTTCCATTTTCTGATTTTTGACTCCATGATTTAGTTTTAAAAACTTCCACTATTCCTTTTAAGTAAAACCATGGCCTATCCAGTCTGACATTTAAGACCCTCCACAACTGACACAGCTAGGTGATAAAATGAATAGAATGCCAGGCTTCCTGAGATCAAATCTGGCTTCTGATATTTAGTAGCTTTGTGACTATGGGTGAGTCATTTAACCCTATTTGCCTTAGTTTCCTCGCCTGTAAAATGATCTGGAGAATGAAATGACAAATGACTACAGACTCTTTGTCAAGAAATCCCCCAAACTAGGGTCTCAAAGATTTGTGTATGAGTGAAAAATGAGTGAACAACAGCAAACAATTGGATTATATTTTACTTTTCCTCATTTCATATATCTCTTCTTCACATAATCCATGTTTGAATCAAACTGGTTTCTAGCATATCCCTAATCTCATTATTCCATTTCAAAACTCAATACACTAAAGGAAGACAGTAACTCTATCAACCAGCATTTATTAAGCATCTGCACTGAGCCAAGCACCGTGCAATTCTTGGGCTGCAGTCTTCTCTCACTACTTGAAATTCTCCTCTTTTTCTCAGGACTAATTCAGGTACCAACTCTATGAAGTAATCTAATAAAAATATTCTTTCTCTTTTCAAATTTTTGCAAAGTCTTTTGCTTCCATTTCATTCAATCTTACAATAATAAATTGCTCTGTATACCTGTTGTGCAATCCCTATCATAGAATCACAAATATAGGCCTTAAGGGGACCTTAGACATCTGCGTAGTTAGAATATTCTACCCCAGGACTACGTTCCCCAGATTTCCTTTAGTATTACCCAGCATCCTTTTCCCTTTGTCCCACATAGTATCCTTGCGTGTTTGCATATAGGTATGGGTAACCTTGTTTTTGCTCTTTTTTTCTCCCACATGGGAGGCTGGGAAAGCTGGCTTCTTTACTCAGGCTTTTACTTTACATTTTTCTTCCCTTACTTCAAGTTATTAAAAAAAACTTTGTAAATATAATACTTGGAGTATTTGGATATTAATTTTTAATCTTACACATCATATAGTCCCACTCTCTCATTTCAGAGATGAGGAAACTGAGATGGGGAATTAATTTACTAAAGGTGGTAATGGTAGAACTAAAATCTGAATTTTTATCCTTTGATTATAAATCTGGAACTTTCTCCACTTCATATCAAATGGGAAATTCCTAGAAAACAGGAGTCCTTTCACTTTTTCATCTTTTTATCTCCTTAGTGCCATTACTCACAACTCTCAGCAGCATTCTATATTTTCTTTTCTTTTTCATTGGAATAACCAGAACTACTTTGCTGCTTGTAAAGCTTAGTTTAATCTAGTATTAATCATATTTCTATCAACAATGCCAATAACCTCAAAACTTGTTTCTTCTCAGGAATAATTTTATGCAGCATTTTTTATGGAAAGTAGAGATTTGAGATAATTATTCTGATATCTTGGTTGGTAAATTCTTTTACCTGATATTTCTGCTAACTTGTGTACTGCAGATTATGCCTCCTTCACCTATGTGTCTAGATGTAGAATCCAATAGAAGTGGATTTGAGGGGAAAAGATCATGGAATTGAAGGTCATATAGAACTAAAAAAACCCATAAATTCCAAGTAATGTAGCACTTTCATTTTATAGATGAGTAAATTGAGACCTAAGGAGGATACATAACTTGCCAAAGGTTGATTCAAACCTAAGAAGCACTTACAAATGAGGTTCTCAGGGCAGCTGGATGGCTCAGTGGATTGAGAGCCAGGTCTAGAGATGAGAGGTTCAAATCTGACCTTGGACACTTCCTAGCTATGTGATCTTGAACAAGTCACTTGACCTCCATTGCCTATCACTTTCCACTCTTCTGCCTTGGGACCAATATATAGTATTGATTCTAAAACAGAAGGTAAGGGTTTTTAAAAAAAGAAATGAGGTTCTCTGACTCCAAAGCCAATATTCTTTTCACTATATTAGTCCCACATTTTGAGTTTGAGAAGTGTGAAAAATATATGTAAGGTAATGGGGTCACCAGGGATATTAGAAATAAACTAAGTGGTTTGTGGGAACACACACACTGGGATTTATGAGAGACTATGGAAAGACCAGAGTTTACTGGATTCCTACAGGAATGGCAGTTGATCTTAACTATCACTCAGCTTCCACTAGGCCAGAGTATAGTAGCAGGCTGACAAGATAAAAGGGACTTAATAGTTTTAATTATGTTTGACTAAAAGGTGGGGGAAAGGATTTCTATACTTAAAATCTAAAGGATAAAACCACAGGGCAATGGGAGGACTTATTCTACTCTTATCTAAGTGATCTAAACTAACAGGGCCCAAGGAGCTGTAAATGGAGTCTCTGCCTCAGATCTGGAACCTGCCAGGCTTGAGTACAGCTGGGGCTTTTGTGGCTTTGGGATTCTCACTGCAATCCACTGATGAACTCTGGATGCCAGGAGCTAAAGTTATCTCAGGAACCAAGTAGTGAGGGTTTTGCTTGAAGCACTGTCCTCCAGTACTCAAACTTCACCTCTTCTCTTGGCTCTGTAGATCTTGTCCTTTTCTTAGATGCCACACCACACAGGATCCCAGGGGAAATCAGGAAGCAGGGTGTCCTTTTCCTCTGAGTGCTTCCAAGGCTAAGCACAGTTTGTGTTAACCCCTAATGGAGTCCCTTCTCAAAGCCAAGTCACCTCTTCCTGCTCCTTCATTCCAACCTGGAATTCCCAGCTCCAGTTCCTTCCTGCTATGCACTTAATACCTAATCAATATCTAATCAATACCTAATCTAATCTTCCTCACAACAGAAGATTATAGGACATTTTGGTGGGGATGTTTAGCAGGCTATTTATAACATTTATAAGGCTTTCCTTAACTCATTACCTCTTATTTTCCATATTACAGATTCAAGATATAAAAAATAATGGTTTCCCAACCCATACAGTCAATTCAATAGCTTAGTGATTATTAAGACTGATACATTGGTCATAAAATTTTGATTCTTTGTAAGCAATCTCCTTTCCTTGCATATCAACAGCTTCTTTCTCCAGAGACTACTTTGGAGTATCAGAACTCATAATAATCTGAGTCTGTAATAAGACTAAAAATTTTCTAGATACTTTATTTCACTTTGCTAGGCATAAAAACCACACTCTTGAGGTGATCAGAGATCAAAACTTCAATTTACCTTTAAGCATGGGTTATTTTCTTCTTTTTTTCTGCTAGTGACTTCTTAGCCCAGGTGTGTTAGAATCCTAACAGTTTGCAGATTCTCTTTGTGGAAGTTTCATGAAGAGATCAAACACAAGATTGTCAGGAATATCAGTAGCAATGACATATTCTATTGCATGGAGATTCTCCATTTGCACTGAGGAGATTTTTTTTCTCTCTTCTCCAGAGCAAAATGAGAAACAGCACAGTCAGACCTGGGGCTTTATGACATGGTAAAGAAGTCATGCATGAGACTATTAAGCCAAAATCCTGGAAAATCCAGCTGTGTCACTCTAGTTATTCCACAATCCTAAAACTGGGACTAAGCTCTGGAGGAGCAGAGCAGCTGTAGGAAAATAATTTAATATTTCCTTTTCAGGAACTACTCTATCCCTTAGACAATTTCAACAGGTGACTCAGGAATTTCCATATGCCCTGAGGAATATTGGCCCTAACTTTTGCACATGACACATACCCAATTATCTCAACTTAGCTTTTGTTCTCTTGTTTTGTTTTTCAGCAGCAATCTTTTACAGTTGTGGCTTTTTGGGGAAGTATTTCCTTTGACTCTGAGGCTCTTTCCTTATAGAACACTTCTGAAAGATGCCAGAAACTTGAGATATGAAGAATTCCTTTTTATTATAAAAATTACCTATCTTTACCCTAAAAGACTTGCCCAGAGGAATATTTTTTCTAAACTTGGACAAAGGAAAAAGAAAGTTCATGTCTGTGGAACTGTAATTAAAAATATGGAAATGTTGGATTTTTGTTCTGAGGCTAAGTGGCAAGCAGAAAGCAGCAAAGAAATTTCCCTGTCAGGACTTCGTTGAAAATGAGTTGAGGCACAGAGAATGTAAATGAATTGTCCATGTGTCACAAAGCCTATATGAGCAAAAAATGAGATTTGGATCTAGGTCTTTTAGTCTCTGAGGCCAGCGACCTTATCCATTATACCACATTACTTCTCATAAACAGTCATTATGATGCCCACATGAATATCTCCAGGCTGGATCAGAGTTCTAATCAATGGAATTTGCACTGCCATTGGAGTGCCAAGACCTTCATTTGCATCCCACCTCTCTCACTTGCTACTTGGGTAACCCTGTAATCCTGGGCAGGTCATCACTTCTCTGAGCCTTGGAATTGTATCTATAAAATCAGAAGATTGGACTAGGTCAGTGATGGGAAAACTTTTTAAAGAGGGGGCCAAAGGAAAGGAAATGTTCATTTGTCAGTCTTTTTCTAAGGCAATTCTTTGGAAGTTTCATTGTATTGTATCCTACTCATTGTATTCGTCAGATTAGGAATAATGTCACTTGGTGGGATAAAACATTTCAAGGGGCCCCATCTGGCCTGCAGGCTGTAGTTTGCCCATCACTGGACTAGAAAGTTCTATAGTCACTTCCAGCTGCATTTCTATGAGCCTTTGCTCTCTCTAACTATTAAGAACATTTGCCAGAGCCCCAGTAAAAACTAAATGTAGACAAGAGGCAAAGAAACATGCTATTGTATAGTTCATATTGGTTAGTAAATACAAAGTTAAATGGAAGCTCAAATATAGAAAGCATCCTCACATCACTGAACACTGATTACTTACTCATTTATATATATTCCCTTTTGAAAAGAATTGGATGCTTTAACAGGAATGCTTTTAAGTTCTCTCTACTGTTTCATCTGTTACAGAATTTAGTCAGAGTATCTGGGTTAAATTCGTAGGGCTGTCTGAGCTTGCAGAAGTCATTTACCCTCTATAGATCTTTTTCTCTTTCTGTTAAATAAGGGAGATTAGATAGATGACTTCTAACATGACTTATAGCTTTAAACCAATTATTACAAGATCTCAGCAATTTATATGTTTAAGTCACCTCAATGTAATATATAGTTAGCAAAAAAGCAAGTGGTTGTTAATCAGTGACAACTCCTTCGAATGGATCTAAGCAGTCAGAGAGTCTGACCCATTTCTATAAGAAATCCAGAGAATAACATACCTGACAAGTGGTCATTCAACTTCTGGTTCAAGACCTCCAAGGAGAGAATCTACCATTTCTTCAGCCAATTCCATTTTTGGACTACTCTTTGAGGAAGTTTTTCTTTTCAACCCTAAGCTTAAATTTGCCTCCCCAAACCTAAATTGTCTTCTTGTAATTATTACATATTGTTCTCAGTTCTTGTTTCCTGGTCCAATGAATAAGTCTAATTCCTCTTCTAAATAGGAGTCTTTCTAGTATACATACAAAGGTTGAAAAACACGAGTGTTCTTCAGATTAAACATCCCCAGTTCTTCAATCACTCAAGAAGTATTTATTAAGTGCTTACTATATGCTAGATAGTGTGTTAATATTTTGGGGATACAAAAGTATGCAAAAAACCCAAAATGTGACTTCCCCCTCAGGGAAATTACAAATTAATGGGGGAGATTGCATGTAAAAAATAGATATAGATATGGCAAGTGAAAGTTGAAATGACTGTAGAAATGAATCATCTATGTCCTGAACATTTAGATTTTTAAACAATCCATGCCAACTGCCTAACAAATCACAATCCATTCCCCATCTAAGCTTAGGTGACTTTGAATACAGGAGGAGGCAAACTTTTCTACATTAAAACTGCTTATACATTAAAAACTGTTAAACAAATAAGACCAATTAATTAAGGAGAAACAATACAACATTTGCTAATATCTGATTTCTAATCAAAAGAAAGATTAAGTATTTTCCAAATTGAGAAGGAAAGAGAATCTCTAGATCTATAAATCATCTCTGATAATCTGATAAGGACAGCATAGTTGATAAGGAAATAACAGGACACTGGAGAAGATCTTGACTGTTAACTCATAGCTGCTTCTCGGAAGTGGCATTGAGTCACAAGTTTATTAGATAAGAAATTCAAACTCCCTTTCACCCAAAATTACAACAACACAGAGCTGTATTTTTAACATAGATAATACAACAGGCTTAGAAGCTTCAAGGTGAAGATAAGAACCAGGCTGGACTTTCAGCTATATTTTTTTATCACCAAGTCAAGTCTGAGAATAGTTTTCTCAGGGGCAAATGCCCCAGCTAAACTAAGGTTTAGGCCTTGGCTGCATTCAGACCAAAGGGGAAGAATGTTAACCTCTCTAGGAACTTAAAGCTTTTCAATAAATCAAGAAATCACAAGGATTACAAAAGGAGTAAAAAGAGGAGTCTCAGATTTTTATCTATTCTTTTATTGGCTTCCCACATATTTCCCCCTTTTCTTTAAATTAAAATGATTCATTACATAGGAAAACTTTTACTAATGAAAGGAGTCATCAATTAGTTATAATCATTAGCTATAGCTGGCTCTGATAGGACTAACAGATTAAACTGTTTATTTATGACTCTCTACAAGAGAACAGATGAAATTCCTTGAATTAAGAAAAAAGATGTCCCACTCCCCCAAATTCCTATAATCAAAGGACCATGGAATCAAAAACTGATTGATTCATATGGGACCAGTTTTCAGATAGGATATATAGGTTACTTGAGATGTACGGTTACGGGTAAACTCCTTGCATCAGTTTTAGGATTTGACTGTATTTCTGGTCAGCATAACCTAGGTTCTTACTTAAGAGCCTTTGAAGCAACAGGCAGAGGTGGTTTAGTTTCTCAGCAATGCAGGGCCAGGTTTAAACAAGGCAATAAAGATCCTCTCCCAATTTCATCAATTACATAAATTTTCTCATAATTTAGAGTTGAACTAGACTCATAATTGAATTCTAATTGAATAGAATTGGAAAAAAGCTATCTTGAGCATTGAGTCACAGGATGGGAGTCATTTTGCTCCACCCAATTGCCCCAATTCCTACTACCACTTGTTATTCCAACCCCCTCAATTACCTTACAAACAAGATGCTTACTGGGTAGCAGGAAATAAAACTTAGAGGGAAAAGTTTTGGTGGAATTGAAGATGGGTTGGTGATGTATGCAAAGAAAGAACTCCAACACAAGAACATCAACTGCAGGGGAATCTTGAAGGAAGGCAAAAATACCAAGGAGCAGAAATAATGAGGGAAGGCCTTGTGGGCATGTGGGACAGTCAGTGCCAAGTCACAAAGATAGACTATTATTATGTGAGATGAATGATTATAAATGATGAACAGGGAGTATGTTGATACTGCTGAATTTTAGCCTGTAAGGAGGAGAGGAAAATATGAGAAGAATGGAGAGACAGAAGTTGTACAGATTATGAAAAGCCTTAAAAGCAAAACCAAGTTCTTCATATTTTTCCTTGAAATACATGGAACTCATTGAGAATGATAGTGACATGGTCATACCTGGCTTTAGAAAAATTATCTTGTTAAGTGAATGAAGGATGGTTTGAAGTAGGTAGAAACTTGAGTCAGGGAGAGCAGTTTGAAACCTATTTAAATAGTCCATGCAAGAGGTGAAGGAGTCTGAGCAAGAATTTTTGTCATGTGAAAGAAGGGGATGTTGTAAAGATAAGAGAATTACTCTGGAAGCTCATTGGAAGATGGATTATAATGGGGAAAGATTTGAAATACGGAGATCAATTAGATGATTATTTGCAAACCCAGGCTTGAATTTTAAGAATTATCTGCTTCTTTTCATGTGTTCCTAAATGTAACCATAGAAAGTCCTGAAACTGAGCTGAATGGATGCCCTAAATTTTTATGCTAGTAACAACTGGACCTTTATGACAGCAAGGCAACACTACAACCCTCTAATAGATTCCTTATCTCACTCACTGCTGCTATTTCAAACATCCTCATCTCTCCTCAAGCCTCAAATGAGGATCTCACCTCTTACCTCACCAATGGGTTGGAGTTCTGCCTGTGACATATAATAGCTACGTGACCCTGCACAAGTCTTTATCATTTTAGAGTCTTCAGGAAACTTTCTAAAGTTACCTTCCATCTACTAAGTATATATCTTACATGTTATGATGTGTATATATACACACATATACATGCATATGTATGTAGAGACACATAGACAGACTCTCCCATTAGAATGTAAACTTTTTAATTTTTCTTAATGTTTATTGAGGAGAGAGAGGAACTAGCTATAGTATTGCCAAGGACAAGAAAGAAAAGAGGGTAACTGGCAATTTTTTTTAAATATACAGAAGAGAAAAGAAAGAAACTCAAAAAGGAAATATAAATGAGCAAGACAGATTTGTTAGAAATATGTTCTTTATTAAGATCAAGCAAAAAGTAGAAATATGAAGTTCTTCATATTAATTTTCTTCTTTCCTATAAAGAAATATTTAATTTTCAGAGGCCCAATAAATTAAGAGTTAATTTAAAAATATATTTATTGGGTGGCTGCTGGATAGCTCAGTGGATTGAGTGGCAGGCTTAGAGATAGGAGGTCCTAAGTTCAAATCTGGCCTCAGATATTGCCTAGCTGTGTGACCCTGGGCAAGTCACTTAACCCCCCATTGCCTAGCCCTTATTGCTCTTCAGCCTTGGAATCAATACATAGTATTGATTCTAAGGCAGGAAGTAAGGGTTTAAAAAACATTTATTCATTTATTACCAATTACATGTGATAACAAATTTCCACACAAGTTTTTCTGAGTTACATGATTAAATTTATCTCCCTTCCTTCTCTTTCCCCTCTTGGTGCTGGTAGGTATTTTTATCTGGTTTATAAATGTACTAATATGGGTGGCATGGTGCTTCTGGATTGGGCCTGATAAAGAAATGGCCTAAGGTCCTCAGATGGTATAAAGCCTAAGCTGAGTGGGGATGAGAAGCCTAAGTGAACACCAAGTTGTGGTAGTGAACACCAGTTCCCACAAATATCTGAAACTCAGCTGAACACCAAACCCCACCTAACAGTGCCCTGGACTAAGTGATTAAGTGAGAAGCTGTGAATTGAATCACACAACTTCTCTGGTTACCTGTCCAGGGGTTAAGTTGATGGATAATGTTGATGAAGAGTGGATAAATGTTAATGGTAAGTGGATAACGCAGTGACTGCAACTTTGTCTGCCTGAGTATTTCCTTTCCCCTTATATGCAAAGGATATTGTTATAAAGAATAGGGTAATGTGTATACTACCACTATTAGGCTGGTTATTAGTAGTAGTAATCTGAGATATTAATCTGAGGGAGCTTTGGTTTGGTTCCCTGATGGCTGGTGCAGGGACACCTGAGTCCTGCCACCCAGCTGGATGTTATAACAATCCTTCTTTATAACAGTGCCCAGGCAGGATCCCTAAAGGTCAATGGATGGGTAACCCTTTAAAGTCCCATCTGGGGTTGATTGATTATTGGTATTGGGCTCTATCAGCCTTGGATAACATTCCTCTGACTGCGTTGCTCCCTCCCCAGAGTGGTGATGGAATAACTACTCCAGGAAGGTACTTAATAACTTTTATCTATGTTGTTTAACAAGGGAAAGGAATGATCAGGAATGGGTTAGGGAATAGGTGACCCTATCACTAAATCTATGACAATAATCCCTCAGGACTGTAGGCTGTTCAGTAAGGCTGGGCTTGTTCTTCACCTCCTCTGGCTCAGCCTGGCCACAGCCAAACCAGAGTAAGCAAACTGTTTGGATGATGCAAATATAGATCATGGTTTCTCTCAGCTTCTTACTGCTAGTTGTTTTGCCAGTCCTACAGCCTTCAGGAAATTCCACCCTTTACACCCTCTTCTTTTTCTCCTACCCACTTCCCGGATTTCCCCTCCCCCCCTCCCCGGGATACCTAAATATCTAGAGATGGTTTAGGTGCCTAAATATCTAGGGATTCAGAGAGAATCAGAGGACCCACAGGTCAATCAATGTTCAAGATCAAATGTCCAAGGCAAGAGTTTAGGCAAGGCAAAGACAAGGTCCCAAAGACAAGGTACCACAAGACAAGGGGTCCAAGGGGTCCCTGTCAGGGGGCTCTCAGGGTATTTATATCCTCTCTGCCCAACTGCCTTTTCTCCTATCCTCCGGGAACATTCCAATGTCCAACTGTCTTCACCTGTCAATCAAGGTGTGACTCTCAATTCCCAGAGTTTGAATATAACAATATCAAACTGATTTTTTTAGAATAACAGCAGCCTTCACCTAAATTAGGTTTAAGGATTTAATTGCAATCAACTCAGGGGAAGGAATCAGGGTTGAAGGAAGAAGGTGTTGGGAATCTATGCTAGACTGTAGATGATGAGATTTGTTGGTCAATGACTAATCAAGTTGTAACTGTTGGCTGGAGAGATTCCTCTCTCTCTGGCCCTGGCCAGGCATCTTTGGCCCTGACCAGGTGGACTGAGGATTGATATTGTTCTTCTTGATATACAGGTAGTTGATATATGTCTCAGCTTTATTCTGTAGTTGGTGATGTGGTAATCAATGAAACAGGATACAGGTAACTTAAGCAGGTTGATTGGCTTACCCAGCCAGCCACCCGGGATCCCCTTCTCAAGAGTGAGAGCGACTCCTGATTCAGCTCCTGCCTTTTATAGTGCTGGCAGTAACTGCCTTTTGCCCCCTGGTTCATGGCATTTGGGTAAGTTCTAAATTCCAAACTGCTGGTTGTCATTCATTCTGTTCTCCATTTTTTTTTATCAGAAATAGATATTACAAAAGCATATTTCCATATTGTTCATTTTTGTGAGTAATTTTATAAAGCAAACCCCCAAAACAAAAAACCCAAATAAACAATTGAAAAATCATATATGCCTTCATCTGCATTCTGACTTCAACAGTTCTTTCTCTAGAGATGGATAGCGTTCTTCATCATAAGTCCCTCAGAATTGTCCTGGATCATTCTATTTCTGATAATAACTAAGTCTTTCAGAGTTGACCATACCACGGTATTGCCGTTATAGTGAACGCTGTTTTCTTGGTATTGTTTATTTCATTCTGCATCGGTTCATGTAGGTTTTTCTAGCTCTTTTTGAAATAATCCTATTCATCATTTCATATAGCACAGTATTATCCCATCACCATCATATACCACAATTTATTTAGTCATTCCCCAATTGATTGACATCCTCTTAATTTCCAATTATTTACATCACAAAAAGAGCAGCTATAAATATTTTTTTGTACAAGTTGGTCTCTCTCACCTCCTCCTGTCCTTTCTTATCTCTTTGGGATACAGACTTGGTTGTAGTATAGTGGATCAAAGGATATGTGTTGCTTTATAGCCCTTTAGACACAATTCCAAATTGCCCTCCAGAATGATTGGCTCAATTCAAAGTTCTACCAGCAATGTATTAGGGTCCCAATTTTGCCACATCTCCTCTAACATTTACCATTTTCCTTTGTGGTCATATTGGCCGATATGATAGATGTCAAGTTGTACCTCGGTGTTGTTTTAATTTACATTTCTCTAATCAAGAGGCAGTTAGAACATTTTTTTAATATGATTATTGATTGCTTCAACTGAAAACTGCCTTTTCCTATCCTTTGACCATTTGTCAATTGGAGAATGATTGTATTCTTATAAATGATTTAATTCTCTATATATTTGTGAAATTAGATCTTTATCAGAGAAATTTGTTATAAAAATTTCCTCAGTTTGCCGTTTTCCTACTAATTTTGTTTTAATTGATTTTGTTTGTATAAACACTTTTTAATTTAATATAATCAAAATTATTCATTTTATATCCTGTAATGCTATCTCTTATTTGGCCATAAATTCTTTTCTTCTCTATAGGTCTTATAGTAAACTATTCTATGTTCCCCTAATTAATTTTCAATATCATCCTTTATGTCTAAATCATATATCCAGGTTGACCTTATCTTGGTATAGGGTGTGAGATGTTGATCTATATCTAATTTTTGCCATACTGTTTCCCAATTTTCCAAGCTGTTTTTGTCAAATAGGGAGTTCTTATCCAAAAAAAGCTGGAATCTTTGGGTTCATCAAACATTATATTGTTGAGGTCATATACTCCTACTCTATTCTACTGATCCACCCTTCTATTTCTTAGCCAGTATCAGATTATTTTGATGAATACTGCTTTCTAGTACAGTTTAAGATCTGGTACTTCTAGGTCACCCAGAGTTAGGCAGGGACTATTTTTTGTCTTTCATTCCATTGCTAGGACCAAGTATAATGCCTGGAACAGTGTATTTAAGAAATTTTTGTTGATTGATTGATAATTTGTGGATTATTTTTCTAGTAGATAGACTATACACAGTAAGAGTCCCCATTAACTAATAAAACCATATGATTAGACACAAAAAACAAAAAAAAACCCATAATGAAAGATCTTTATACAAAAATATTCATAGCTGTGCTTTTTGTGGTGGCAAAAAATTGAAAAATTAGGTGGTGTCCCTTGATTGGGTGTATCTGAACAAATTGTGTTATCTGATGGTGATAGAATACTACTGTACAATAAGGCATGATAGACTGCTGAACTTCCATATGATATGGAAAGACCTCCACAAACTGATGTGGAGTGAAATGAGCAGAACCAAGAGAACATTGTACAGAATAATTGAAACATTATGGGACAATCAAATGGAATCAACTTTGCTAGTGATAGCAATGTAATGATCCAGGACAATTATGAGGAAATTATGAAAAAGAATGCTATCCACATTGAGAGAAAGAACTGTGGGAGTAGAAATGCAGAAGAAAAACATTTGATTTTTCACTTATTTACGTGGGCATGGAAAAGCCCAGAGGTCTGGACTTTTTATGTGGGGTTTGGTTTTTAAAAGAATATTACAAAAATGAATACTATGGAAATAGGTATTGAGTGATAATAAATATATAACCAAGAGCAATTGCTTGTCATCTCTGGAAGGAAGGAGGGAAAAAGGGGAGGGAAAGAACATGAATCAAGTAAACATGGAAAAATGCTTAAATAAAAAAATTTAAAAAATTTTAAGAATGAATGATAGAGCTCAGAGAAGCAAAAAGAAATGTATGCCCTAGTTTTGTTGATATCTTAAAATTTTTTATTTATATTAATACATTTTATTTTAAATTTACTTTGGTTTAGAATACATCCTATCTGTGCTGTTACTTTCTCCTAAAATACTCTAGGTCTTAGCATCTCTCATGCCTTTATGCTCTAAGGACATTTTAACTTTCAATTTATGTTATATAAGGGTGGAGTCAAGATGGCCACTTTGACACAGCAAAAGTCCAGACCTCTGTGAAAACCCTTCCATACCAATAAAAAACAAAGTGCTTCAAGGGGACAGAAAACCAAATCTAACAATAGGACAGAGCCAGGGGACCCTTCTGCCTGATTCAACTTAAAAGATACTCAAAAGAGCATGAATTTTTTGGGTTTAAGGAAAAGGAAGAAGGAAGGTCCTAGGACCACTCTCTCACCTACTGTGTTGATCCTCTGGCCATAGCTGGAATCTCAGGGTGAGGGCTCCAGCCCAGAGGGAGTGCCTTTCTGCCACAGATAGGCCAGGCCCTAGGTGCTGACCTCAGCCTAGAGGGAGGTAGCTGGAGGAGAGGCTGGGGAGGGGAGGGCAGCCTAGTGGTAGCCACCACTTTCCATCTTGGTGGCCCCTGGCTTCTCTAGCTTTTGGCCTCAGGGCACATCCAGTTCTACAGGAAAGCTTCACACTGGGAATAATTTAGTCTATCAATAGGGCAAATAAGAAGCCTTCAGAGGGCAGGGAAGCTCAATCTCCAACAGTATTCCCCCATGGACTGATCTGAGAGGCTGAGAGCCACTGAAAGAATCCAGCTGACTGGGATTCCAGGGCAAAAGCTAACAGAATACCATGTTACAGGGTGGGAAGCAGCTCCTTTCAGTCACTACACCTTCACCTATGCCTTAAGCTTTTGCTGTCAGCTGGGGAAGATTTGACCTCAGGACTCATTAATATGCCATCAGCCTAATCTAATCAATCAGCAGAGCAGAGAAGAATCCCCTTCAGGGCAGAATAGCTCACACTCACAAATCCAGAAAATAAATAGAGGAGCAAGATTGTAGCCAATGGCAGAGAGGAAAGAAGGAAAAAATATGAGTAAACAACAAAAAGATGAAAAAAGAAATTACAATCAGTAGCTTCTATCCAGGTAATGAGCAAAGAGCAAATGGAACAGAAGACAGTCAATGAACACCAAGCAAAAACGCAAAAACTCCAGAAAACTGGACAAAGGCTTTGGAAAAACTCAAAACACAATTCAAAAAACTATTAAGAGAGCCTGAAGAACTTAAAAAACAAAATAGGTTATCTGGAAACACAGACACATGAACTAAAGTAAGAAAATAGTGTCTTGAAAGCCAGAATTGACCAGCTTGAAAATGAAGCAAAGAAAGTGAAAGATGACCTTCAAAGAAAATTAGACCAAAAGGAGAAGGATGACAAAAAGCCATGGATCAAGTTCAGTCTTTAAAAATTAGAATCCAGCAACTAGAAGCAAATTACTTCACAAGGCAGCAAGAGTCTATAAAGTAAAATCAAAAGAATAAAACAATTGAGAAAAATATGAAATACCTTATTGATAATACTACACACCTGGAAAACACATCCAGAAGAGACAATTTAAGAATTATTGGATTACCAGAAAATCATGACAAAAATTATCCCTTATATAGACTTTTGGGGTTTGACCTAATCTCAACTGATATTCCTTTAGGATATCCCATCTTTTCTATTCTCAAACTGAACTTTCTTTAATGTATCTTCTCCTCTAATTAGATTGAGAGCTCTTTGCAAGCAGAGATGATCTTTGTTTTCCTCTGTATCCCTAGTACAAACACTTTTATTCTTAGCAATAATAATAATAATCTTAGCTTAAAAAATCAATTATTCATTCTGTTTGTTTTTATCGCAAAAATGCTGATACAAATATTTTATTATGTGTGGGATGCTTCTTTCTGTCTCTGTTTTGAGGATATATGCCTATGTAATGCAGAATTTATGCAAGATCTCTTGCATTTGCAAAATTACCCTAGGCAATCCTGGCAGTTAGGGGAATGGAACTTTCGCCCAGATAGTGCCAGTCTCAAGACCTGACTGTTGGAGCTGGGACTATAAATATCCCTGCAGAACTGACCTGGGGGTTCTGCTTTCCTTGACCTCACCCAGACACCCAGCTACCCTTTGACTTCTCCTTGGGGACCCTAGGAGTTGGAAGGGAGGTTGGGTTGTGGAACGTGGGCAGGAATTAGCTTAGGTCAGCCTAGCCACAGGGACACCCCTAAACCAAATCATCAACCTCATCTGTCTAGCTGGTGGACCACTTAACATCAGGGCAATGGAAATTATCTCTGGCTAAGGGGCTGGTTCCCTCAACCTGATCTTGCCTTCTGAGGCCCTCTGCCAACACTGGCCCATCACCCTTAGCAACAGCTTGTCCAGACCCTCACCCTTATTCCTCAGTTTTTCCCTCCTGTGTTTGAATAAACCCTTAGCCTGATACTGTGAGCTTCTATAGTTATTTGTACATCTTCCAGGGCTAAGGGGCTGTGGAGAGGAAAGATAGCAACCTCCTGACTTTGGAAGGAGTATTGGCCAAGCATCCATTTTACTCAGAAAGTATGACAGCTTCACTTCCTGTTGGTTACTGGTTTCACTCCAGCAGGTAGGGGCTCCTCACTCTCTACCTTAAAGGAGCAGAGAGACCAACTGGGCATTTCAGCTCAGGCATACACATCCCTGGCTGTCTCAAATCAACGAATACTGTAGTTGTAGCCTCCCTGGCCCAAGTGACCCACTGATATCACCAGCTCCCCTAATATCAGCCATTTCACCCCTTTATTACACCTAGTATTGACCAAAAGGAATGGATGCTTAGTCTCTTTTTTTCCATTAGCCTAAACTGTTTCCCAGAATTTTTAGTCCAATTCATTGGTTCACCAGTAATTATTGTGACTGCCTTCCCTTTCCAACATTGTATATTTACATTTTTTGCCAACTTTGACAATTCTGGGGTTTGAGACAAATGCTAAAAGTGTCTTTGATTTGCATGGAAATAGATTTTGAATTATCTATAACATTCTGCCCCATTACTGCAGATAACTAAGAGATGAAACTTCAAACTATTTTACTCTATGCTCAAGAAAGTATAAGAGGGTGAAATGGGCAATTTGCATAATGCTATTAGAATAGATCCATAGGAAATTATCATTATTGGGAGGAGGTAGATTAATAATCTGGAACAAACACTTAGCCCTGATAATCTTTCCAATTGAAATAGGAAAATGGTTCTCTCTAATTAGGTCTTTAGGGCATTATCCTTGTAGTACTTGAAAGTTTTGAAGTTCTAGGAGTCAAAATTTTAAATCACTTTAGGGACAAAATAACTCCCTAAGAGCAAACAGGGATTTAAGGTGCCTTCTAGAGACCATGGCTTGCCCTTTTGAAATGTCTTTGGACTTTCACTATGGACTCAGCAACTCCATGTGGGTTGCTTGCCAAATGAAATTAACCTTTGCCTTAGGATATGCAGCTCTTTCTTTTCCTCATTTTTTCCTGATTTGTGAACAATAACAATTTAATTATGCTCTCCTTGATAATTTTTCAGGAATAAGTATGTCTTGAATATACAGGGTATTTTATTTGGTATATCTGCAGCTTTGTGGTAGATGTAAATAACTATGACACCCTGGAGTGATGCCTCTCCACTTTAGAACTACCTTTTTAACCATCAGCTAAACAATTTTCAAAAATCTTCCAAAGTTGATTGAAAATATTGAAAGTGAAAATAAGAAGAAGGCAATCTGCTATTTACTGGATTCCAGGAGGAGAGGTGACCTTTCAAGAAGAGGTAAACTGAAATGAAGACCACACAAATACTAATCAGTTTATCTTGACCAATGTTCTGTCTGACTCATGTTGATGAGCTTAGTGAAACAAATGGTTGCAGAGAGGAAGATCTAGGCTTTATTAAAGGAAAAAATGAGTACTATCTGATTTTCTAATAGTCAGTACTGACCAAAAATGGAATAGGTGGTTCTAGTGGATAGAAGGTTCCTATCCTTGGAAATCTTCAACCTGAGGTTGAGTTGGGTTGATGAGTGTTGTTGAAGGTACAGATTCTGTTCCATTCAAAATTTATGGTTCTTTATATTATGTTTTGTATACTCTGTGAAGTCTTATTAGTGTGAGGGTGCTATACATGTATGCATTTGTATTTTAATCAAATAAAAGAGATTTCTATTGTTAACCTTGTAAAAATAATCAAAGAGAAAACAATTTCCATGACAGTTATGTTTTTTTTTCTTGGAGAGATAATTCACATACAGGAATGTGGAAATCCAGATTAAAATTGAATTCCCAAACAGACAGAATTTCCAGTGATAACTTTTCCTTTGTGAAGAATTAGGGAAGGATGAGTAATCTTGGGGAACTAAAAAAATCATACAACAGTAGATGCTCAGCATCCATTTAGAATGTTAGGTACACAGAACCAAAGTGGTATTTACTCTTGTGCAGGATTTATGCCCACGATAGGCACCTCAGGGTTTATGGTCAAGACAGGCACTTCTGCATATCTTTAATCCTCTTTCTCAGAATCTGTATAGTTTAGTAACTCTGATAATGCTAGGTTGTTAGCTATAAGATAAATTATAGATGCCTGGAAAAAAATGTGTCCTGATCCTATTCATTCCCAGACTCACTGTTATTGTCATCTCCACACTATCATCTGAACTTCTAACAAGTTAGTGCTTAGAGAGTGTTCAAATATGATTGCTCTCTGTATGTCTGTCTCCATTTTTCTGTCTCTTTTTCATTCACCATCACAGAGAAGAAAAAAAGTTGTGCTGCTGTGTTACAGCCTGTGCCTGAAAGGACAACATGAAAGGTAAAGTTTTCAGTAATCATGCATATTATCTTTTAACTTCTAGAATTTGTTTTGCTTTTCCATTTATCATCCTATCATTCAAATTCATTTGCCATTCCGATGATCTTTGCAGTGCTGTGTCTAATTAAGTTCATGTGAGATGAATTAATCTCTGGGGAAAAAATCGCATCACCTCAGCAATCTATGACTTCTGTGCCTGTTATAGACCAGAAACAGTATGAAACTGGCTTGTGCTGATACAGTATTCACATTAACTCCATTGCTACTCATTGTTGTCTCTTATACTTTAATCATCTCCAGTATCCTAAAGATCCACTCAGCTGAAGGGAGAAGTAAAGCTTTTTCTACCTGCTCAGCCCACCTGACTGTTGTGATTATATTCTATGGGACCATCCTGTTCATGTACATGAAACCCAAATCCAAACAATCACTTAATTCAGATAAATTACAAGCCACTGACAGACTTTTTTCCATGTTCTATGGAGTCATGACACCCATGATGAATTCTTTAATCTATAGTCTGAAGAACAAGGATGTAAAAGAGGCAGTGAAACTGCTGGGCAGGAAAGTTTTTAGCAAATAAGTGTAAAAGTCTTTGTCCTTTGTTCAAATGAGTGATAGAATGTATAGAAGATGCCCATTTTATCTCACACTAATGTCCAAATTGACTGAGAAGTCAAAATAATGCTGGCAGGGATGTTGAGAAAGTACACATTCCTATGTGCTAATGTAATGGCAAATGGAGCACATAAAAATAATTTCTGAAATAATATTCATTTTTTATCCAATAATCCCATTATTGAGATTATACCTTGACTACCACTATAACTTTAAAGACAGTCATTTCCTCAAAGTTAACAGTACTATTTAGAATCACAAAAAATTAGAAATCACGTAAATTAGCCAAACAGAAAATGACTGAATAAAAATGATGTATATGTATTCTTTGAAGTAGATGAAGCCTAAAATTTCATCAGTTAGCAATAGAGAATTGTATGGCTACATGATGAAGTTAGAATGAGGGGTGCAAAGTCCTAGTGCTTCACTGTTATTTTCAAGATGTTGAGAGAAAGCATTAAGACCCCCAAGGAAGCAGTACCAGGGTAAAGTTATGGGAGGATACAGAGAAGAGCATCACAAAAGGGCCAGGCCTGGACGAGTTGCAATCTATAGAACAGTGCTATTGGTGTTCATACATTGAAGATGCCCATTTGGATTTGAGTAATATCAATGAAATAAAGTCTTTGGTTGCAGAATGAAGCTGTTTTAGGTAATAGTTACTGCAAAAGACCATCTAGTAAGTTATAAAGACTATATATGGAGGGAATATATATATATATATATATATACACTGAAAAAATCATGATGACTCTAACAGTCCATCAGTTAAAAGAATTTGATGTCTATGTCACATGATAGGATGTTTGGAATGATAAACTAAATTATTTAAAACAAAAATAGCAGAAGTGGAAATTATTTAGCTTTTGTGTGTCTCAGTTTCTTTATTTGTAAAATGAATTGCCTGGGCTAGATTATTTCTAAGGCTCCTTCCAGTTCTAATAATAAACCAGACAGGACATTTTTAATCACCTATGCTTTATTCACCTCCTTCCAGGCACTAAATTTTCAAGGAGAGACTAGGGAAGAAGATCATTACTTGGGACAGATGCTCCAGAGCAGAGGGTGGAGACAAGGATCTGTCCCACCCTTTATTAAACAGCAAAAATTCATTTTACTGTTTTGGGGAAAGTTACTCATGTAATTTTAGTTCTGACCAGAAGAACCAAAACATCCTGATCTACATTCAGTGTCATCTACTCCTTTAAACTTCCTAGAGTTTTGCATAAAAACAGGTTCACAAATCAGCTTTGCAACCCAGTCACCCTTTTTCATTTCAAACATTTCTTTGCCAGAATTAAATAGTGCTACACAAGAATTTCCTCTGTTATCTTGATCTATGACAATAGCTTCTATCTTTATGAAACATTTTGCAGCCAACGCAGAGCATGAAAGAAACTCTATAATACTGAGGAGGAAGAGAAATCTGAATGTCTTGTTTTCATGAACCCTTTCTCCAGGGCTGGTGTTATCTTAGGCACTGTCCAAGACATGGCCCTAAGCCCATGCCTACTCATTTGATGGGGCAGTGGCAAGCTTGGAGAGGTGGGAGAAGCGGAGGCCATTGGGGTTTCCTTATGCTGTGTGTGCTAGCCTGGTTGCAGGGGGTAGAGGAAGGTGACAGTAGGGTAGCTTTGGAAGAGGGCATGATTGCAGAAAGATAGCAGAAGATGGCAGTTAAAGAGACCGATAAAAGCTTAAGGTCCAGTTCAATACTGACATGGTTATTCAGTTTTACATACAACTTTAAAAACTCCAAATATATGGTTAGTGATGAGGTCAACCACCATCTGCAGCACTGAAGCTCCCAGTTAGGTACATGATACACAAATGTGACTGAGCAGTAATATATTTGAATGTATAAAAGATAAAACATCTGCTCTGTGTTCTTTGAATTTTTACAGGTAAAATGGAAAAGATAAATGAAACCTCTGTGACAGAATTCTTCCTAAAAGGACTTTCTGGCTATCCCAGGCTTGAGATTATTTTCTTTGTCCTGATCCTGGTAATGTATATGGTCATTCTTCTGGGCAATGGCATCCTCATTGTAATCAGCATCTTAGACCCCCACCTCCACACTCCCATGTACTTCTTCCTCAGTAACCTCTCTTTCCTGGACATCTGCTACACATCTACCTCGATTCCTCCTACATTGGTGAGCTTCTTATCTCAAAGAAAAACCATTTCTTTTTCTGGGTGTGCAGTGCAGATGTTCCTTGGCTTGGCAATGGGGACCACAGAATGTGTACTCCTGGCCATGATGGCCTTTGATCGCTATGTGGCCATCTGCAACCCCTTGAGGTACCCCATCATCATGAGCAAGATTGTTTATGTGCAGATGGCAGCTGGTTCCTGGGTAGCAGGAGGTGTCAACTCACTGGTGCAAACAATTCTCGTGGTCCAGTTGCCTTTCTGCAGGAATAATGTCATCAATCATTTCAGCTGTGAAATCCTCGCTGTCATGAAACTGGCTTGTGCTGATATCTCTGGCAATGAATTTATCATGTTAGTAGCCACAACAGTATTCACATTAACTCCATTGCTACTCATTGTTGTCTCTTATACTTTAATCATCTCCAGTATCCTAAAGAT
The DNA here is from genome assembly GCF_016433145.1 of Gracilinanus agilis. NCBI lineage: Eukaryota > Metazoa > Chordata > Mammalia > Didelphimorphia > Didelphidae > Gracilinanus > Gracilinanus agilis. Next base: position 149,642,709 of record NC_058130.1, read on the forward strand.
CCACTCAGCTGAAGGGAGAAGTAAAGCTTTTTCTACCTGCTCAGCCCACCTGACTGTTGTGATTATATTCTATGGGACCATCCTGTTCATGTACATGAAACCCAAATCCAAACAATCACTTAATTCAGATAAATTACAAGCCACAGACAAACTTATTTCCATGTTCTATGGAGTCATGACACCCATGATGAATCCTTTAATCTATAGTCTGAGGAACAAGGATATAAAAGAGGCAGTGAAACTGCTGGGCAGGAAGGTTTTTAGCAAATAAGTATGAAAGTTTTTGTCCTTTGTTCGAATGAGTGATAGAATGTATAGAAGAGTAGCAGGAAAACCAGTTAAGATGCCTACTCAATGCATGAGTTCCATCAGTAAATCAGTCAGAAAACATTATGCACCCACTATCTGCTAGGCCCTTGTTTTATACTGATAATATAAAGTCAAAAATAAAACATTCTCTGCATTCAAAGAGCTTCCATACTTTTGGGAGAGCTAGCATGTACACATAAATATATGTACCCTATATATACAAAATAAAATGTAAAACAGTTTTGGTGGGTGGCACAAGTATCTTGGAGAGAGAAAAAAACGAAAGACCCTATATGAGAGATGGCATTTGAGCCAAACTTTGGACCCCAAAATCTGATATAGTGGATAAGTGAATTATAGGCATATGGAGTTAGAAAAGAGAATAACACAAAGGCTAAGATGGTTGTTCTGTGTAGAGTGTGAGGTAGAATAATATTATAAGTATGGGAAAGAATATCACTTTGGCAGTTATGTGGAAAATTGCAAAGAATAAGTGAGAAACATTAGATGGGCCCTTCTTGGGACTAAATTCTCTGACTTTTCCTTGTTTTTTTTTTCTAATTCTGGTAATTGTGAAGTCCAATTAATCATACTATATGCAAGAAACTTTTTTAAATTGTATTGTCAATTTTCTCTCCCTACTGATAAAAAACTACCAAGCCTACTTAGAATTTCATGACATCATGAAACCTTCTTGGGAACCACTGATATATTGTTGAAAGAGTCATTGATTTAGAGTTGGATGATCTGGACATTTTATCCCTGCCTCCTCATTTTTCTAGTTTTATATCTATGGGGAGGTCTTAACCTTTTTGAGCCTCAATTTCCTCATTTATAAAATGAATATGCAGTATGGTAATACAGTAAGACCTTTGGATGGAACTTAGGGCAGGAAAGAGAATGAACAGAATGAATTTAGCATATGTCTGCAGATGGTAGCTTCTCTAATCAGTTAATAAGCATTCAACACATTTAACAATATGTTAGACACTGTGCTAAGTGCTGTGAGTACAAAAAAGAAGGAAAAGGGGAGTCTGTGTCCTCAAGGAGCTTATAATGGGGAGACAACATGGAAACAAGTGTATATAAAGCAAGCTACATATGTTATCAATGAAGCACTAGAATTAAGGGAAACTTGAAAAGGCTTCGAAGAAACGATACATTTTTGTTTGGAATATAAAGGAACCAGGGAAATCATGGATGGAGTTGAGGAGGCAGAACATTCCAGGCATATGGGAAAATGCCAGGAGGCAAGAGATTGAATATCTCAGTCATGGAACATAAACGCAGTATGGAGCATAAAGCCAGTATATGTCAGGGAATAAGATGCAAAAAGACTGGAAATGTAGGAGGCATTATGAAGGATGTTGAATGTTAAACTTCTTCCTTGGATGGTATTTCATTAAGGACTATACTACATTTCAAATTTAATTTGTGCAAAATTGGTATTCTTTTTATCAGGAAAATAGTGAGATTCTGATATTCAATGACAAAGGAGCTTGGGTAGAATATAAAATATTGGAAAAGGAAGGAATTTGATTCTTCTGCCCTCAAAATTATGCTAATATATATATTTAAATATTTTCCATGTTTCCATATTTCATTTTCTTTCCCTCCTCTTTTCCCTCCCCCATCCAATAAGCACCTTTACTGGGTTATACAAATGTTATCATTTTACCTATTTCCATATTATTCATTTTTGCAATAGAGTAATCTTTTAAAAACCAGCAGTTTTTGTGAAATAGTGGATTCGTGTCCCAAAAGATAGGAACTTTGGGTTTATTGTACATTATCTTGCTGAGGCCATTCACTCCAAGTCTATTTCACTGATCCACCCTTCTGTCTCTTAGCCAGTACCATACCATTTTGATGGCCACGGCTTTATAGTATAGTTTAATATCTGGTACTGCTAGACCACATTCCTTCACATTTTTTTTTCATTATTTCTCTTGATATTCTTGATCTTTTGTTATTCCAAATGAACTTTTATAGTTTTTTCTAATTCAGTAAAAAAGTTTTTTGTTAGTTTGATGGGTATGGTGCTAAATAGGTAAATTAATTTGGGTAGAATGGTCATTTTTATTATGTTAGCTCATCCTACCCATGAGCAATCAATGTTTTTCCAATTGTTTAGATCTAGTTTTAATTGTTTGGAAAGTGTTTTGTGGTTGTTTTAATATAATTCCTGTGTTTGTTTTGGTAGATAGATTCCTAAGCATTTTATGTTGTCTAGGGTGATTTTAAATGGTGTTTCTCCTTCTAACTCTTATTGCTGTGATGTGTTTTAATGATCACCACTTTATAGTGTAATTCTAGGCTTCTATCCTTCACATATTTCTATTAGTCCCCTTGATATTTTTGATCTTTTGTGCTTTCAGATGAACATTATAATAATTTTTTCTAATTTTATAAAGAAAGTTTTTTTGATTGTTTGATAGATATGAACAAGTAAATTAGTTTAACCAGGATTGTCATTTTTATTATATTAGTACTTCCTACTCACAGATAATGTTTTTCCAATTATTTAGATCTAGTTTTATTTGCATGAAAATTGTTTTGTAGTTTTGTTCATATAATTCTTGAGTTTATCTTGACAGATAGATTTCAAAATATTTTATATTACCTAGAGTGGTTTTATTTATTTTCCTTTCTTTTTTAAAAAAAAAATAGAACATTTTCCCATGGTTACATGATTCATGATTTCCTCCTCTCCCTTATTCACTCCCAGAGCTGACATGCAGTTCCACTTGGTTATACATGTAACATTGTTCAAAGTCTATTTCCAAGCTATTCATATTTTTGGTAGAGTGATCTTTTAACATAAAACCGTAATCACATCCATATTGAGCTACATGGTTGATCACATGTTTTTCTTCTGCATTTCTGTTCCTACCACTCTTTCTCTGGATATGGATAGCATTCTTTTTTATAAGTTCCTCTGAATTTTCCTGGGTTATTGCATTGCTGCTAGTAGAAAAGTCCATTATATATGACTGTGTGATCAGTCCCTGTGTACAATGTTCTCCTGGTTTTGCTCCTTTGACTCTGCATCAATTCCTAGAGGTCATTCCAGTTCACATGGAATTCCTCCAGTTCATTATTCCTTTGAGCACAATAGTATTCCATCACCATCAGATGCAACAATTTACTCAGCCATTCCCTAATCAATGGATGTCCCCTCATTTTCCAATTTTTTGCCACCACAAAGATCATGGCTATAAATATTTTCATACAAGTTTTTTCCTTATTATTTCTTTGGGGCATAAACCCAACAGTGGTATGACTGGGTCAAAGGGTAGGCAGTCTTTTAAAGCCCTTTGCACATAGTTCCAAATTGCCTTTCAGAATGGTTGGACCAATTCACAACTACACTAGCAGTGTATTAATGTCCCAATTTTGCTACATCCCCTCCAATATTTATCACTTTTCTTTGCTGCTATATTGGCAAGTCTGCTAGGTGTGAGGTGGTACCTCAGAGATGTCTTAATTTGCATTTCTCCTAGAGTGATTTTAAATGGAGCCTCTCTTACTAACTCTTGCTGCTGATTTTTTATTGGAAATAAATAGAAATGCTGATGATATATAGGTTTATCTTGTATCCTGAAAATTTGCTAAAATTATTAATTATTTCCACTACCATTTTAGTTCATTTTCTTGGGTTCTCTAGATATTTCATCACATCATCTGTGAAAGTGATATAGTAGTTTCCTCACTACCTACTTTAATCCCTTCAATTTCTTTTTCTTCTCTAATTGCTACTGCTAGTGTTTCTAGTAGAATATTAAATAATAGTGGTGATAATGGGCATTCTTGCTTCACTCCTGATCTTACTGGGAAGGCTCCTAACTTATCCCCATTGCAGATGATACTGGCTGATGGTTTTAAATCAATACTGTTTATTATTTTGAGGAAAGATCCTTCTATTTCTATACTTTCTGGTGTTTTTAAATTTTTTTAAACCCTTAACTTCTGTGTATTAGCTCCTAGGTGGAAGAGTGGTAAGGGTGGGCAATGGGGGTCAAGTGACTTGCCCAGGGTCACAGAGCTGGGAAGTGTCTGAGGTCAGATTTGAACCTAGGACCTCCCATCTCTAGGCCTGGCTCTCAATCCACTGAGCTACCCAGCTGCCCCACTTTCTGGTGTTTTTAATAGGAATAGGTGTTGTATTTTTTCAAAGGCTTTTTTCTGTATCTATTGAGATAATCATGTGGTTTCTGTTAGTTTGGTTATTGATATGGTCAATTATGTGGATGGTTCTCCTAATGTTAAACCAGCCTTGCATTCCTGGTATAAATCCCACCTAGTCATAGTGAATAATCCTTGTAATGACTTGCTGTAGTCTCCTTGCTTAGTATTTTATTTAAGATTTTTGCATCTATATTCATTAAGGAGATTGGTCTGTAGTTTTCTTTCTGTTTTTTGGTCTTTCTGTTTAGGGAGTCAGTACCATATTTGTGTCATAAAATGAATTTGGTAAGACTCCTTTGCTTATTTTGTCAAATAGTTTGTGTAGTATTGAGATTAGTTGTTCTTTAAATGTTTGATAGAATTCATTTGTGAATCCCTCAGGCCCTAGGGATTTTTTCTTGGGAAGTTCCTTGATGGTTTAGCACTCAATTTACCATGTCACTTGACTGCTTTGTATGTCAGTGTCATATCTTAACAAAATTGGAAACAATTCACCAATTCTATACAAAGGTTTCATATTATTTATATCAACGGTATATATGCTTAGTTCCAAGGTAGAAAATAATGCATTGTTGATAAGTGTAGGTAAATCAGAAATGATAATTTTACTTCTAAACATAAATTAGATGAAATTTAGGAGCTACTAAATCCTGAAGAGAGAAGTTGTAGAACATGTCAATGTGCCATATTTTTAAAAGCACTAATAACCAAACAACAGGCAAAAAAATAACATAGAAAACTTCTTGCTTAACCAAAAATGAAACAAAACAAAGAAAAGTTTATTGAAGGAAGACAGATAAAAGAAATACACCCAGCTATGTAGAGATTGTATTAAGAAAGATCCTTGTTTTAGGGAATGAAGAAGGCTTAAATGTCCCATTAAGAAGAATGATTTGCTTCCCTTAGAATTAGTATTACATGAGGGTAATTAACACTTTTGGCTTTTTGTAGAATTTTTATAATCATCTAAGTCATATGAGTTTATTTACAAAGATGAGGGTGCAAACCATTTTCATTTCAAGGATATTTGAGAAGTATATGGCTTTTTACTTTTCATGAAATGAAGGACAATTTCCAAGAAGGAAAAGATAAAAATTACAGACTCCTTTTTCTGTAAAACTGAAAATCTTTAGTTAATGAAAACTTAAGAAGTTATGTCCAAAAATGCAATAACACACATATTAAATTATTTAGCTAATCAGATGGGCAATGTTAGATAATAAAACTAAACAGTATATAAATTATCATGGCTAAGATTAGACATGGAGAATAGCTGAGAATATACATCTCCCTCCTTTTTGACAGAAGTGGATCATTCTGGTTATAGAATATTGCATATAATATCAGAACCAATTCATATGCTGTTTACTTGTACCAAATTGTTCTCTTTTTAAAGTAAATTATCTGTTATAACAGATTGCTTAATGGGAGGGGAGCCATGTTCAGAAGTCAAAATGATGTAAAACTTAAAAAAAATCAATTAAAATGTATAAAGTGTTAAAGGTTGGATTTGAACTAGATATTCTTGACTCCGAAAGCAATAATTTAAGCTTTTAACAAGAGTAAAGAAGCAGAAAGGTGCAGTGAGAAAAGCTCTGGATTGAGAGATAGGAAGGATATATTTGAACGCTAGTCATGGTGTTTTCAGGCTTGATAACCCAAAACAAGCTTTTCATTGGCATTTCCCATACATAAAATTACCCAGCTCAGTTAGGGAAAGGTTTTGAAACCAGTTAGAGATAAAAATTAATATTGTTTCTGATTTCTACTATTTTAAATTTATAATGTGCTTATTTATTCTGGACTGACTGATTTTTAATATCTGTCTAAAAATGCTCTGTCCCAGTCTAAATTGGCTTAGAGGTGTGATTAAAGGGGAGTGTTGACTTTGAACTAACTTCCCCTCTTTCCCTCACACATTTGTTACTAATCCATTTAACCTGGGACCCCTGTTTTGCTTAGCTATTAAGGAAGAATCTCCTTCAGCTGGGCTTCTCCCCAAAGGACAGTTCTTTTATTCTTGCTTTTTCTAGTCAAAAATAGGGGCGATTTGGTCTCCCCAAAGGGAAGGCTAACCTGAGCAATCCTGATTAACATCTCTTAATCACCAGAGGCACAGTGGAATGAGTGCTGCACTTGCAGACAGAAAGACTCATCTTAAATTCTAATTTGGCCTCAGAAACTTTTAGCTATGTGACCTTGAGTGAGCACCTGCAACTATTTGCCTCAGTTCCTCATCTGTAAAATGAGCTGGAGAAGAAAATGGCAAACCACTCCAGTGTCTTTGTCAAGAAAACTTCAAATGAGGTCAGGAAGAGTTAGAAATGAGTGAACAACATTGAAGAGAAGGGCATTATCAGCCATATTTGAGGGCCAATCCTCTTTCCCAGTCACATCTGATCATGAGATTTACCAACTCTCCATACCCACCCCTTCCTATTGGCTTTCATGGTCTTTTCCATCCTATTGGAGTCCCTCATTTTATTGAGCTGACCAGAGTGATACACCTTCTTAACAGCTATGCTTTTCACTTTTTATAAACTATTATTTTACCCAGAAAACTTGCCTCAATCACCTTAATTGTAATCACCACAAACATATTAAGTGTCATGTGTACTTAATATATTGCTATTATCCTGCAATTCAGCAGTGACTTCAAAGATCATTCTTTTTTTTGTGGAACAATTTAAATGAAAACCAGAACATAGCACTTTAAGAGTGGGAAAGGAACTGGAGGAAATGGAAATGAGTCTTAGGTGATATATTTGTGGGATTTATTAGCAATAGAAATCAGGAAATTTTGAACCCAGATAAATTGGTCAACAGGGTCAGGCATGAATTCTTTTGCTTTAAATATTGATCACACTTGTCTATACTTGAAAAAAATGACAGGAATTTCTGAAGAGAAGAGATTGTGTTCATAAGAAAAGGAGATGGGAGGGAATAGGAAAAAGTGAAATACAGAGAAGAGGTAGAAGCAAAGAAATATCTCCTTCTTTGAGATTAAAGGAGAAAGATGTGAATATAATGATCTGTTGACATGAGATCAAAGGAATAAGTTCCAGTTGGAGGGTCACAACACTTATCAAACAAACCAGGGGACTCAACAATGACTCTTTTTTGCTTGTTACTCAAAATTAATTTATAACTTTAATACAGAGGACTGAGAAGTATATCAAAGGTGAAAGAATCTTCAAAGTGTAAGGGTTAAAATTGTTAAAAGGATTTTGACAAAATAATAGAGCAGCTTTTAATAATTTATGTTTTTATGGAACTATAGTAGTTGTAAATTAATATTTTCCCTTTAAGTAAGAGAAAAGAAAACTTCTAGCAGCTTTTAACAATTAGCACTTTAGTTTAATTAAAATAGAGATGGTAAAAGAATATATTAAAGAAGGGAAAGGCAGAAAAGAGGAAAAAAGAGATCTTATACTGTAAAAATATACCTAAATTTCCTATACTAATCTTATACCTTAAAATTTACCTAAATTTCCTAATAGTACATAAAATTCCTAATAACTACCTCTAACTGTCTTCTGAAGATAGCTTCTTCTTGCCTGGAAAACACCAGGCTTATCCAAACTACACTATCTATAAATGATTCACTAACTACCTAACTCCCTAAAATAATAGACAGCTACCACTCACTCACTCATTCTTTCAACCAGTTTTCTATAGCAGCCCAAACTGTCAGTAGCCAACTCATGGCAGGTCCTTGCCTCAGAGATGGACCTCCTGCTCTCTAGAGATCACAGAGGCAAAAAACCCTTTAGAGACTAAAGCCAAAAGCCCTCTCAGTAAGTTCAGGCCCACCTTTGTATTCCAGCAACTATATGCCAACCACACCACCAGCAACCAACCCCCAATGACCAATCACAGCAAGCAACCAACTTCCCCATAACTACATCAGCCCTAACTGTCTAGAACTCACTCTCTGTCAGCAACTAAAAGCCTGCAACTGATGCTCACCCAGCAGGGGACTCCCCAGTCCTATGTCCTGTCACTGTGGGAGCATTAATCCCTACACATCTCTACGGTAAGAGGACCTCCAGGTACCCCATTAAATTAAAAAAGGAATCAAGAATTCCTTCTGACAAAAGCCAGAAAGAAGAGATGTTGTGGAAGCAGTTAAAATGAGGAATAATAAACTGGAGCAATTCCATGTGAACTGGAAAGACCTCCAGGAACTGATGCAGAGCGAAAGAAGCAGAGCCAGAAGAACATTATACACAGAGACTGATATACTGTGGTAAAATCGAATGTAATGGACTTCTGTACTAGCAGCAATGCAATGACACAGGACAGTTCTGAGGAACTTATGGTAAAGAACACCACCCACATTAAGAAGAAGAACTGCAGGAGAGGAAACTAATTTGTCTTTCTGTTCTCCAATTCATCCAGCTACCTGATTCATAAAGCACAGTTCTGCTCATGTCACTCCTCAGATGATGAAATATAAGTGGCTCCCTAAATGCCTTTAGGACAAAATATAAACACTTCTGTTTGGCACTTAATCTGACTTCAGTCTATCTTTTTCAGATCTATTACATATAACTCTCCTTTACACATCTACATTCCAGCCAAAGTGGCTTACTTGACTGATGTTCCCATAGACACTATAATCAGTGATCCAATTCTGTGTTTCTATACCAAGTCATACTTCATAACTGAATATTCTACCCCTTTGCCTCCTCTTTCTGGAATTCCTGGAATACCTCTATCTCAGTTTCAGTTTAAATACCATTTCCTTTTTAGAGGTCTTTTCTTTTTATCCTAACTGTTAATATTTATTAAAGCTTCCCCCCAAATGCTTTAACTATGTGGGTCTTATTAGAAGAAATAGATATTTCATAGCACAAACTATGCTGTGCTTCCTTAATCTTTTGATAGTACTCTTTCCTCCCCATACTCTCTATAATATCTCTTGTATAAGGGCCCATGATCTGTGCATATGGTTTCTATAACACTGAAAAGACACATGGAGAAGACACCTTGGTTTCTCCATTCCAGGTATATTCTCTTCCCAATTAGATCATAAATCCTTTGAGGGCAAAGAGCTTATTTCATTCACTTCTAAAATCACTCCTTGCCACCTATTCCTTGCATCATTGCCTAGCATAGTATTTTCCACACTGATGAGGACTGGTCCTCTTGATGTTATTGATCTATGTGACTTTATGGTGAAAAAAAACTCTCTCTAACAATGCAGGTTGACAAATTCTCTACAATTTATAGTTTTAGAGAGTTGTCTAGAGCAATGAGAAACAAAAGAAATTGTTAAAGGTAACAAATAATGGTCAAAAGTAGGACTTGAACTCTTGTCTTACTGGTTTTAAAGCCAACTTTCTCCATTATACTATGAGGCTTCTGACAGCTTAAGAAATATTTGTTTGATTTAACTGAACTTAAATAACTATGTTGTTTTCCTGAATTCAAACAAAATTATATTTGTTACACAATATAATGTAATAAGTTCCAAGTAATTGGGCCTCAGGGGCCCTGATCATGAAGTATAACAAAGTTTTCACTCTGTATATATCCAAGGCACAACTTTAAATTTCCTTAGAGACAAAGTAATCTCTAAGTACAGAAAGAGATTTAAATTGCTTTCTAGAATCTGTGACTGATTCTTTTGTGATTTGGAGGGCTGCTACTATGGGATCAGGACAGTGGTTCCCATTGTGTCTCTTGGCCAAATGAAATTTAGTTAAAAACAATCTACTTTCTTCCTTTATTTCCTATCCCTGAGCAACCTATACTTCCTTCAGTTCATTACAGTTGGAATAATTCTATTTTGGCACAATTTGAAAATTATTTCTAACAAAACTTAAAATTCAAATGTAAATAAGACCATAAAATTCTGAAGCAACATATTTTTCCATTAAAACTAATTTTTGGTAACCCATCATCACTCTAAAGGAGCTTCCTTGTAGGAGGCAATCAGTTACTTGAGAAAGAAAATCAAGACAAAGCAATCTGCACTGTGTTGAAGTCTAAGAGGAAAGACAATCTCCCAACAAGAGGTAAATGGCTATAAAGACTAAAGACATAATCACTCAATATTCTGGTTCATAGAGATCAGTAAGGCTAAGCCTTTCTCTTTGTGTATGGACTTTTTCTTGATGCAAAGTGATTCTTGGACAAAATTGCAGATTCTTAGCTAGATCATCTAGACAGAGGGACAAGAGGGAGTGAGAAAATAAAAAAGTCAAAATTCTATAGAAAAAAGGAATGTACAAACTGAACAAAGATGAAGAACTAGGCCACTAATTTACACTTGCAGGAATTAATACCCAAGTAAGGCCTGGAAATCCTGTTTTCACAGAGTATGGAGAGAATGATAAATATGGGAAAATTCATTAAATTATACAATATTTGTATTGCTCCCATGTCAAGTATTATTTATGATCAAATAAAGTTGTTTGTTCTGTCTCCTAGAAGAGATAGTAGAGAAGGTGTAATAACATTTCTTATTTTTCTGGTTTTCAAAGACTGAAAAATGAATAAAAGAATGCATGAATAAAAAATCATTTCCTAAGTACTTGTTCTGTGCAGAACACTGTACTAAGCTCTGAGGATATAAATTGAAAGGATTGACAATCCCTTTCCCTAAGAAATTTAATTTCTAATATAAGGAAATGGTACAGGCTGGAGGTTTTAGGTACAAGTACAATAGAAAATCCACATGCTCCATAGGGTGCAGCAAACAAACAAACACATCTTCTTTAACTCTACTTCTGATAACACTCTGTGTGTGTGTGTGTGTGTGTGTGTGTGTGTGTGTGTATGTTGTGTTATTAAACTATTTGGTAGCACTAAGGACACTGGTGTTGAGAAATTTGTTTCTTTTTTCTTCAACGAATATTACTGCTGAAGGAGTAAGGGTTATAGCACCTGTAGAGGTAGTTTTCAAATGTCATCCCCACAAGTCTTGATTCCTTGGATGATGGTTTCAAGGGCTAGGCTAGAAGCAAGACCATCGGTCTGTTTCTTGAAGAGACGCCCCACCTAAGCAGCTAAAAAGCAAGATAATAGGCATGACGGATCCTAGTATCTATATTTCCAATGTAAAGTTAGTAATGATGAATAATTCATAGATTATAGATATCTGAATGGAATAATTCTAAGACCCAGTGGTAGAGAACAGTGAATGAGGGGTCATAAATACACCTGAGACATCAAGATTAATTGTGTTTAGTGTAAAAGTAAGTAGATTTGTAATGCCCATGAAAACTTGAACTAAGTGATAAAATCCCTCCAAATCAAGAACGTGTAATTCTAAAGTAAGTTAACAACTGTTCCTTGTACTGGATATCAAAGTTTTGCCATACTGGGAACATTTGGTAGATGTAGAAAACAGAATATTTGAGGGCTCTGGTTCTGGTGACAAGACAGGCTAAAAGGTCAGATGGAAGATATGAGGTAATACTAACATCATTGTCTGTGCCCTAAGTATTGTCAGGATTCTTCTTAAAAATTTGATCTCTTTATTCCTAGAAATAATATTTGTGGATACCAGGCATCTCCTACCTAATAGGTGGTATCAGTTGGTATATACAAAAATAACCTTTGCCCTAGGATCTGTACTTATTAATTCTTCGTTTTTATATTCTTATGACTTCCTGCATCCTATACACTGCCTCTTTGCCAAGACCTGCCTTTGACTTATCTCTGTATTTGAATGCTTGCTTGACTGTAGTATGGTATCTGATTGCCTGAGTTCATACCATTGACATTCTTATCCCACCTTGAAGAAATGACTTGCTCAACAATAGACCTTCAACATAAATCAAATTAGGGGCAAGACTGAAATGTACTTTGAGGCAAGGGAAGATAGTTCTGGGAGCAGTGTTCATTGAAAATAGATGCTTCTCTTCAATATAGCTAGGATGGGCACAACAACTAGGAAAGTCATTAGTGTAACTGTGATAGAAAAGAGCAGAACGAAAAGAAAATTTTACACCTAGAACAGGTATTCCAGAATGTCACCGAAGACACTTTATAGCAGGGGTCGGCAACGTATGGCTCTCGAGCCATATCTGGCTCTTTTGAGGGCCAGATATGGTTCTTTCTGCAGGAGCCATAAAGTTAATTTTTTTCAGGCGCTGTTACAGGATCATGCACTGTGAGCACTGTATGACTCTCACAAAATTACCTTTTAAAAAATGTGGCATTTATGGCTCTCAAGGCCAAAAAGGTTGCCGACCCCTGCTTTATAGGAATGCATACGTATTCTCTTGTGAACAATAATATAACTTAAAAGCTCAATGTTTTTGACTAAAACTTGTTTTTATTTGTTTTATAGAACATTTCCCCCCCTCAGTTTTGAGGCTAAATAGTATATTCCTATATGCTAATTGAATTCTGATTGTGAATGAGGAAGACATGAACTAATATTTCTAATAATCACTTAATAAATAATTGTTGATTTGTCTAGATAAGTGACTTTAATCATGTCCTTCTGCAATATTTGACACAGTTCTAAGAGATCATTGAGTATTCTACTTCAGAGATGGCAGGTGTAAGGCTATACTACCAAGAATAATAGACTTTAGAGTATGTTGGAGTCTCTGGCCCTTTGTGAAAGAGTTCATTTCAAAAAGAAATTAAGTTTGTAGAGGACCGACTGAGAATATGTGGAAATAAGAAGAGCCATTATTAATATGGAAGCATCTAACTCTAAATCAGAATGTGAGCCATTGCATGTAAGCATAGATATGTTCCAGGTATGGATCCCTGAACAATGCAAGGCTTTATTTTGAGCTACTACTCCAAATTGCAAGAGATTTTGGGTCACCTCTTGAGGAAAATCTCTGCTTAAAAATCGTATAGATAACTGAGAAATATTTCAATTCAAGGAATGGGTGACACTTAAGCCTTGTGCCTGGTAAGCAAGTTTAAGCACTTGGTTTGTCCTACAAAAAATGCCTCCTTAGAGATTCACCATAATAATGAAACTGGTAAGTGTATATATTTGACAGACAGAACTCCAACCCATTTCTACCCCGCTGGGTGCTCTTCACATAGCAAAAACAATACTTAGGCCAATGTGAAATGGTTCAAAGCCAAAGCATAGATGTGGGGAGAATAGGAGAGAGAGGAGAACAGTGGTGAAATGTCATTTTTACCGAAAATAATCCAGAGTTAAACTGATTAAGTGGGAAACCAGGTGGTGCAAGTGGATAGAATCCTGAGCCTGGAGTCAAGAAGACCTAAATAGAAATCTGGCCTTAGTCACTTATTAGCTATGTGACCATAAACAAGTTGCTTAATTATATTTATCTCAGTTTCCTCCTTCCAGATTTTTCCCCTTTCTGAAAGTAGATACAACAAACTGACTGATTCCTACTAGACTTATCTCCCATGATTGAGCTAATCAATCATATAACTATAGATGCTACCAAAAGAGTCATCACAACTAGAAGGGGGTGGTAAGAGTATTAATGTGGTGACATAACTAGGGGGAGGGGGGTTGAAAGAAGATGTGTTTAATTAGAGAATAAAGAATATTTTAGGTTAACTCAAAAAGAGATGAGTATAAAACATTTAACCAAGGTTATCAATGGTATTTTTCTCTGTTTTTTAGCTTAGGGTGGTAGATAAAGTAGACTAGCAGTTCACAGGACAATATATGATCTATAATGCACTCCGTGCTCTCGATGTTGGTAAAGTGATCCCTAAAGGAATTCTACACATTTACATTACTTTAGATTGTGATTATTAAAACAAGTTGATTTTTTCATAAACATGTGGCCAAGCCTGCTGAAACCACTTAACTAATACCATCTTGTCTTGGAGGCATCAGCAATCAAAGTGTCAGCATCCAAACTGAAGGTTCTGGTTTTGTAACTTGGCCATGAGGTAATTGCTGTCCATGGTGCTGATGTAGCTGGCCTAGAGGCATCTGACAGCTGACCAATGCAGAAAGATATAACATGCCAATGTCCAGCTATTACTTAAAGGACCCTTCAGCTGTTCCATCAGTCTGTGAAGCTGTCAGTGGTAGGTGCTAGACTTCAGGTCAGAAGAAAAAAAGTGGAATATTATCATTGTTAATTATCATCTATAGTATTTTCTATCAACTAGTTGAAGATTCTTCGGAGTGTTAAATTCTAGGTGTGTTGGTTAGACCTACCCCTTTGTAGCACACTTGTTACTAAACATGTGACCCTGAAGTGATTGGTGGTCAGAGTCTTTATTCATGGTGTTACGTGGGGTGTGTGTGTGTGTGTGTGTGTGTGTGTGTGTGTGTGTGTGTGTGTCTGACTGTCTGGTTTTCCTGGGAAAGGTAGTTCTCATTCTCAGCTATAGGAATGATCCTCTTCTGGACCTAGTATACCTGAACTGATGATGTTCTATCTCAAAACACATCCTAATCAATGTGATAGAAAATCATTAGTTCAGGTACACTAGGTCCAGAAGAGAATCATTTACTTTCAAGAATGGGGATGCTCAATTTAAGCTATTCTCTGTGCACATATATAAGTTAATCTCTAACTGCCATAGCTTCAATTAGGAAATGTAATGGTAGAAAGAAAATGATAGTAGGAATGAATTAAGGACCCTGAGAAATTCCTGAAAAAACTGTGGAAATGGAAATGCATTAGAAAACTATATGATCAAACACGTAGTACATTAGGGATATGATTGGGGTTTTGATGTTAAAGGGTTGTTCTACTTCAGATATGAATAACATGGAAATAGGTTTTAAACAATGATACATTTATATCCCAGTGGAAACGCTTGTCAGATTCAGAAAAAGGGAGGAAAGCCTGGGGGGGGGGAAGGGAGAATCATGAATCTTGGGACCATGGAAAAATATTCTAAATAAAAAAGGGGGGAAATTCTTCCAGTATTCAGTTGAATTATTGGAGAAATTATGGGAGGAATTGAATGAAGATTCGAGGATGGACTCACTGATTCATGGGTGAAAGGTATTTGTATTTAGGGTGTTTGTGTGTGAGTACATTTGCACCATACTGTCATATGAGTTAGGTCTAAAAGAAACATTGTAGATCATCTACTCCAGCCTCTCCTATTTTAAAGGTAAGGAAATTAAGGCATAGAGGCTACTGAATGGGTTAGAAATATTTCTCATAAGATTCATTTCAGTGGCTCTAATCAAATAAACACATACACAAAGGTAAAGTAGGAAACCAATGATACTTTTTTTCCATTACCTTTTGTACTTTGTCCTTTTTTTCCAGCCCCAATTTTCATAATATCTTGCACAGACCTTTGGAAGCAAATGGATAATTTAATCTCTAAACATCAAATTTGACTAAATAATTGTTCATAGATATTATAGTAAATGGAGAGTAATCAAAAAGTACTAGGAAGTACCTAAGGACAAATAAAAATGTTTGGTCTTGCCTCCTTTTCTCTTTTCCCTCACTAGATAAAGAAATTCTGTTTATCCACTCTGGTTGGAAGATATGTAAATTTTTCTCAGTCATATGAAGAGACTGGGGTACCAGTGTATCAAAGCATACCCAAGAGGGATTAGGATCCTATCAAACTAGATATAGAACCCTATGTTGGTCCATAACCCATTTTCATTCTAGTTAAAGGAATGTTTGTATGATCATATTTATGGATAATGTAAATAATTTTATATTTGGTTAAAATGAGTTATTTACATGCACTTTCATGTTTATACTATATGAGGCATTAGTAAAAGTTTATGTGTTCATAAATATTCACTAAATATTTCCTAGTCTCATTCTGCCTTAATAGGAAATTGATGTATTTACTGGGAGGGTATTGAATATAACCCTGTATTGGGTCAGTCATTGTTTTACAAACCTTAATAATTCCTATGTCTAGAAAGCCTATTATGGGCTGCAATGTCATCACAGAGCTGTGTGTGTATGTGTGTGCATGTGTGCGTGTGCGTGTGTGAATATGTGTTTGTTTAATACTGCTGGGGTAAATATGAAAGCACTTTGACAGAGTTGGGAGAATGGGCACTGTACAAAATTTAGCTTGGATATTGGAAATTTTTAATTAATGGGCATATGTCAAATACAGGATTCCCAAAAGTATAAGTGATATTTGAATTCATTATCATATGATAAATTTGATCCCTTGTCTCCTTATCTGAAATATTGTAGGTGGAAGAGAGAGAACAAATGGAAAGACAAAATAAGACCACTGTGACTATATTCTTTCTTCATGGCCTTGATGGGTATCCTGTATTTTACTTTATTTTTTTTCTGCTATGCCTTATCATGTACATTGTCATCCTATTGGGCAACAGTTTCCTCATTACAGTTAGCATCCTGGACTCTCACCTCCATACTCCCATGTACTTCTTTCTCAGTAATCTCTCTTTTCTGGACATCTGCTACACATCTTCTTCAATTCCCATGTTACTGGTGAACTTCCTTTCAGAGGAAAAATCTATTTCTTTCATTGGATGTGGGGTACAAATGTTCTTTTCATTTGCCATGGGAGCCACAGAGTGTGTGCTCTTGGCTATAATGGCATATGACCGTTATTTGGCCATTTGCAAACCTCTGAGGTACCCTATCATCATGAACAAAGGACTCGGTGTGAAATTGGTGACAAGTTGCTGGATGGCAGGTGGATTTACCTCAGTGATACAAACCACCTTAACTATGAAGTTGTCATTTTGTGGGAATATCATTGATTATCTTACATGTGAGATCCTGGCTGTGTTGAAATTGTCCTGTGATGATATTTCCCTCAATGTGACAGTAATGATGATATCAAACATCTTCATAATAGTTATTCCAGTAGTATTTATATTCATCTCCTACTTTTTCATCCTCATTACCATCCTGAGAATCAATTCTGCTGAAGGGAGGAAAAAAACCTTTTCTACATGCTCATCCCATCTGACTGTAGTGATCATGTTTTATGGGACCATCTTATTCATGTACATGAAGCCTGAATCCAAAGACTCCCATGCAACAGATGAGATGATTGCTCTCTTCTATGCTGTGGTCATTCCCATGCTGAACCCCATCATTTATAGTCTAAGGAACAAAGATGTGAAAGCAGCTGTGAAAAAGCTCAGCAAAAATATCTTCTCACAGAGAATATGAGATACTATATATATCAATTATGCAAAATGAATAAATAATAAACTATCCACATTCAGAACCATTGTTTCAAAGTCTTATTATCTCCCTCTGCCACTGACACTCTTTAGCATAGCCACATATAGTAAAGAATAGTCATGGAAATGACTAGAATGAAGGATATTAAATATAAACTTTTTTTATTCTGTTGGAAAATAAAGGATTTAAGACTCAAAGACGTGAGACCCTGATGATGGAACCAGGAATAAAAATGTAGAAAGTGGAAACAATATCAGAAGAAAACTTGCTAACAATTAATGCTGCCATGAAATGAAATGTGTTATCTTGAGAGGAAATGAGTTGCCCCTAATTGAAAACTTCCAAGCATACTTGAGTAACCACTTGTTGTGTGTATTATAATGGAGGTTTCTTTGGGGTCTGACTTGAACTAAATGGCTGCTATAATGATAATAATATTGATAGCTAGTATTTCTATATTTTTAAAATTTTTCAAAATGCTTTACACAATTTATATTTAACTCTTCACATTGTTCTTTGAAGTATGTCCATTTTTATAAATGAGGTTGAGAAGGTAAATTACTTGCCTCTGGTCATACAGTGAGTGTTTAAGGTTAGATTTAAACTCAGGTCTTTTGTCTCCATCCACAATATGACCTAATTGCCTAGATTCACTACAGTTTCCATATTCTGGGATTTGTGAATCTCTTTAATTAGAGAAATTCTATATCTTGACCACATTTGTCCAACTTTATTTTGCATGATTTAACAAGTTAGTTAACTGCAAACAAGCACCTGTCAGTTTAGTCTTATTATTTTTATATACATATGTATGTATGTATGTATGTGTATATATATAAATATATATATGTGTATATATAAATATATATATATATATCATGTTCAGAATTGATTTCCAATTCTGAAAAATTTTTCCTAAGGTTTCTTACCAAGAAGTTGTTTCTTTTTTCTTGTTCATAAATGCAAATTGTTTTTTAAACCCTTACCTTCCATCTTGGATCTAATACTATGTATTGGTTCCAAGGAAGAAGAGTGGTAAGGGCTAGGCAATGGGGATTAAGTGCTTGCCCAGGGTCACACATCTAGGAAGTGTCTGAGGCCAGATTAGAATTTAGAACCTCCCATCTCTAGGTCTGGTTCTCAATCCACTGAGCCACAAAACTTACCGCATAAATGCAAATTCTAATCCTTTTTCATGTTCAAACTTGGGTCTCATTTTTGGGGGGTCAAAATTGCCTCTCCTCTGTAGGTCACAGAGATACCTTTATGGTTATGTGCTTTCCTGTGAAATCTTGGATAATTTCTTACATGTTAAATTTGTTTATCTGATTAGATCTTATTTTTCAGAGATCAGGTCTCATTTGATATTAATTATGTACCTTGTGTTCACTTCAGTATTTAAAACACAAATTCCACTTAATAAATATTTGTGTATTTATAGGAAAATTTTTAAATTTGTTTTCATGAATGGTGCAATACCCTGGGAAGATTACTTTGTGTGGCCAGGTACATCTTATTTCAAAATTTATTGTTGTCATTATGACAATCATTAAAAATAATAGTTTTTATAAAGATAACAGAAAATTATTTATATAAATTTTGACATTTGGCAAAATAGTTTCAAATCACCATGATATGGGTTCAAATTTCCAGCTCAGTTATTACTCAAGTGACCTCACTCAAGGCTCTTATTCTATCTGAGCCCTCTCTTTTCTTCTTTATAGGTGGTTAATGACATAATTTTAGAATTCTCTTCCAGCTCTAAATCTATAGTCCTATAAAATTCGAGCTTCAGTTAAGCCTTCTAACCATCCTGCAAAGTAGTTTTTATTATACTTATTTTTATTATAAAATGTTTATTATATTTAGTCATTGTTTATTATACTTATTTTATAGAAAAGGAAATTAATGTTTAGAGAGGTGACTTGTCCCAAAGTCAGATAGTACATGGGAAATTCACGACTACAAGTCAGCTCTTATAACTCTAAGTTAGTGAGAGATATGACATTCTTGCAACCAGGTGTTCATGTTCACTGCATGAAGGTCCACACCTTCCCCAAACACACTTCTTACCTATATTTTAAATGAAAACTGATATTGCCTTTGCCATTCAAAAGACTTTGTGATGGGTACAATTTTTAACTACCATATCCTCAACTCTTTCTCTTCCAATCCTAATAATGAACCACCCCCAACTGCCTAAGCAAAAGTCACCCACTTTCCTTTCTAGCATGCTGTATTATCTTATAACTCATGTTTCCTAATCCTACCCAAACACAGTGAAAAATAGCCTATTCCTACCACTTTGCCTTTTGGGAAACCTATATTCTGTGGTTAACAAGTTTCCCTTCCTCTTTAGATCTCTTTCGAATTTCTTCTTCCTTCTTTTGGTAAACCAAAAAAATTGTTTTCCCAAGCGAGACATTAAACTTACTTTATAGTATTGAACATATTTCATATCACCATTAAACAGAGGTCTGGGATAATAATCAGGCATACTCTTTACTCTAAATGCCAATTCCTGATCCTTCACCTACTGTGATCACTCAGCAATATTTCTCTTTAGAGATTCGCTTGATAAAGATAGATCAGTCAACTTTTATATTTCTGGTAATTATCTGCTAGTCCTCAGAACATTCTTCCTCCTTTAAAATTATAGTACTTGACTTAAAGTCTTCATTTCCCCCTCAATTAATTAATTAAATTATTTAGCTAATCAGAAGGGCAATAATAGATAACAAAACTAAAGAGTATATAAATGATCATGGCTAAGATCAGACATGGAGAATAGCTGAGCATATACATCTCCCTACTTTTTGACAGAAGTAGATGGTTATGGTTGTGGAATATTGCATATAATTTCAGAACCAGTTGATATGCTGTTCATTTTTACTGAATTGTTCTCTTTTAAAAGTAAATTCTTTATTATAAGGGATCTCTTAATGGGAGGGGACAGAGTGTAAAGCTATGCTCAGAAGTCAAAATGATGCAAAACCCAAAGAATCAATTAAAATGTTTTAAGTGTCAAAAGTTGGATTTGAACTAGGTATTCTTGACTCCAAAAGCAATAATCTATCCTTTTAATAAGACTAAAGAAGCAGAAAGCTGTAGTGAGAAAAGCTCTGGATTGAGAGATAGAATGCTAGTTATGCTATTTTCAGGCTTGGCAACCCAAAACAAGTAAAACTGTACTGCTTTTCACTGGCATTTCCCATATATGAAATTACCCAACTCAGTTTGGGAAAGGTTTTGAAACCTGTTAGAAATAAATTAATATTGTTTCTGATTTCCACTATATTAATTTTATAATGTGATTATGCTAGACTGATTTTTAATAACTGCCTTAAAAATGCTCCCTGTACTAGTCTGAATGGGATGAGAGCGGTGATTAAAAGACAGTGGTGACTTTGAACTAACTCCCCTCTTTCCCTCACACATTTGTTGCTAACCAGTTTAACCTGGGACCCTTGCTTTGCTTACCTATTAACAGAGAATTACCTTGATCGGGGCTTCTCCCCAAGGGACAGTTCTTTTATTCTTGCTTTTTCTTGTAAAAATTAAAGGTGATGCTTTTCAGGGTTAAGATGGCAGCAGAGTAAAAAGCAGCTGCTTGACATCTCCTAACCCACACATATAGGACTCCTCAAGAAGACATAAAAACAAATCCAAAGAATGAAGGGACCCCACAACAGGGCGCAGCATTGAAGGTACATGGAATCAGGGCACTTCCATGCTATAAAGGGGTGAAATAGCTCTCACTAAAACACAAGCTGAGCAACACCCTCCCTCACAAAAACCACCTACAGTGCCAAAGCCAGGGCAAAATAGTTAGAGCAAGTTGAGAGCAGCAAGACTTAAGACCCCCAATAGGCTAAAGAATGCGCAGAATTTGAACACAGACCCTGAGCTCAGGCACAGACACAGATCCTGAACCCAAGCACAGACTCAGATCCTCATTGTAGGTGTGGATCTTGAGTGGGGACCCAGTGAAGAGGGTGGCACGACTGTGGAATCAGTACCCTGAGACTGTTAAAGGAGCTTCAGGCAGAAGAACAAGAAAGGGGACCACCAGGAGGCTTGACCCTGAGAACAACTAGACCTGAGACCTCAGGAGCCTAAAGAGCACAGATAGACCCTGGGCGTGAGGATAAAGCTGAGAGGGCACTGAGCTAACAATGGCAAGCCAGACTCAGGAACCCCAGAAGAGAAAGATGAAGAAGAAACCTTTAAAACTGAACAACTTTTACACAGAAAAATCCAGACAACAGAGCAAACAGATCTCTTCCATCTTTCTCATAATCTTAGATTTGAACTCTTCAAGACTTTGCGACCCATTTTCATTTTTTTTGGGAAGGTTTGGCTTTGGTTACTTGTTTGTTCTCCTCTGCTGTTTGCTCTGTTGTCTATCTGCTCTCTTTAGGCTCCTGAGCAACTAATCCCAATACTATACAAATTATTTGATATTATAAACAAAGAAGGAGCCCTACCAAATTCCTTTTATGACAAAAATATGATACTGTTTCCAAAGCCAGGTAGATCAAAAACAGAGAAAGAAAACTATAGACCAATCACGCTAGTGAACATAGATGCAAAAATCTTAAATAGAATACTAGCAAAGAGACTCCAGTAAGTGATCAAGAGGATCATCCACCATGATCAGGTGGGATTTATACCAGGAATACAAGGATGGTTCAACATTAGGAAAACATCCGCATAATTGACCATATTAACAATCTAACTAACAAAAATCACATGATTATCTCAATAGATGCTGAAAAAGCCTTTGACAAAATATAGCACCCATTCCTATTGAAAACATGGAAAATTATAGGAATAGAAGGACCTTTCCTAAAAATAATAAACATTACATACCTAAAATCATCAATAAGCATCATATGCAATGGGGACAAATTAGAAGCCTTTCCAATAAGATCAGGAGTAAAACAAGGATGCCCATTATCACCTCTATTATTTAACATTGTACTAGAAACACTAGAAGTAGCAATTAGAGAAGAAAAAGAAATTGAAGGTATTAAAATAGGCAATGAGGAGACTAAGCTATCACTCTTTGCAGATGATATGATGGTCTATTTAAAAAATCCTAGAGAATCAACTAAGAAGCTTGTAGAAGTAATTAACAACTTTAGCAAAGTTGCAGGATACAAAATAAATGCACATAAATCATCAGCATTTCTATATATTTCCAACACATCACAGCAATAAGAGTTAGAAGGAGAAACACCATTTAAAATCACCCTAGACAACATAAAATGCTTAGGAATCTATCTACCAAAACAAACACAGGAATTATATTAAAACAACCACAAAACACTTTCCAAACAATTAAAACTAGATCTAAACAATTGGAAAAACACTGATTGCTCATGGGTAGGATGAGCTAACATAATAAAAATGACCATTCTACCCAAATTAATTTACCTATTTAGCACCATACCCATCAAACTACCAAAAAAACTTTTTTACTAAATTAGAAAAAACTATAAAAGTTCATTTGGAATAACAAAAGATCAAGAATATCAAGAGAAATAATGAAAAAAAATGTGAAGGAATGTGGTCTAGCAGTACCAGATATTAAACTATACTATAAAGCCGTGGCCATCAAAATGGTATGGTACTGGCTAAGAGACAGAAGGGAGGATCAGTGGAATAGTCTGGTATAAGTGACGTCAGTAAGACACTGTGTGATAAGCCCAAAGAGCCCAACTTTTGGGACAAGAATCCACTGTTTGACAAAACTGTTGGGAAATTTGGAAAACAATATGGGAGAGATTAGGTTTAGATCAAAATCTCACACTCTACACAGAGATAAATTCATAATGAATGAGTGACTTGAATATAAAGAGGGAAACTATAAGTTAAGTGAACACGGAATAGTATACTTGTCAGATCTCTGGGAAAGGAAAGATTTTAAAACCAAGCAAGAGTTAGAGAAAGTTACAAAATGTAAAATAAATGATTTTGATTATATGAAACTAAAAAGCTTTTGTACAAACAAAAACAATGCAGCCAAAATCAGAAGGGAAACAACAAATTGGAAAAAAATCTTTATTAAAAAAAACTCTGACAGAGGTCTAATTACTCAAATATACAAGGAGTTAAATCAATTGTATAAAACATCAAGCCATTCCCCAATTGATAAATGGGCAAGAGACATGAATAGGCAATTTTCAGGTAACGAAATCAAAAGTATCAATAAGCACATGAGAAAGTGTTCCAAATCTCTAATAATTAGAGAAATGCAAATCAAAACAACCCTGAGGTATCACCTCACACCTAGCAGTTTGGCTAAAATGATAGAAGGTGAGAGTCATGAATATTGGAGGGGATGTGGCAAAATTGGGACATTAATGCATTGCTGGTGGAGCTGTGAACTGATCCAACCATTCTGGAAGGCAATTTGGAACTATGCTCAAAGGGCTATAAAAGAATGCCTGCCCTTTGATTCAGTCATAGCATTTCTGGGTCTGTACCCCAAAGAGATAATAGATAAAAAGACTTATACGAAAATATTTATAGCTTCGCTCTTTGTGGTGGCAAAAAACTGGAAAATGAGGGCGTGCCCTTCAATTGGGGAATGGCTGAACAAATTGTGGTATATGCTGGTGATGGAATACTATTGAACTCAAAGGAATAATAAACTGGAGGAATTCCATGTGAACTGGAAAGACCTCCAGGAATTGATGCAGAATGAAAGGAGCAGAGCCAGAAGAATATTATACACAGAGACCAATACACTGTGTTAAAATAGAATATAATGGACTTCTGTACTAGTAGCAATGCAATGACCCAGGACAATTCTGAGGGACTTATGGTAAAGAATTCTACCCACATTCAGAGGAAGAACTGCAGGAGTGGAAAGACAGAAGAAAACCAACTGCTTGAACACATGGGTTGATGCGGACATTATTGGGTATGTAGATTCGAAAATACCACACCAATGCAACTACCAACAATTTGGAAATAGGTCTTGATCAATGACACATGTTTAAACCAGTGGAAATGCGTGTTGGCTATGGGGGTGGGGTTAGATGGGGGAGGGGTGAAGGGGAAAGTAAGGGCATGAATCATGTAACCATGTTAACTTTTCTGAAAAATAAATGTTATTAAATGTTAAAAAAAATTAAAGGTGATTTGGTCTCTCCAAAGGGAAGGCAACCTGGGTGGTACTGATTAACATCCCTGAATGGTCAGAGAAGGGAAGCTGGGTGGCACAGTGGAATGAGTGCTGCACTTGCAGTCAGAAAGACTCATCTTAAATTCAAATCTTGCCTCAGATACTTTTAGCTATGTGACCTTGAGCAATCCACCTAAAACTATTTGCCTCAATTCCTCATCTGTAAAATGAGCTGGAGGAGAAAATGGCAAACCACTCCAGTGACTTTCTCAAGGAAACCTCAAATGAGGTCAGGAAGAGTAAGAAATGAGTGAACAACATTAAGGAGAGGGGCATTATCAGTCATATTTGAGGGCCAATCCTCTTTCCCAGTTACATCTGATCATGAGATTTACCAGCTTCCCATACACTACCCCTTCCTATTGGCTTTCATGATCTTTTCCATCCTATTGGAGTCCCTCATTTTATTGAGCTAGCCAGAGCAACACACCTTCTTACCAGCTATGCTCTTCACTTTTTATAAACTATTATTTTACCCAGAAAATTTGCCCCAATCGCCTTAATTGTAATCACCACAAACATATTAAGTGTCATGTGTACTTAATCTACTGCTATTATCCTGCAATTCAGCAGTGACTTCAAAGATTCTTCTTTGTAGAACAATTTAAATGAAAATCAGAATATAGCATTTTAAGAGTGGGAAAGGAACTGGAGGAAATGGAAATGAGTCTTAGGTGATATATTTGTGGGATTTATTAGCAACAGGAATCAGGAAATTTTGAACCCAGATAAATTGGTCAATAGAGTCAGGCATGAATTCTGTTGCTTTAAATATTGATCACACTTGTCTATACTTGAAAGAATGACAGGAATTTCTGAAGAGAAGAGATTATGTCCATAAGAAAAGGAGATGGGAGGGAATAGGAAAAAGCGAAATACAGAGAAGAGTTAGAAGGAAAGAAATATCTCCTTTGAGATTAAAGTAGAAAGATGTGACTATAATGATCTGTCGACATGAGATCAAAGGAATGAGTTCCAGTTGGAGGGTCACAACACTTCTCAAACAAACCAGGGGGTTCAACAATGACTCCTTTTTGCTTGTTACTCAAAATTAATTTATAACTTTAATACAGAGGCCTGAGAAGTATATCAGAGGTGAAAAAATCTTCAAAGTGTAAGGGGTTAAAATTGTTAAAAGGATTTTGACAAAATAATAGAACAGCTTTTAATAATTTATGTTTTTATGGAACTATAGTAGAGTTATAAATTAATATTTTCCCTTTAAGTCAGAGAAAAGAAAACTTATAGCAGCTTTTAACAATTAGCAATTTAGTTTAATTAAAATAGAAATGGTAAAAGAATATAGTAAACAAGTGAAAGATGAAAAAGAGGAAAGAGTGATTGTTAATCTAATACCCTATAAATATACTTAAACTTCCTAATGCTACCTAAAATTCC
Organism: Gracilinanus agilis; assembly: GCF_016433145.1. NCBI lineage: Eukaryota > Metazoa > Chordata > Mammalia > Didelphimorphia > Didelphidae > Gracilinanus > Gracilinanus agilis. The sequence continues at coordinate 149,668,884 of NC_058130.1, forward strand.
TAAGACTCTCTCTAACTGCCTTTTGAGGACAGCTTCTTCTTGCCTGGCAAATACCAGGCTTATCCAAACTACACTATCTATAAATGATTCACTAACTACCTAACTCCCTAAAATAATAGACAGCTACCACTCACTCACTCATTCCTTCAATCAGTTTTCTAAAGCAACCCAAACTGTCAGTAGCCAACTCACAGCAGATCCTTGCCTCAGAGACAGACCTCCTGCTCTCTAGAGATACTAGAGGGGAAAAGGTCAGCAACATCAGCCTACAACTGATGCTCCCTAAGCAGGAAACTCTCCAGTCCTACTTCATGTCAATGTGGGAGCTTTAATCCATACATATCTCTATGGTAAGAGGACCTCCAGGTCCCTGATTAAATTAAAAAAGGAATAAAGAATTCCTTTTTACAAAAGGCAGAAACAAGAGATGTTGTGCAAGCAGATGTAGTGAAACTAGATAATTGATTGGATATGAGTAAGAGAAAATGAAAAGTTGATCATGACTTTTAGTTTTTGATCTGCATTATTAGAAGGCTGTTGATACTCTGTAGATTCGGGGAAATTAGAAAGAGGAGCTAATCTTTTTTGAAAAGTTACTGCCATAGTTCATACCCTAATCATTTTACATTTAACTAATCTAGCTTTTACAATATGTTCCTAATTCAACTCCTTGCATCTAATTTGTCTCTCTGTTCTCCAATTCATCCAGCTACCTGATTTATAAAGCACAGTTCTGCTCATGTCACTCCTCAGATGATGAAATATAAGTGGCTCCCTAAATGCCTTTAGGACAAAATACCTCTGTTTGGCCCTTAATCTGACTATAGTCTATCCTTTTCAGATTTATTATGTATTAATCCACTTTAATCATTCTACATTCCAGCCAGACTGGATTACTTGACTGATGTTCCCATATACACTATAGTCAATGATCCAATTCTGTGCTTCTGCCCCAAGTCATATTTCATACCTGAATATTCTACGTCTTTTCCTCCTCTTCCTGGAATTCCTGGAATACCTATCTCTATTTCAGTTTCAGTTTAAATACCATTTCCTTTTAGAGGTCTTTTCTTTTTTATCCTAGCTGTTAGTATTTATTCAAGCTTCCCCCCAAATGCTTTAATTATGTGGGTCTTATTAGAAGAAATAGATATTTCATAGCACAAACTATGCTGTGCTTCCTTAATCTTTTGATAGTACTCTTTCCTCCCCATACTCTCTATAATATTTCTTGTATAAAGGTTTAAGATGTGGGCATATGGTTTCTATAACACTGAGAAGACAAATGGAGAAGACACTTTGATTTCCATTCCAGGCACATTCTCTTCTCAATTGGATCATAAATCCCTTGAGGGCAAAGGAGCTTATTTCATTCATTTTTCAAATCATTCTTTGCCACCTATTCTTTGCATCATTGCCTAGCATAGTATTTTTCACACTAATGAAGACTGGTCCTCTTGATGTTATTGATCTCGGTGACTTTATGGTGAGAAACTTCTCTCTAACAATGCAGGTTGACAAATTCTCTACAATTTATAGTTTTAGAGAATTGTCTAGAGCAATGAGAGGCAAAAGAAGTTGTTAAAGGTCACAAAGAAATAATCTGTCAAAGGTGGGACTTGAACTCTTATCTTTCTGCTTTTAAAGGCAACTTTCTATCACCATTATACTATGTGGCTTCTGAGAGCTTAAGAAATATTTGTTTGATTTAATTGAACTTAAATATCTATGTTGTTGTCTTGAATTAAAACATAGTTATATTTGAAACATAGTATAATATAATAAGTTCAAAGTAATTGGGCCTTAGGGGCCCTGATCATGAAGTATCATAAACTTTTCACTTTGTACATATCTAAGGCAGAACTTTAAATAACCTCAGAGACAAAGTAATCTCAAAGTATAACAAGATCTTTAAACTGCCTTCTAGAACCCATGACTAATTCTATTGTGATTTGGAGGGCCTCTACTATGGGGTCAGGACAGTGGTTCCCATTGTGTCCCTTGGCCAAATGAAGTTTAGTAAAAAGCAAATTAATTTTCTTTTCTTCCAGTGTTTCCTATCCCTGAGGAAGCTAGGCTTCCTTCAGGTCATCACACAGTTGAAATAAGTCTATATCTGCAAAATTTGAAAATTATTTCTAACAAAACATACAACTGAAATGCAAATAAGATCATAAAATTCTGAAGCAACATATTTTTCCATTAAAACTAATTTTTGGAAAACCATCAAAACCTGAAGAAGCTTCCTTATAGGAAGCAATCAGTTACTTGAGAAAGAAAATCAAGACAAAGCAATCTGCACTGTGTTGAAGCCTAAGAGGAAAGACAATCTCCCAAATAGAGGTAAATGGCTATAAAGACTAAAGACATAATCACTCAATGCTCTGAAATATTCTGGTTCATAAGAATCAATGAAGCTAAGCCATTCTCTTTGTGTATGGAATTTTTCTTGATGCAAAGGCATTCTTGGGACACAAATGCAGATTCTTATCTTGATCACTAGGCAGAGGGAACAAGAGGGAATGAGATAATAAAAAAGTCAGAATTCTGTAGAAAAAAGGAATGTACAAACTGAACAAAGATGAAGAACTGGGTCAATAATTTACACCTGCAGGAATTAATACCCAGGTGAGGCCTGGAAATCCTGTTTTGACAGAGTATGGAGAGAATGATGAATATAGAAAATTAATTAAATTATACAATGTTTGTATTTCTCACATATCAAGTATTATTTATGATCAACTAAAGTTGTTTGTTCTGTCTCCTAGAAGAGATAGTAGAGAAGGTGGAATAACATTTCTTATTTTTCTGGTTTTCAGAGACTGAAAAATGAATAAATGAATGCATGAATAAAAAACATTTCTTAAGTACTTGTAAGGACTGACAATCCCTTTCCCTAAGAAATTTAATTTCTAATATAAGGAAATGATGTAGGCTGGAGGTTTTAGGTACAAGTACAATAGAAAATCCACCTGCTCCATAGGGTGCAGCAACCAAACAAACACATCTTCTTTAACTCTACTTCTGATAACACTGTGTGTGTGTGTATGTGTGTGTGTGTGTATGTGTGTGTATGTGTGTGTGTTATTAAACTATTTGGTAGCACTAAGGACACTGGTGTTGAGAAATTTGTTTCTTTTTTCTTCAACAAATATTACTGCTGAAGGAGTAAGGGTTATAGCACCTGTAGAGGTAGTTTTCAAATCTCATCCCCACAAGTCTTGATTCCTTGGATGATGATTTCAAGGGCTAGGCTAGAAGTAAGACCATCAGTCTGTTTCTTGAAGAGACGCCCACCTAAGCAGCTAAAAAGCAAGATAATAGGCATGACGGATCCTAGTATCTATATTTCCAATGTAAAGTTAGTAATGATGAATAATTCATAAATTATAGATATCTGAATGGCATAATTCTAAGACCCAGTGGTAGAGAACAGTGAATGAGGGTTCATAAATACACCTGAGACTTCAAGATTAATTGTGTTTAGTGTAAAAGTAAGTAGATTTGTAATGCCCATGAAAACTTGAACTAAGTGATAAAATCCCTCCAAATCAAGAACGTGTAATTCTAAAGTAAGTTAACAACTGTTCCTTGTACTGGATATCAAAGTTTTGCCATACTGGGAACATTTGGTAGATGTAGAAAACAGAATATTTGAGGGCTCTGGTTCTGGTGACAAGACAGGCTAAAAGGTCAGATGGAAGATATGAGGTAATACTAACATCATTGTCTGTGCCCTAAGTATTGTCAGGATTCTTCTTAAAAATCTGATCTCTTTATTCCTAGAAATAATATTTGTGGATACCAGGCATCTCCTACCTAATAGGTGGTATCAGTTGGTATATACAAAAATAACCTTTGCCCTAGGATCTGTACTTATTAATTCTTCGTTTTTATATTCTTATGACTTCCTGCATCCTATACACTGCCTCTTTGCCAAGACCTGCCTTTGACTTATCTCTGTATTTGAATGCTTGCTTGACTGTAGTATGGTATCTGATTGCCTGAGTTCATACCATTGACATTCTTATCCCACCTTGAAGAAATGACTTGCTCAACAATAGACCTTCAACATAAATCAAATTAGGGGCAAGACTGAAATGTACTTTGAGGCAAGGGAAGATAGTTCTGGGAGCAGTGTTCATTGAAAATAGATGCTTCTCTTCAATATAGCTAGGATGGGCACAACAACTAGGAAAGTCATTAGTGTAACTGTGATAGAAAAGAGCAGAACGAAAAGAAAATTTTACACCTAGAACAGGTATTCCAGAATGTCACCGAAGACACTTTATAGCAGGGGTCGGCAACGTATGGCTCTCGAGCCATATCTGGCTCTTTTGAGGGCCAGATATGGTTCTTTCTGCAGGAGCCATAAAGTTAATTTTTTTCAGGCGCTGTTACAGGATCATGCACTGTGAGCACTGTATGACTCTCACAAAATTACCTTTTAAAAAATGTGGCATTTATGGCTCTCAAGGCCAAAAAGGTTGCCGACCCCTGCTTTATAGGAATGCATACGTATTCTCTTGTGAACAATAATATAACTTAAAAGCTCAATGTTTTTGACTAAAACTTGTTTTTATTTGTTTTATAGAACATTTCCCCCCCTCAGTTTTGAGGCTAAATAGTATATTCCTATATGCTAATTGAATTCTGATTGTGAATGAGGAAGACATGAACTAATATTTCTAATAATCACTTAATAAATAATTGTTGATTTGTCTAGATAAGTGACTTTAATCATGTCCTTCTGCAATATTTGACACAGTTCTAAGAGATCATTGAGTATTCTACTTCAGAGATGGCAGGTGTAAGGCTATACTACCAAGAATAATAGACTTTAGAGTATGTTGGAGTCTCTGGCCCTTTGTGAAAGAGTTCATTTCAAAAAGAAATTAAGTTTGTAGAGGACCGACTGAGAATATGTGGAAATAAGAAGAGCCATTATTAATATGGAAGCATCTAACTCTAAATCAGAATGTGAGCCATTGCATGTAAGCATAGATATGTTCCAGGTATGGATCCCTGAACAATGCAAGGCTTTATTTTGAGCTACTACTCCAAATTGCAAGAGATTTTGGGTCACCTCTTGAGGAAAATCTCTGCTTAAAAATCGTATAGATAACTGAGAAATATTTCAATTCAAGGAATGGGTGACACTTAAGCCTTGTGCCTGGTAAGCAAGTTTAAGCACTTGGTTTGTCCTACAAAAAATGCCTCCTTAGAGATTCACCATAATAATGAAACTGGTAAGTGTATATATTTGACAGACAGAACTCCAACCCATTTCTACCCCGCTGGGTGCTCTTCACATAGCAAAAACAATACTTAGGCCAATGTGAAATGGTTCAAAGCCAAAGCATAGATGTGGGGAGAATAGGAGAGAGAGGAGAACAGTGGTGAAATGTCATTTTTACCGAAAATAATCCAGAGTTAAACTGATTAAGTGGGAAACCAGGTGGTGCAAGTGGATAGAATCCTGAGCCTGGAGTCAAGAAGACCTAAATAGAAATCTGGCCTTAGTCACTTATTAGCTATGTGACCATAAACAAGTTGCTTAATTATATTTATCTCAGTTTCCTCCTTCCAGATTTTTCCCCTTTCTGAAAGTAGATACAACAAACTGACTGATTCCTACTAGACTTATCTCCCATGATTGAGCTAATCAATCATATAACTATAGATGCTACCAAAAGAGTCATCACAACTAGAAGGGGGTGGTAAGAGTATTAATGTGGTGACATAACTAGGGGGAGGGGGGTTGAAAGAAGATGTGTTTAATTAGAGAATAAAGAATATTTTAGGTTAACTCAAAAAGAGATGAGTATAAAACATTTAACCAAGGTTATCAATGGTATTTTTCTCTGTTTTTTAGCTTAGGGTGGTAGATAAAGTAGACTAGCAGTTCACAGGACAATATATGATCTATAATGCACTCCGTGCTCTCGATGTTGGTAAAGTGATCCCTAAAGGAATTCTACACATTTACATTACTTTAGATTGTGATTATTAAAACAAGTTGATTTTTTCATAAACATGTGGCCAAGCCTGCTGAAACCACTTAACTAATACCATCTTGTCTTGGAGGCATCAGCAATCAAAGTGTCAGCATCCAAACTGAAGGTTCTGGTTTTGTAACTTGGCCATGAGGTAATTGCTGTCCATGGTGCTGATGTAGCTGGCCTAGAGGCATCTGACAGCTGACCAATGCAGAAAGATATAACATGCCAATGTCCAGCTATTACTTAAAGGACCCTTCAGCTGTTCCATCAGTCTGTGAAGCTGTCAGTGGTAGGTGCTAGACTTCAGGTCAGAAGAAAAAAAGTGGAATATTATCATTGTTAATTATCATCTATAGTATTTTCTATCAACTAGTTGAAGATTCTTCGGAGTGTTAAATTCTAGGTGTGTTGGTTAGACCTACCCCTTTGTAGCACACTTGTTACTAAACATGTGACCCTGAAGTGATTGGTGGTCAGAGTCTTTATTCATGGTGTTACGTGGGGTGTGTGTGTGTGTGTGTGTGTGTGTGTGTGTGTGTGTGTGTGTGTCTGACTGTCTGGTTTTCCTGGGAAAGGTAGTTCTCATTCTCAGCTATAGGAATGATCCTCTTCTGGACCTAGTATACCTGAACTGATGATGTTCTATCTCAAAACACATCCTAATCAATGTGATAGAAAATCATTAGTTCAGGTACACTAGGTCCAGAAGAGAATCATTTACTTTCAAGAATGGGGATGCTCAATTTAAGCTATTCTCTGTGCACATATATAAGTTAATCTCTAACTGCCATAGCTTCAATTAGGAAATGTAATGGTAGAAAGAAAATGATAGTAGGAATGAATTAAGGACCCTGAGAAATTCCTGAAAAAACTGTGGAAATGGAAATGCATTAGAAAACTATATGATCAAACACGTAGTACATTAGGGATATGATTGGGGTTTTGATGTTAAAGGGTTGTTCTACTTCAGATATGAATAACATGGAAATAGGTTTTAAACAATGATACATTTATATCCCAGTGGAAACGCTTGTCAGATTCAGAAAAAGGGAGGAAAGCCTGGGGGGGGGGGGGGAAGGGAGAATCATGAATCTTGGGACCATGGAAAAATATTCTAAATAAAAAAGGGGGGAAATTCTTCCAGTATTCAGTTGAATTATTGGAGAAATTATGGGAGGAATTGAATGAAGATTCGAGGATGGACTCACTGATTCATGGGTGAAAGGTATTTGTATTTAGGGTGTTTGTGTGTGAGTACATTTGCACCATACTGTCATATGAGTTAGGTCTAAAAGAAACATTGTAGATCATCTACTCCAGCCTCTCCTATTTTAAAGGTAAGGAAATTAAGGCATAGAGGCTACTGAATGGGTTAGAAATATTTCTCATAAGATTCATTTCAGTGGCTCTAATCAAATAAACACATACACAAAGGTAAAGTAGGAAACCAATGATACTTTTTTTCCATTACCTTTTGTACTTTGTCCTTTTTTTCCAGCCCCAATTTTCATAATATCTTGCACAGACCTTTGGAAGCAAATGGATAATTTAATCTCTAAACATCAAATTTGACTAAATAATTGTTCATAGATATTATAGTAAATGGAGAGTAATCAAAAAGTACTAGGAAGTACCTAAGGACAAATAAAAATGTTTGGTCTTGCCTCCTTTTCTCTTTTCCCTCACTAGATAAAGAAATTCTGTTTATCCACTCTGGTTGGAAGATATGTAAATTTTTCTCAGTCATATGAAGAGACTGGGGTACCAGTGTATCAAAGCATACCCAAGAGGGATTAGGATCCTATCAAACTAGATATAGAACCCTATGTTGGTCCATAACCCATTTTCATTCTAGTTAAAGGAATGTTTGTATGATCATATTTATGGATAATGTAAATAATTTTATATTTGGTTAAAATGAGTTATTTACATGCACTTTCATGTTTATACTATATGAGGCATTAGTAAAAGTTTATGTGTTCATAAATATTCACTAAATATTTCCTAGTCTCATTCTGCCTTAATAGGAAATTGATGTATTTACTGGGAGGGTATTGAATATAACCCTGTATTGGGTCAGTCATTGTTTTACAAACCTTAATAATTCCTATGTCTAGAAAGCCTATTATGGGCTGCAATGTCATCACAGAGCTGTGTGTGTATGTGTGTGCATGTGTGCGTGTGCGTGTGTGAATATGTGTTTGTTTAATACTGCTGGGGTAAATATGAAAGCACTTTGACAGAGTTGGGAGAAATGGGCACTGTACAAAATTTAGCTTGGATATTGGAAATTTTTAATTAATGGGCATATGTCAAATACAGGATTCCCAAAAGTATAAGTGATATTTGAATTCATTATCATATGATAAATTTGATCCCTTGTCTCCTTATCTGAAATATTGTAGGTGGAAGAGAGAGAACAAATGGAAAGACAAAATAAGACCACTGTGACTATATTCTTTCTTCATGGCCTTGATGGGTATCCTGTATTTTACTTTATTTTTTTTCTGCTATGCCTTATCATGTACATTGTCATCCTATTGGGCAACAGTTTCCTCATTACAGTTAGCATCCTGGACTCTCACCTCCATACTCCCATGTACTTCTTTCTCAGTAATCTCTCTTTTCTGGACATCTGCTACACATCTTCTTCAATTCCCATGTTACTGGTGAACTTCCTTTCAGAGGAAAAATCTATTTCTTTCATTGGATGTGGGGTACAAATGTTCTTTTCATTTGCCATGGGAGCCACAGAGTGTGTGCTCTTGGCTATAATGGCATATGACCGTTATTTGGCCATTTGCAAACCTCTGAGGTACCCTATCATCATGAACAAAGGACTCGGTGTGAAATTGGTGACAAGTTGCTGGATGGCAGGTGGATTTACCTCAGTGATACAAACCACCTTAACTATGAAGTTGTCATTTTGTGGGAATATCATTGATTATCTTACATGTGAGATCCTGGCTGTGTTGAAATTGTCCTGTGATGATATTTCCCTCAATGTGACAGTAATGATGATATCAAACATCTTCATAATAGTTATTCCAGTAGTATTTATATTCATCTCCTACTTTTTCATCCTCATTACCATCCTGAGAATCAATTCTGCTGAAGGGAGGAAAAAAACCTTTTCTACATGCTCATCCCATCTGACTGTAGTGATCATGTTTTATGGGACCATCTTATTCATGTACATGAAGCCTGAATCCAAAGACTCCCATGCAACAGATGAGATGATTGCTCTCTTCTATGCTGTGGTCATTCCCATGCTGAACCCCATCATTTATAGTCTAAGGAACAAAGATGTGAAAGCAGCTGTGAAAAAGCTCAGCAAAAATATCTTCTCACAGAGAATATGAGATACTATATATATCAATTATGCAAAATGAATAAATAATAAACTATCCACATTCAGAACCATTGTTTCAAAGTCTTATTGTCTCCCTCTGCCACTGACACTCTTTAGCATAGCCACATATAGTAAAGAATAGTCATGGAAATGACTAGAATGAAGGATATTAAATATAAACTTTTTTTATTCTGTTGGAAAATAAAGGATTTAAGACTCAAAGACGTGAGACCCTGATGATGGAACCAGGAATAAAAATGTAGAAAGTGGAAACAATATCAGAAGAAAACTTGCTAACAATTAATGCTGCCATGAAATGAAATGTGTTATCTTGAGAGGAAATGAGTTGCCCCTAATTGAAAACTTCCAAGCATACTTGAGTAACCACTTGTTGTGTGTATTATAATGGAGGTTTCTTTGGGGTCTGACTTGAACTAAATGGCTGCTATAATGATAATAATATTGATAGCTAGTATTTCTATATTTTTAAAATTTTTCAAAATGCTTTACACAATTTATATTTAACTCTTCACATTGTTCCTTTGAAGTATGCCCATTTTTATAAATGAGGTTGAGAAGGTAAATTACTTGCCTCTGGTCATACAATGAGAGTTAAAGGTTAGGTTTAAACTCAGGTCTTTTGTCTCCATCCCCAATAAGACCTAATTGTCTAGATTCACTACAGTTTCCATATTCTGGGATTTGTAAATCTCTTTAATTAGAGAAATTCTATATCTTGACCACATTCATCCAACTTTATTCTGCATAATTTAAACAAGTTAGTCAACTACAAACAAGCATCTGTCAGTTTAGTCTCATCATTTGTATATATATATACATATACATATATGTATATGTATATACATAATTTTGATTTCCAATTCTGGAATTTTTTTCTAAGGTTTCTTACCAAGAAGGTGTTTCTTTTTTTTCTTCTTCATAAATGCAAATTCATTTTTTAAACCCTTACCTTCTGTCTTGGTATAAATACTATGTATTGGTTCTAAGGAAAAAGAGTGGTAAGGGATAGGCAATGGGATTAAGTGATTTTCCCAGGGTCACACATCTAAGAAGTGTCTGATGCCAGATTCAAACCATCTCTAGGCCTGGCTCTTAATCCACTGAGCCACCCAGCTTCTTCCATAAATGCAAATTCTAATCTTTCATGTTCAAACTCATATCTCATTTTGGGGGGGTCAAAATTGCCTCGCCTCTATACTTCACAGAGAGATCATTTGGTTATGTGCTTTCTTGTGAAATCTTGAACAATTTCATATGTGTTAATTTTGTTTCTCTGATTAGATCTTATTTTCCAGAGATCAGGACTCATTTAATATTAATTATGTACCTTTTGTTTGCTTCAGTATTTAAGACTTATAAATTCCACTCAATAAATATTTATGTGCCATACTTATCAAACTACCAAGAAATGTTTTTTACAGTATCAGAAAAAAACTATAACAAAGTTATAAAGAAAAAAAGATTAAGAATGTCTAGAGAAATAATGAAAAAAATTGTGAAGAAGGGTGGCCTATCAGTACCCGATCTTAAACTATGTTATAAAGCAGCAGTCGTCAAAACAATATGGTACTGGTGAAGAGACAAAAGGGAGGATCAGTGGAATAGACTTGGGGTAAGTGACATCAGTAAGGCCAGAGGTCGGCAACCTTTTTGGCCATAAGAGCCATAAATGCCACACTTTTTAAAATGTAATTTCATGAGAACCATACAGTGCTCACAGTGCGAGCTCCTGTAACAGAGCCTGAAAAAAAAATTGACATTATGGCTCCTGCAGAAAGAGCCATATCTTGCCCTCAAAAGAGTCAGATATGGCTTCGAGAGCCATACGTTGCAGACCCCTGAGCAAGACAGTCTATGATAAACCCTAGGAGCCCAACTTTTGGAACAAAAACCCACTATTTGACAAAAATTGCTGGGAAAATTGGAAAACAGTATGGGAGAGATTAGGTTTAGATCAACATCTCACACCCTACACCAAGAATAATTCAGAATGGGTAAATGTCTTGAATATAAAGATGGAAATTATAAGCAAATTAGGTGAGCACAGAATAGTATGCTTGTCAGATCCTTGGGAAAGGAAAGATTTTAAAAACAAGTAAGAATTAGAAAAAATTACAAAATGTAAAATAAATAATTTTGATTACATTAAATTTAAGAGATTTTGTACAAATAAAACCAATGCAACCAAATTTAGAAGGGAAGCAATAATTTTGGGGAAAAATCTTTATAACAATAATTCTGGCAAAGGTCTAATTACTCAAATATATAAGGAGCTAAATCAATTATACAAAAAAAAGTCAAGCCATTCCACAACTGATAAATTGGCAAGGAACCTGAATAGAAAATTTTCAGATAAAAAAATCAAAACTATCAACAAGCACATGAAAAAGTGTTCTAAATCTTTTATAAGTAGAGAATGCAAATCAAAACAACTCTGAGGTACAACCTCAAATATAGCAGATTAGCTAACATGACAGCAAAGGAAAGTAATAAATGTTGGAAGGGATGTGGCAAAATTGGTACATTAATGCATTGCTGGTGGAGTTGTGCATTAATCCAACCATTTTGAATGACAATTTGGAACTATGCCCAAAGGGCTATAAAAGAGTGACCTTTGATCCAGTCATACCCCACTCTGGTTATATATCCCAAAGAGATCATAGGGAAAAAGACTTGTACAAAAAAATTTATAGCCACGCTCTTCTTGGTGGCAAAAAATTGGAAAATGAGGGAATTTCCTTCAATTGGGGAAAGGCTGAATAAATTGTGGTATCTTTTGGTGATGGAATACTATTGTGCTCAAAGGAATAATGATCTGGAGGAATTCCATGTGAACTGAAATGACCTCCAGGAATTGATGCAGAGTGAAAGGAGCAGAACCAGGAGAACATTATACACAGACTGATACACTATGGCACAATCAAATGTAATGGACTTTTCTACTAGCAGCAATGCAATGATCCAGAACAATTCTGAGGGACTTATGAGAAAGAATGCTATCCACATTCAGAGAAAGAACTGTGGGAGTAGAAACACAGAAGAAAAACAACTGCTTGAACATATGGGTTGATGGTGATATTGTTGGGGATGTAGACACTAAACGATCACCCTAGTGCAACTATCAATAATAAGGAAATAGGTCTTGATCAATGATACACGTAAAACCCAATGGCATTGTGTGTCGGCTATGGGGAGGAGCTTGGGGGAAAGGGAAAGAACATGAATCATGTAACCATGGAAAAATATTCTAAAAAGGAAAAAGGGAAAAAAGAAAAAAAAGGAAAAAATAAAATAAAATGAAGAGAAGACTTAAAAATAAACAAACAAAATAAATAAATGTTTGTGGATTTATAATAACAAATTTTAATTTATTTTCATGAATGGTGCCATCCACTAGGAAGATTACTTTGTGTGACAGGTATGTCTTATTTCAAAAATTATTGTTATCATCATGACAATCATTAATGATAATAATAATAGAGAATTTTTTATGATGAGAACAGAAAATAACCTGTATACATTTTTACATTTGACAAAATAGTTTCAAATCACCATGATATGGGTTCAAATTTCCAGCTCAGTTACTACCTTGGTGACCTAGCTCAAGGCTCTTAATCTCTCTGAGCCCTCTCCTCTTCTCTTTAATGGTGGTTAATGAGATAATTTTAGAATTGTCTTCTAGCTCTAAACCTATAGTCCTATAAATTTCTGACTTCAATTAAGCCTTTTAACCATCCTGCACAGTAGGTGGGTCAGTGTTTATTAAACTTACTTTATAGAAAAGGAAATTAATGCTTAGAGAGGTGACTTGTCCCAATGTCACATAGTACATGGGAAACTCACAACTAGAAGTCAGATCTTATAACTCTAAGTTAGTGAGAGATATCATATTCTTGCAACCAGGTCTTCATGTTCACTGCATGAAGGTCCACTCACACATTGTCCAAACATACTTCTTACTTATATCTTAAATGAAAACTGATATTGCCTTTTGCCATTCATAAGACTTTGTGATAGGTACAATTTTGTAGCTACCATAGCCTCAACTCTTTCTCTTCCAATCCTAATAATGAAACCCCCCTAACTGCCTGAGCAAAAGTCACCCACCTCCCTTTCTAGCACATCATATTATCTTATAACTCATGTTTCCTAATCCTACCTGAAATAAAAAATAAATAGGTAGATAGTAAAATACTTGGTACTTTCTTGGTATAGTTCTTAGGGCCAGTTATCAGAAGTCCTCTGGCTTGGGAAGGGCTTTCAGAGAGAAACTAACAAGCTACCACACTGATGTAACACAGGCTTTTATTTAAACAAGGACAGGTAGGGAGAGAGGGGATTGGGATAATCTCATTAGATATAGAGACTAAGTCCTCCCACTAAAATCCAATACTTGTCTTAAACAGATGGTATCTACACTGATTTACTATCTAAAGAGCCCAGCTTCCTGTAATATCTCCCTAATCAATCCCCCTCCCCCTTTTGCTAGTTATTAGAATAAGGGAAGGCTGTAAGATAAACAGGTCCACAAGGTCAAAAGGGAGATATCTCACAGACTCTTGTCCTCTGGAGTTTGGCAAGAGTCCAAGTAGAAAGCACAAAAGTAATAGGAATGCACACAGCAACCAAACAGGAACAAGAAGGGGAGTAATGGTTTAATTCACACAGTCCACCTGTGGAGTTTAGAAACCACTCTCAAGCACTTCCCAGAAGGTAAATCTACTTGTAGAAGAAGTCCACATACACTGTCTCACAAAAGAGAGCAAGTCCAACCAACTCTCCCTCCAGAGTCACTCTCTCTGCAGCCTTCTGGAATCTCTCTACCTCTGCTTTGGTAGTCCCTGTTTTCCCTATAATTTCCCTATAACATACCCCACCACAGTGAGAAAAACAACTGTTCCTTCCACTTTGCCTTTTGGGAAACCCATACTCTGTGGTTAACACGTTTCCCTTCATCTTTAGATCTCTTTCTAATTTCTTCTTCCATCTTCTGATAAACCAAGAAAATTGTTTTCTCAAGGAAGACATTTAACTTACTTTATAGTTTTGGATATATCTTTCATATCACCCTTAAACAGAGGTCTAGGATAATAAGCAGGCATACTCCTTACTCTAATTGCCACTTCTTGATCCTTCACCTACTGTGATCAATCAACAACATTTTTCTTTAGAGGTTAACTTCAAAAAGATAGATCAGTCTATCTTGTTATTTCTGGCAATTATCTGCCAGTCCTCAGATCATTTTCCCTCCTTCTTTAAAATTATAGTACTTGACTTAAAGTCTTCTCCCCCTCAATTAATTATTCTTCTTATATGTGGGTACATCAATATTCATAGTGATGTTCCCTCAAACATCCTATTCACCCAGTTTATCAATATCTTCAACTATTCTTGACCTGAATCACAATTAAGAATGATCACATTCTTAAACTTAAAATTTTCCATCACCCACACATATTATATAATTAATTATTTGGAAATCAAAGAGTGTAGAATATAGACAAGGACTTGACTGGCCTCTCTGAAATTCAAATCCTCTTCCAAACAACATTAAGATAACATCTCAAAACAAATTCTGGAGTGGAAGAATCAACAAAAGGATGAGGTGAAATAATTTATCATCAGATAACTTAGAAGGTAAGCATAAAAGGTCGATCTTACTGGATTAGAATAAGGTGTAGTCAAGCAGTAGACCTTGGGAAAAGAAATGAAAAGAGTCAAGAGTTTAATAAAGGAAGCACAAAAAAATGGAAAAAAGTAAGATCTTAAAAAACAGAATAGGTCAAATAGCAAAAGAGGCACAAAAATCCCCTCAACAGTAGAACTTTTTAAAAAAAAATTTGAATTGGCCAAATAGAGAAAAAGATATAGAAAAATTCACCGAATAGAAGTACTCTTTAAAAAGCAGAATTGAGGTATCACCTCACACCTAGCAATTGGCTAAAATGATAAAAGGGGAGAGTAATGAATGTTGGAGGGGATGTGGCGAAATTGGGACATTAATGCATTGCTGGTGGAGTTGTGAACTGATCCAACCATTCTGGATGGCAACTTGGAACTATGCCCAAAGAGCTCTAAAAGACTGCCTGCCCTTCGATCCAGCCATAGCATTGCTGGGTTTGTACCCCAAAGAGATCATAGATAAAAAGACTTGTACAAAAATATTTATAGCCATGCTTTTCGTGGTGGCAAAAAACTGGGAAACAAAGGGATGCCCTTCAATTGGAGAATGGCTAAACAAATTGTGGTATATGTTGGTGATGGAATACTATTGTGCTCAAAGGAATAATAAACTGGAGGAATTCCATGTGAACTGGAAAGACCTCCAAGAATTGATGCAGAGTGAAAGAAGCAGAGCCAGAAGAACATTGTACACAGAGACTGATACACTGTGGTAAAATAGAATGTAATAGACTTCTGTACTGGCAGCAATGCAATGACCCAGGACAGTTCTGAGGTATTTATGGAAAAGAACGCTACCCACATTCAGAGGAAGGACTGCAGGAGAGGAAACACAGAAGAAAAACAACTGCTTGAACACATGGGTTGATGCAGACATGGTTGGGGATGTAGACACTAAACGACCATACCAATGCAACTATCACTAATAATGTAAATAAGTCTTGATTGATCACACATGTTTAAACCAGTGGGAATGCACATTGGATATGGGGGTGGGGGTTTTTTGAAGGGGGTGAAGGGGAAAGTAAAAACAAGAATCATGTAATCATGGAACATTTTTCTAAAAAAATAAAATATTAAAATAAAAATAAATAAATAAAAAGTAGAATTGGTCAAATGGTAAAGTGTGGAGAGGACTGGCTCTCCACTAGTCCAGGGCATTGAGGGGGTGGGGTGACATTGGAGACTAATAACACAAATGAAAACAGCCAGAATTTCAATCAGATATCCCAGAGGCTGTTCTGATCTGCCTCAGGCTATGTTTATTATTTTATATCTTTTTTCTTAAGATTACATACAAGTTGGCATGGATTTTCATAATGAACATACTCCCAAGTGTCTTCCGCCCCTTCTCTTTCTGTTTCTATTTCTATCCTTCTCTATAATTGCAAGTTAGACTGGAAAGGGTCTCTCAGCAAGGTTAGATAATGGGGGATGGAGCCTAAGAGATTGCTCCCAAATGGAGTCCAAACACTTAAAAGACTCGTTGATTGAAGTCTTGCTTGATGAGAAGCGATGGAATCTTTGACCAGGGAATTGGGGTTTCACTGTCCAAAGAAAGATCCTCAGGAAGCCCTCAGGACTGGATTCAAGCTGGGATATCCTCCTCAGAACTTCTCCTTCCTTGAAGAACCTCTGCTGGAAGCCCTCCTCCTCCTCCTTCTTCCTCTGGAGAATTACCCAGAATTCCCTCTGGTCTCAACTGTCATCAACTGTTACCAACAGCCTTCTTCTGGCTCTTTTTGTCCCATCCCCCATTCTTAAAGCTATAAGAAATAATGAGCAGAATGATTTCAGAAAAAAACTTGGAAAAGACTTACATAAACTGATACAGAGTAAAGTGAGCAGAACCAGGAGAACACTGTACATGGTAATGGCAATATTGTGTGATGATCAGTTGTGAATGATTTAACTTCTCAACAATACAATGACCCAAGATAACTTCAAAGGACTCATGATGAAAAGTTCTATCCACCTCCAGAGAAAGAATTGTTGGAACCTGAATGTAGATCAAAGCATATTATTTTTCACTTTACTTTCTTTGTGGGATTTTTATATGTGTCTTTTCCCACATCATGACTAATATGGAAATGTGTTTTGCATGATCACACTTATATAACCTATATCGAATTGAATACTGTCTCAGAAAGGGGCTGGCAAGAGGGGGAAGGAGAGAATTTGGAACTAAAATTTTTAGAAAACAAATGTTAAAAATTGTTTTTATATGTAAAATGAAATAGAAATATAATTATAAAAAGAAATATATGGAAAATTCAAAGAAAGTTTGTTTGATTGTGTTGATATGCAGTTTTATTTTTTTTTAATTTTTTTTAAACCCTTAACTTCTGTGTATTGACTTATAGGTGGAAGATTGGTAAGTCTAGGCAATGGGGTGCAGTTTTATTTTTAATAAAAATTTAATTTATTTTTAAGAGTATAGCCTTGGAATTGAGGAGCCATCACAGTAACAGCACCCTCCAGAACAAAAGTCTTATTTCCTGCTCAGCCCTCACAGTCTTTCATCTGGCGAAACAATTATTGGGGAGAGAAGTCAATCATCCCTACTACTGTCTACTAACTGTCATTCATAAGGTGGACAAGCCAGTTTAATTGACTCAATTAGACATGTTGGGGAGAGGCAGAAGGCTGCATATTTCAGGCAAGCCATTGACCATCACCACTTAGATCATCATCTTCCCTCAGACCTCTGTTGAAACAACCCAGGTCCTTCTATCCAGAACCTTGGGAATTGCAATGCTCTCAGCCAAGTTCTTTCCATCATCACCCTGAGAAGAACTGCTATCTGCATCCATTGAAGACACAGAAAAGAAAGTTCTTGTCCTGAAAGACTCTGGTACTGTCAACTAGATACTGTTATGATATTATCAGTAGAAGTGACATGAAAGAGGCATTGTCATCTGCTTTTACCATTAAACCCTAAGGATATGGGACTTTTACATCATTTTATCCATGTTTTGACTCCCTTATCAAAATGTAAGTTTCTTGAGATCAAGGACTCTTATTTTTTTGTTTCTTTTCCCACTGCTTCACATGTTGTAAAAACTTCAAAAATATGTTATTCATTCACTTATTTCTCTAGTTTGTAAGGATGTTTCTGTATCTCAGCTCTGTAATTCAGTAAATCATCTTTTCCTCTCAAGGTAATGTCATATATAAATAATATGATAAACTCACAAATCATCTATAAAAATGTTAAAAGCAACAGGGCCAAACACATATATTTGGATCAATCATATAGACACCTATTAGACCAATTTACTAGACTGGCATCAATATAGTATTCATCACCTAATGGATGCAGTCTTTCAATCAATTCTAAATTCATCTAACTATATGCACACAGTATCCATCTTTCAATTTTGTTTATATGGAAACAATTTAACATGTGAGTATAGATAGTAAAAATCTATTCATGCCTGGAAGCTTGAACTCATGCCACAATCTTATCATACATTCCCACTGTGTGCAAAAGGTTGGAGTTATTGGGAAGTAGTTCAATATATGAAGATAATGGTAAGTTAAACCAGGATGTTTCACAACTAACAACACTCAGAGATAAGAGAGATTTGGGAGATGTTGCTAAGTCATACACGTAATTAATTGCTCCATTCCCCCTATGTTTATATTGACATGGAGAAATGTAAAATTGTTTTCCTCTTCTCACTTTATTTGCTGCATCATCAATTAAAACTATCTAATAAGTTTGATGTAATTAGATGGTTACAATATCCCCATAGCTTTGTAAATTGTTAACTTTCACACAGTTCCTATAAAAAAGATTTAAATGACTTTAGGGATTACAAAGATTCCCTGAGGAACAATTTTGGAAAGGTTGTGAGGATGGAGAGCTAAACTGACATCCATATGCAGTGGCTGATTATTTGGAATCACCCACAGTCCAGGGACTATCACAGGCATTTATGGTAGAAGTGGAAATATAGTGATGTTCTCTACTCAAAAAAATGACATGGCCTTAATGCAGAAAAGGGAACATTCTCTTGAGTTAGGCAACATTTCATAAATATTTCTGAATGTCATAAGAACAAAGGTAATAATATTAACTAGCTTGGGTAAAATGAATTTTAAGCCATAAAGAAGGCTACTAATAAGTAAGCCAGACAGATATAATAATTCATTCGGTGCTTTCTCAAACTACCAAAACATGCTTGAAAAATGCTCTCGAAGTAGTTTGTGTTCAAAAACAGGAGGAGTACCAGCTAAGTGGAAAGGACAGGAGCAATCCTGCATCTGAAACTTACAGGTAAATGAGAATGTGAGAAGGGTTGTTTTCAGAGCTATCAATGGAATTGGAAACTGGGATGGGCATTTGGTAAGAAATAATAAAAATAAAAGTCATGTAAAATGAGAGGACTGAACTCAATTATCTCTAAAATCCCTCTCAACTCTGAATCTATGGTCCTAAAATCCTACGTTCTATATCCTAAGTAGAATAGATGGGACTTGCAATGGAAACCACGGGTAATTCCATAAAAGGAAGAGATAACAAATAGAAATATATGGTTGCTGGAGCAGAAAGGAATATTTTTCTGATTATTGGAATCTATCATCATATTGCTCATTGTCAGCCTCCCTCAAATTGTTGAGAGTTAGCTTTGAAGTCACTTTTAGATGTGTTTTCTTATCCACGAATCACATGAACCCTAAGTTTGCTTTCTGTTTTAATATCCTATATTTTAAAAGAGAAGTTATTAACATTTTTTATGTCATGAACACATTTAAGGAGTCAAGTAAAGGCTATGAATCTCTTCTTAAAATAACTTTCTCAAATGCACAAGATAAAAATCTAATTATATTGACATGCAGTTATGAGCTATAATTTGCAAAAACAAATTCCTATTTCATGGTAAAGATGCCTTTCCTAACGTTTCTTAAAGTCCTGCTATTTTATCTCCTGTATTCTAAGTTATTTTCTACCCTTCTGTTCTTTTTTAAGTTCTTTTTGTATTATCTTCTAATGTTTTGCCAGCTGTAACATGATTAATTCTGTTTCAAATTTATTCTAGCCCAAACATTCTATAGTTTTTATTCCAAATATACTACTCTTGGACAGGAATAACTAAAAAAAAGTTGTTGTACATATCTCAGAGAGAAGAAAGATTTGTATGCCCTATTTATTTCTCTCTTCTTAGATTATTCAAGGATATGGTTGAATATATAAACCAATATATAAAATACATAAGTGTAAATTTAGAGTATATTACTTCATTCTTCGTCTTTATATATCTCAAAGACCAGTACAATGGTTGGTATACAGCAGGTGCTAAATAAAACTTTGTTATTTAATTGTGTATACTTTTATGATGCTCTTGCTACCTATTTCTTTGAAATGCCCTCTCTATCTCATTTTCTGAATCCTCAATTTCTATTTACTGCTTATAGCTGAGGGTCCCTCAAGTTAAGACTTTTGATAAAAAAAACTCTCTTTACATTTTGTCATGGAAGGTGAAGTAGGTATTATTCTTCATAGATAAGTCTATTTAATGAGACTGCCTAAAAAGAGAGCATGACTAGTACACCAGGATAAAGGGACTTGTAGTAACCAATGGGGCTTAGACGATTAAGAAATAACTGACCTCGAGGAATAATTTATAAAGCATTAGGCATATCACCTCAAAATGACAAAATTGTGCTGACTGGGTCCTCTATACATTTTTGCAATTGAACAACAAATAGACTCTTGGGAAATATTTTTAATTTTTTTGGTTTTATTCTTTTAATATTGCCATAAAAATGATGAATATGAAGAATTCAGATATACTATATTGTATTTTGAAGGAAGGTGAGAATTATGAAAGGAATCAAAAGAGGAATCTCAGATTTTTATCTTAGATATCCCACACCTGTCTCGTCCCATAAATAGAGCGGAAAGATAAATACACGGCTCTGCCGGTCTGTATTGATCTTTTGAGGGGGTCCAGATAAAAATATCTACTTGAGATTCTAATTTCTCTTAATAGCTCCCAACACTTAGGAAGATTTATATGGACTGATGTGTGAAGTAAGCAGAATTTTTAAAATGAAAGACAATCTTTGAGTGCATGTTCTTCAGCAAATAACCTAACATTTCTCTATTTTGTTTGATTTCAACTTTGCAGTCTTCACTTAGCAGACTTTAGATTTAGATTACTAGATCTAAAGCTAAAAGGAGCCTCAAAGGTCATCTTGTTTTAAAGTTGAGGAAACTGAGTTCCAGGGAAATTAAGCGAATTATAGTGCCGCAAAGATTGCAAGAATCAGAAGGAAGATTTGAATGCTGGTCCCTTGATGGCAGAGCTAGAGCACTTTCCATTATACCAAACTCTTTTCTATGTCCTTGCCTTTCCTACCTTATTAAGATTAATTTCTTCTGATATATACTGTTTCAAAGTCCTTTCTCTATCATGTGCCCTCAATTTTTTAAATCTATCTTCATCTACATTACCCTTTTCTATATGATTTTTGATGAATGTTTTGTTATATAACTTTTAAAAATAATACTTTCACTCTCTAATAAGCCCTTCACAGAAACCTGCTGTATAGCAAAGATGGAAAAGCAAAATAAACCAGCAATGTAGTACACATCCAACCACACATATCTCATTCCACTCCTATAGAAATTCACTAACCTGCCCCGAAGATGAAGATATGCTCTATTGTCAATATTCTGAGGTCAAAATTGGGCAATGCACTGCGCAGTTTTCTAATATTTTTTGCCTTGTTTTCCTTTTCATTATTATGGTCCTTTGTTAATTTGTTTTCTTAATTGTTTACTTCATACAACATCAGTTTAATTGAAGTCTTCTCAAATTTCTCTATGTTCTTCATATTTATTACATTTTGTGGCAAAATAATATTTCTGCAGTGCAATTTATTTTATCTTTTCCCAATTGATGAGCACTAACTTTGTTGGTTTTATTCTCATGTGAAATTAAAAAAAAAACTTACCTTCCATCTTAGGATCAATACAGTGCATTGGTTTGAAGGCAGAAGAGTGGTAAGGGCTAAGCAATGGGGGTCAAGTGACTTGTCCAGAGTCACACAGCCAGGAAGTATCTGAGACCAGGTTTGAACCCAGGACCTCCCATCTCTGGACCTGGCTTTCAATCCACTGAGCCACCCAGCTGTCCCCAAAATAATTTTTAAAAAAATATTGTAGGTCAAACTTGTTTCAATTTGCATGCACATTTTTCACATTTTCCTTACTTTTTCTCTTATACATATATTTTAACAATGTAGCACTGAATGACTTAAAAATCAATATAGAAAAGGGAAAAAAGGATGAGGCTAATTTCAAGTGTTATTATTAATTCCAGTTGCTTTGAGATATGTCCTTTCCTAAGTTTTGCAGGTGCCACAGTCAATCTAACATGAATGAGGAGAATCATACAACCGTGACCGAGTTTTTTCTGGTAGGACTTTCCCATTACCCAGGCCTCTTGCTCTCTCTTTATGTTCTCTGCATGGTTATGTATCTAGTAATCCTGTTGGGAAACAGCATCCTCATTATCATCAGCATCCTGGATCCCCGCCTTCATACACCTATGTATTTTTTCCTTGGGAATCTCTCTTTTCTGGACATCTGCTACACATCCTCCTCTATTCCTCAAATGCTGATAATTGTTATGTCTAAGAGAAAATCTATTTCCTTCACTGGGTGTGCCCTGCAGATGGTTATTTCTCTTGGATTAGGGTGCACAGAGTGCATTCTCCTGGCAGTGATGGCCTATGACAGGTATGTTGCCATCTGCAATCCTCTCAGATACAGCATCATCATGAACAAGGGGCTCTGTACCCAGATGGCTGCTTGGACTTGGATACTAGGGTTTTTGGTCTCCCTGGTACAAACTGTACTTGCTCTCATAAAGCCTTTCTGTGGGAATGTCATTGATCACCTTACCTGTGAAATCCTGGCCCTTCTTAAGCTTCTCTGTGGAGACATCTCCCTCAATGTGTTTATCATGACAGTTGCAAGTATTGTTATTTTAATCATTCCTCTAACTCTCATTTTCTTCTCCTATATCTTCATCCTCTCTACCATCCTGAGGATCAATTCTAGTGAAGGGAGGAAGAAAGCCTTTTCCACCTGCTCAGCCCACCTCACTGTGGTGGTCTTGTTCTATGGTTCAGCCCTTTTCATATACATGAAGCCCAAGTCCAAGTACACTAAGACATCTGATGAGCTTATTGGGCTCTCCTACGGAATCATCACTCCAATGATGAACCCCATTATCTACAGCCTGAGGAACAAGGAAGTCAAAAATGCTGTGGAGAAATTCCTCATTAAGAATCTATACTTAAAGAAAATGTGAAATGCTTTGACCTTTATATTCGGTTTCCTTTTTGGCTTGGACATTGCCCGGGATATGCAAGGATTAACATTACTCTTCCTAGTGTCAAGTGTATTATTGGGGTTACAAAGCTTAATGTATGAACCTCCTCCTTTCCACACAGGGAATTCATGTATTATTTATTATATTTGAGGTTCAGTTCCTTTTCATTGGTCTCTTATATGTCCTTGTAGCTCTCTACCTCTTGGTCTTCTCTGTTTTACAACACCTTTTGTTAAAATAAATCATACACAAACAAAAAATGGATTGCTTAAAGGCTAAAAACTGAAAAAAATCACGTTTCCACTTTGGTTAATGATAGCTTTAGCAAAATTATCAAAATATTTTGATAAAATGATATAGGAACTTTTGAGATAAGACTATAAACTGGATTAATATATTGATTCAAACATCTAATACACATGCATTAAGTATCAATGGTATATAAAACATTGTGGTAAGTGATAAGAGAAAGAAGGTTAAAAATATCCAATTTCCTCATCCTCCTAGAAATTACTATCTAATAGCAATTTTAAGAGGAGATTTAGAAAGGATTTTCTTAACCAACTCATATCTAACCAAAACCCCAATCTATATCATATCTTACAAGTGTTCATGTAACCTCATGTGAAGGATAATGCATACCTCCAGTATCTAGCTAGTACATAGTAGGCACTTTAAAGTGGTGCAATGGATACAGTCCTGGCTCTGGAGCCAGTAAGATGTTGAGTTCCAATCCAGCATAAGACATTTACTAGCTCTCTGACCCAGGACAAGTCACTTAACTTTGCTTCAGTTTCCTCAACTATAAAATGGGAACCACTCCATTACCTTTGCCAAGAAAATCCTATAAAAGTGGGATCACGAAAAGTCAGTCACAACTAAATAATTTAACAACAACAAATAATGGGGAGACTGAGTTATTGAACTAGTTTTTTTTCAAGAACCAGAATAATTTTTATCTATTAGAAATGTGCAACACCAAAAAAAAACCTTTTGTTCCAGCAGCAATTTGTTTCTGAAAATTTAGGGAAACTTCTAATGATTTTCAAGCTAAATTTCAGATGTTAGAATCTTGATGTAGACTTTGGAAAGTTAGTTGTAATCATCATGTTGAAATGCCAATTACTAAGTATATGTATATGAGGAATATGGCTTCTCCAGGGAAATGATTAATTTCATATTTTAGATAATAAGGATTTAATGGATTTCAAGTTTTTACTGTAACAAAAAACAAATGTAAGCTAAATCTATATGGAACTGTTTGCTTAGTTCCTATTACCATCTATACATTGTCTTTCCTGACACTACCAACTTGCTAGTACCCTCATTTACTAGCTCTATTAACCTATCTTTTATTTATTTTTATTTATTATGAATATATTTCTTCTTTACATGGGTACATTTGTACAAATTTCTCCAGTGGAATGAAAGCTCTTTTCCAAAAATATTGTTTCGATTTTGTCTTTATATTTTGGGTGCCTAATACAATACCTGGCAGGGTATGAATAAAGGAATTTAATAAATTTTGATTGTTTGATTGATTATTTGAACATGTGCTCAATTGATGAGGAAGAGAATGCAAAATTATTATCCAGTCCATCTTTGATCTTTGTTATAGATCATAATTGATAGATAATGTTACCACATCTTTTCAACTATGATGGTTTTTTTAGTGAAACCAACATGAAATACAAAAGTGGAGAATTATAAATATAATGTTTCCTCTAGATAATTTAAATGAATTAATGTCATAAGATTTATACCAAGTTTTTGTCTTATGTAACATATTCACTCATTTATATTTTGTGTTTTGTGCAGCATATTCATAATCTTTTTGAATAATTCAGCCACTTTTGAAAATTTCATGAAGCTCTGTTATTAATGTTTGGAAAAATATTTCCAGTATAATTGAGCCTTGGAAAGTGATGTATATACAATATTTGGGGTTGTCTTTCTCTGAGAATCTTCTTTAATAATTGGCTTATTATTTAGAGCAATATCATAGATTTTCACAAAATTACACACACAAACATTTAGAAATACAAACATTACAACTTATTTATGTTTTTCTTAAAATAAGGTGCTCCAAAATGAAAGCAATACTTTAGTTTTGGAGTGATTAGAAAAGAATATAAGGGGTAGATAATAAGTATGTTAGTCATAAACGCTATGTCTCCGTTTTATACCCCAAACTTTGCTTTTCAGGCTACTTCATTACATTGGTAACTCATATTGACATTAGCACCCAATAAAAATCTCCAACTAAAAAAAAGTGCTCCCTCACACTGTACTTATAAAGTTGAGTTTGTTTTTTAAACTCTACTTTAGAGCTTCTTTTATTTCTCCTTATTGGATTTCATCTTATTAGACTCAGTCCGGTGCTCTAGTTTGACATTGTCCTAGAACCTTGCTCTATCATTTGTGTCAATCCCTCACAGCTTTGCAAATTTGGTGAATAGGCCAACTATGCCTTTATCTAAGTCATTGATAAAAGTGCATTAAAAAGAGATGGGAAAATGTCCCAGTTCCCTGGATATTTCTTGCCAGGTTAACTTTGAGCCATCACCAACTCATCTTGAATTTGGTTATTCTACTAGGCCTTCCTTCTACCTGGGAGTTATCACTTCATGCAATAACATCTCACAAGAACAGTGGGAAGTAATTTATAAAGTGTTTTGCTACAGCTTAGGTAAAAGATCCCCACAGTATTCCTCTGATTAAAAAAAATGTTCTAGTAAAATAGAAACAAAGTTGGCCTGACATAACCTGTTTCTGATGAAATGATATCAGCACTTTATTATCAGTGATTATACCTAGATTTTTAAAATTTTTTTTGATTAAGAAAATTTTTCCATGGTTACAAGAGTCATGCTCTTTCCCTCCTCTCCCCTTATCCCCTTGCCATAGCTGACACACAATTCCACTGGGTTTTACATGTGTCATTGATCAGGATCTATTTCCATATTATTGATATTTGCACTAGGGTGATCATTTAGAGTCAATATCCCCAAACATAATCCCATCAAATTATGTGATCAAGCAGTTGTTTTTCTTCTATATTTCTACTCCCACAGTTCTTTCTCTGGATGTGGACAGCATTCTTTCTCATAAATCCCTCAGAATTGTCCTGGATCATTGCATTGTTGCTAGTACAGAAGTCCATTACATTCAATTTTACCACAGTGTATCAGTCTCTGGGTAGAATATTCTCCTAGATCTTCTCCTTTCACTCTGCATCAGTTCCTGGAGGTCTTTCCAGTTTACATGGAATTCC
This sequence comes from Gracilinanus agilis, assembly GCF_016433145.1. NCBI lineage: Eukaryota > Metazoa > Chordata > Mammalia > Didelphimorphia > Didelphidae > Gracilinanus > Gracilinanus agilis. The sequence goes on from NC_058130.1 coordinate 149,695,566, forward strand.
TCCAGTTCATTATTCCTTTGAGCACAATCATATTCCATCACCAACAGATACCATAATTTGTTCAGCCATTCTCCAATCAAGGGACCACCCCCTCATTTTCCATTTTTTTGTGCCTAGATTTTCACTAATGAATTCTAAATTTTTTTCACTGGCCTATAGGTTATGGATTCTCTTCTCTTTTTAAAAAGTCAGGACAATGTTTACCTTCTTACAATCCTTCTGTATTGCTTACATTATCCATGATCTTTCCTATATCCCTGTTGTATGCGCAACTCTCCACTTTGGTTTGCCTATGAATGACATACTTCACATACAGGGCTTACCATGGCCTGTGAAATCCGAGCTGCCTATGAAAGAATTGGTTCTGGCATTCATTAAGGTCCACTCTTAAGATCAAGATTTCTAAGGTTTTCTAATAGTCCTTTGAAGAAGAACCTGAAATGGCAATTGCAATTGGCTTTACAATGAGAAAGGCCTAAAAGAAAAAGACAACAACTTCTTTCCCACTCACCTTGAATGAAGAGTGAAATAAGAGGCAAGAGATAAATGGGGATGTAATCTTAACAAGGTCTAGTCAATAGAAAACAGATACTGATTTCTTTTTTAAAAACCCTTACCTTCCTTCTTAGAATCAATACTGTGTATTACTGTAATACTGTTCCAAGGCAGAAAATTGGTAAGGGCAAAGGTCTAAGAATGCAATATTCATACTGCTCGTTTTAGTTTCCATATCCATAATGGACACAAAAATAAAGCACATATCAGTACTTCAGCACTCAACAAAAGATTTCTTAAAGCACTTTCTCTGCCTTGTAAAAAAAATATCAGAAAACTTGCTTTCTTATTTCAGCCTGAAGACCAATGGTGTTTTATCCCATAGAACTCCACTGAAAAGCATATAGGAGAGCTGCCCTTCAATTTAGGAATAGAATAAGACCCCAATTACTACATAAAAACATGCTACACACGAGAGCTTTGACAATGTACAAAGTAATCAAAGCTATGCAGAGTGAAGAGAGAAAAGTCAAAAGAATGATAGACATATCTATGTGTGTGTGTATATATATATATGTATACATGTTTATAAATATTGATAACTGCCTGGCAAATAAAGCAATTATCAGCAGTGCAAAGATGCAAGACATTTTCAAGGGACACATGACAAAAAAGATTATCCACTGCCATAGATGGAACTGATGGAGTCTGAGTGCATATTGTAATATACTATTATTTTTTGAATTTCTTCCATGAATTTTTCTCTATTGTAAGTTATGTGTCTTGCACAACATGAAGAACATGGAAATATGTATTGTATGATAACAGATATACAGCAACAAAATCATTTTATAAAGTTGATCTACCTATTTTGATCATGATATAATTGGTAAATAATAAAAGCGACAGATATGTATACGTTGTTATTTCTTAAGGTATTTGTTTTATGCTGTAGTTTGTCCTTTTAAATTCTACATTGGGAACTCTGATTTCTGGCCCAAAATCACTCCTATTTTTTATTGAATAAAAATGTTCTAAAATATATAAGTATATAAACATGTTTCTTTAAAAAATCACGGATAAGCTAAGAGTGATTTGGGGATTTTACAAAATTGAAGATTCCTTATAAAAGATCACAAGATGATTTGGAAATAAATGTTTAATAAAGCAGAATGAGAAAGCACTAAAAGGTTGTGATGAATATCAGCACATGGAGCTTTTCCTATATGCCTTCTTATTCTTAATTGTTTTTGTTCATTTCTTTCCCCTCCCCACCATTAATCTTTCATGGCGAATTTATAGTAGAAGAAAGCTACAAAATGACTCCTTGTTCATGCATAACTTAAAAAATAGAATTAGAGAACTTCACCATTATCTACTTTTAAATTGAGCCGGTATTGCTTGCTGTATGACCCTTGAGGTATGTCATGACTCTATTTGGTTTTCATTTCTATTTCACTTGCATAATCAGAATTTTATTCCTTTGCCAAAGTATTATTTAGAATTTTGTGAACAACATTTTATGCAGCTATTAATATGAACATATGATTTTCATTTTTATATTAATGTGATTAATTCCACCCAATTTATGCCTCAGGGTGGAAAGCAGTTAACACAAGGCTTTCAAAGGCAATGTTGAGAGTATAGACTTTATCAGGTTCTCCCATGACTTAGCAATTATCAGCAGTGCAAAGATGCAAGACATTTTCTAAGGACACGTGATGAAAAAAGTTATCCACTGCCATAGATGGAACAGATAGAGTCTGAATGCATATTGCAACATGCTATTCTTTTTTATTTCTTCCCTGAATTTTTCTCTAGTGTAAATTATGTATCTTGTACAACATGAAGAATATGAAAATACGTACTGTGGGATAATAGATGTACAATCTATATTATATTAGCTCCTGTCTAGAGTGATGGGAGGGAGAGAACATGCATAAGAAAACGTTAGAAAATGATTATTAAAAATTATATTGAAAAAAATGAAAAAAAATAAAATAAATTATATTGACATGTAATCAGGGAAAATGGATAAATATAATCTAGAAAAAAAGACAGGGTCTTGCTTAAAATGATTCAGAACTCTGCATCTTTGTATTGGGTCACTGAGAGAGAAGACTGACCAAGAGAAGACTGATTATTGCTAGCCGAATGAGTAAATTGGTTTTTCATACCCAGAAAAAGAGAGAGAGAGAAAGGTTTGGAGTATATCCGGTAACAAGTTTGATTGAAGACCATTGCAGGTACTGTGAATCTAGAGACTCACCACAAGCATCAGATTGAATGTCATATTTTTCTTAACAGAAACTCATGAAAAACCATATTAAGCCATGTTGGATCTAAGCTTTTTTGGTAAGAGAGGAAATACCCAAACCAATGACATGAATCAAAACTTTACATCCTAAGAATCCAAATCCTCAGTACTTTCTGTACTTTCTGAAGTCTCCATTTTCTTGCTAATGATAAATTCAATACCAAGTCTTTCAAAGTTTCTGTGAAAAGATGCTTCTGCTAAGAAGCTTTATCATAGCCCCTTTTGCTTATTTTTTTTTCAAGCTATAGATAATGTGGTTTAGCATGGGAGTCACAACCCATAAACCAAAGTAATTTGTACAATGCTTTACAGTTTTAAAAGTACTTTATGGGGCAGCTGGGTAGCTCAGTGGATTGAGAGTCAGGCCTAGAGATGGGAGGTCCTAGGTTTAAATCTGGCCTCAGACACTTCCCAGCTGTGTGACCCTGGGCAAGTCACTTGACCCCCATTGCCCACCCATACCACTCTTCTACCAAGGAGCCAATACACAGAAGTTAAGGGTTTCAAAAAAATTAAAAGTACTTTATATCTATTATGCTTGATTTTCACAACAACTTTGGGAAGTAGGTGTTATTATTCCATCTTAAAAACAAGGAAATTAATATTTGGAGAGGTCAAGTGACTTGTCTGGGTACCTCCCTAGTAAATACCTGAGGCAGGATTTTATCACAGGTTTTCTTGAATCCAGGGCCAACACTCATTCCACTAAAAGCACTCAAAAGCTGCCTATCATACTCTGTCCTCTTTTACACAGGCAAATTTTTAGGGGAAAATGCCTTTATTCATTGCTTCTACTTTCTCACTCCCTTGCAATCTGACTTCTGAACTCATTACCCTTTGAAGTTAGTTTCCAAAGTTACCAGGGATCTCTTTGTATTTTTAATATCTACTTATACATTTACATTTTGTTTTCCCTAATGGAATGCTAGGTCTCTGTGAGCAGGGAATACTTAATTTTTCTCTTTGGTTTCCTACAATGCCTGGCACATAGTAGACCCTTAATAAATGTTTTATTGGTTGATCGATGTATTAGAAGATGAATAGATTAGCCCTATACTTTCACCTCTACCCAAGCCAATTAATGAACTAGCTTTTGTTTCCAGCTGAAATTCTTGAAAACACTATTTGTGTAAGTCAATATTCCTGGGACCTAATGAGGACACTAACCAACAGTGTTCTATATTTTATACTAATTGGACATCAGAAAAGTTAAGAGAACAATTAAAAATGCTATACAAAAAATATAAAAAGTACAACACCCAGGGGCAGCTGGGTAACTCAGTGGATTGAGAGTCAGGTCCAGAGATGGGAGGACTTGGGTTCAAATCTGACCTCAGACAGTTCCTAGTTGTGTGATCCTGGGCAAGTCACTTAACCCCCATTGCCTAGCCCTTACTACTCTTCTGCCTTCAAACCAATACACAGTATCGATTCCAAGACGGAAGGTAAGGGTTAAAAAAAAAACAGTACCCAGAACTACCATAGTACATGGACCCCTAGAAATCTACATTCATTTTTAAACATCATGAAAGTATTAAAAATTGCTTAAAATCTTAATATAGGCCTGGCTGCAAGGTTTTATGAAGAGTATATATGAACAGGGCCTTAAAACAAGTTGGAAAAACAAAGTAACTTCTAATGAACACAATGACTACCCCTGATGCCAGAAAACTGATGAAGAAGAATGAAATGCACCTTCTCACAAAGCAGCAATAGACTAAATATATAGAATGAAACACATTTATGACCAATGTGGGAATTTCATTTTGTTTGGTCTTACTATGTCATTTTTTCTTAATTTAAATTTATTTGTTTATTACTTTTCCTTCCTTTCTCTTCATTAGAGAAGGCATCATTTGACAAATATATATATATATATGTGTGTGTGTGTATATGTGTGTGTATATGTGTGTATATATATATGTGTGTATATATAGATATAGATATAGATATAGATATAGATATATAACTATGCTTTGTTTATTCTATATATCTGTTCTTTCCCTGGAAACGAACATGCACGTCATTCTTTAAATTGTATTTCTATTGCTGTGTATAATATTCCTTTCTGTTTGTTTCACTCTTTATAATTGCATGTAGGGCTTTCCATACTTTCCCAAAATTAACCTGCTCATCATTTCTTATTGCATAGTACTATTCTGTCATAATCAAATGTCACAACTTGTTCAGCCATTCTCCCAATGATAGGCATTCCTAGCATTTTGTGATATGCAGAAATGGGCAGCCATTTTCTGTAGGTACAAAATAGCATTTTGCCACTTTGGAACACAGAACCTGGCAGAGCACCCCAGGGCATGTGCCAGGGTGACAGTTAAGATCAAGGTATAAATTAAGGTCCACAAACCCCTGGGACTTCATTTATTTTTCTCATCTCCTTGGGTTAGGGAGGTGGTACCAAATTGGGCCCCTGGAGGTTTGGGAATTAGAATAGGCAGGCAGGTAGGGACAACCTTCATTGCTAGCCAAATCAATACCTTATTGGCATAGCCAATAACTTTTTAATCAAACAAGAGTTAACTTCAAGAATACAACAGCATCTGACCCAGGGGCTTGACAGCCTCTGGGCTCAGCAACAAACAGCAACAGAGTTGGGGAGAGACCCCCAAGGTCATACTCTGCACCTTAGGGAACAACTTTTGTTTCAATATTTATGTAATCTTATTACTTAGGCAAGATCATTTAGGGTTCCATCACCCACTTTCCTTCTCCCTCTTACCAACCCTCAGTTTGATGTCAATAAACCCAGTTTTATTTATTATTTTTTATTTATTTATTATTTATTTATTTATTATTTATTTATTATTTATTATTTAGTTTAAAGCCTAAATAATCTTTGAAAGTCAACTTCTTACCTTAGTAACATTAACTAATTTCAAGCAGTCAGATCCAGGTAACATCTCTAACTGGCTATAGTCATTTCCAAGCCTGTGGTGATCCTTCATTTGAACCCAAGGTTTCAGGAACTTATGTTCTATTTCCTGGATACTCCTACCAACTGCCTGCCTGGATTGGTTTCTAAGGCTTGTAGTTTAGCAAAGACTCTTCAGCTTTGAAGGAGACTTAGCCCAGCTGGTATGGGGAATAAATCTTATACTCACATCTAGCTGTGGTTAGGGTCTCTCTCCTATTTGAGCAACCATCACTAGCATCTTTTGCCCTTACTGCTCATAACAATTTCCAGTTCTTTGCCATCACAAAGAGAGTAGCTATAAATATTTTGGAATATATATGGCTTTTCCCTCTTTTCCCCTGATCACCTTAAGAAATAAACCTAATAGTACAATTGTTGGGTGGAAAGGTTTATATAGTTTTATAACTCTTTGGCTATAATTCCAGATTGCTTTCCAAAATGGTTGAATCAGTTTTTAGACCCACATTTACTGTATTAATGTCCTCATTTTCCCATTTGTCAGTGTACCTTTTCATCATTTTCACTAATCTGATAGGTGTAAGATTATATTTTAGAATTGTTTTGAGTTGTACTTCTCTAATCAATAATGATTTAGAACATTTTTTCATATAGTTCCATATAGCTTTGGTTTCGTTAGCCAAAAACTGTCAGTTCATATCTTTTAACAATTTGTGAATTTTTTACAAGGATTTTTCCAATGAGGGAGGATATTTTCAGGGAATGAGAATAAAAATATGTGAATTGAACAATGATACATGTATAACCCAGTGGAATTGCTTGTCAGCTCCAGGAAGGGGGAGGAAAGGGGATGAAAATCATGAATCATGTAACAATGGAAAAATATTCTAAATAAAATTAAAAAATAAGATATGTTAAAAAAATTTAAATCACTTTTAAAAAATTGCTCCTGGCACAAGAATTCCTATTTATTCCATTGCCAAGGATAAAAATACACACACACCAACAAAACAAACTCACCATGGAAATAATTTGTATTTTAAAATTCTGTATGTATACAGAACAGTCAGGCAGTAATATTGAAATAGTATCTTATTAATTTCCTAAAACTAATCAAATGTTTTATTTGTTTTAATTATCTAGAAAATGATAAATTCTTTGATTTTTCCTTAGTCTCTGACCTCTAGCTCTGACAGTCTGTTAAAGTCAGAAGCAGTTTAGATTTAGAATTTTTCACTATACAATATTTGTAGAGATCTCTCCAAAACTAAGCTTAGGACTACTCTGTCTTAGGCTATAAGGAACTGGAGAGAACCCTTCACACACACACACACACACACACACCTTCAACTTTCCTTCCTCTGAGAAAGAGAAACGCAGAAGGATTTTCTGGCTTGGTAATATTCAAAAAGATGAGAAATCTTCTCTAGGTCTACCAATAGCAGATACAGTCCTTTTAAAATTAGGGAACTTAGGGAACTTGTGAATTCTTGTGCAAATGAGTAACACAGAGGGCCCAAGAGAATAATAAGAAAAGAGGGTGAGTTAAGGGAATAGACACTTTCTGAATACCAAAAGACATAGGTTACAGGCAGTGACAAAAATTGGGGGAGTTGAGAAAATCTTTTACTGAGCCTCCAAATTCTCCTAAAGTGTTGCCTAGTTGTTTATATTATGTTTAATTATAACAAACTACCAAGTGGGCTATAATTGGATCTATGGAATATTATTGCCAAAGCACAAGAACTTTTTAACTTTTTTTAACTTTTTAACTTTTCATCTTTAAATTGCATCTAAGAATTAAAAGGTCTCTAAAAGTACAAAAGTATTTTCATTGTCTTTTGGATCCAGTGGATGATGGGATGCAGGATTGTTGACCACATTAATCGTATTTAAAAATAAAAATTTTAATCAAGATGCAATGCATCATGTAATTACTAGTAAAAATTTTGCTTTTATATTCATTCTTTTGGCATCCTAATTTAACTTACATTGAGAGTGGTTCTGCCTCATATCAAGTGTAGGAGAGATGAATATTTCAGCATTAAAAATTGTATTTTAAATCTCTACCATTAGTGTTCACAACATGCAGAGAACTAATGTATCTCTAATATGGTGTATTACTTTAACATGATTAGGAACTTGTGCAGGAGTTTTACACCATTTTTGTGACATAGCTCTTTGGCAATCTGGTGAATCCTATGAACCTTTTCTCAGAAAGAAAAAAAAGTAACAGAAGTCAATGCTAAATTTCATTTAGAAGTAATATGAGTGGTAATTCTAAGCAATAGCATTCTCATTTTAATCAGCATCTAGGACAGTGATGGTGAACCTATGGCATGGGTGCCAAAGATGGCACACAGAGGGCTCTCTGTAGGCATGTGGACACCCTCCCTCCAACCAGAGTTAGTTACTAGAAAGGCAGAGGGACTTGGGTTGAGTTGCTCCCTTCCTCATCTCCACAGTGCCTGATGACATTTTTTCACATCATCTCCTCTGTGTAAGGGAATAAGGTAGGTGGCTCACAGATGCCAGACCTGGAGGGAAGTGGAGTACTCAGGCCACTCACCTCCCCCTCTCTATACTTGCTGAGAATACTCTTTATTTTACCAGCCTCTCTGCCCAGCAGCCCAGTGGGAGTGCTTTCTCCTTCTCCTGTGTGAGGTAAGGGAGGGGGTAGGATGCCCAGCACTTGGTGTAGGGAAGGGGCATGGCATGCAGTTGGGGGGCACAATAGTTGGTCTTGGGGTGGGGTGGGGCAGGACCTGGCACTCTATCTCTAAAAGGTTTACCATCACTGATTTAAGACATCTATCTGCACCTCTACTTGTACTTCTTCCCTTAGTAATTTCTTTCTTAGACATCTGCTGCATACCTCTATTCCTTCCATTCTGGTCAGCTTCTTACCTCAAAGAAAACCCATTTCATTCTCTAAATATGTAATGCAGATATTTCTTGGCTTAGCTATGCAGACTATGGAGTGTGTCCTCTCTTGTAGGATGGAACTTGACTGCTCCGTGGTCATCTGCAGTCTTCAAGATACCTTAACATTGGGAGGAAGACTGCATATGTGCCAATGGCAGAGCTGTCTCTTAGGTAATAAGGGTGTTAATTCACCGGTACACACAGTTTTTTTTTCTGTTATTAGTTTTAAGTTAAAGTAAATCAAGTCCAAGCCCAAGGAATCACTTAATTTAAATAAACTTTAAACTACAGTTGAACACTTTTCCATGTTTTATGTAGTCATGATTCCTATGACAAATCCTTTAGTCTATAAAACTCAGGAACAACAATGAAGGCAATAAAATATCTGTTAAAAAGGAAGTTCTTTAGCAAACAAATATGAAAGATCTTGTGCTTTGGTCCAATTTATGATAGGAACCTAAAGAATAGAAACTTCAATAGATCACAACTATCCTTGTCTACCCACCTTCTGTTGCTCTGTCCATGTACTACTATGTTCCGGGGGAATCCTCTCTGAGTTGCTCAACAGGACTTCCTTTAGATTTTTTGCTTTTGCTTGGATATCATTGGAGTAGATGAGCCATCCATAAGTAATCTGTCAGGGTCACTTAATGATTAGTCCACCTCTTTTTCCAGTTATACATTTCTCTGATGAAGTATTTTCTGCCTTTTTTTTTCTTCAATTCTTCAATAGTCATGCATTATAGGCTATTCACAGCCACCATTCACCTCTCCACTGCCTTTTAACTGTCTAAATGTGTATTCTTCAGATGTTAGTATTGAAAAACAAGTACATACAATAGTTGAAGGGAGTGGGAATTTCTGATTATGATGAAACAGAGCAGAAATGAAAAGGTAAAAAAGGAACGGAAAAGAGGAGAAAAAAGGATAGAAAAGAACAAAACCAGAGTAAAGCAAAGATAAAAGAAAGAAAAGCTCTACTTGGGATGTGGTGTGATCTCACCAAGAAGAATAGAGAATATAGCTTCAATATATGAACAACTGGAGGTGGTGAATACATAAGAGACTTGAAGATTTATCATGCTTCCATGTGAAATTGATTTTAATAATAACAATGATGATGATGATGATGATGATACATACCAGTCACTTTCCTACTTACTTTAAGAATATAGTTCATTTCTTACAACTCCATAAGGTAGGTGCTATTATTATCCCCATTTTACAACTGAGGAAAGTAAGGCAGAGGTTAAATGATGTGCTCAAGGTCACATAGTCAGTGAGTGTCTGAGGAAAGATTTGAACCCAGGTCTTCTTGACTACAGTCCAGCACTCTATTCACTGTCCAACTTAGCTGCCTTCATTTTTGTCCTCCAAATACAAAAATGTACATTTATCCAGAATAAATTTTATTTTCTTATATTCAGTCTAATTCTCATTTTTAAGGATTTGGATCTTGATTCTGTATTCACTGTGTTAACCATCTATTCTGGCTTATTGTCATCTGCAAATTTCATCAGTATACCATCTATCCCTTTATCCAAGTCACAATGTTAAACAGGAGAAGACCAAATAATTCTGTAAAGAAGAAATATCAACTCAATAATCACAGGAAAAATGCTCTACATTCTTTATAATCAGAAAAATACAAATTACATTAGCTACACAAATCTACCTGACTCCTACCCAATTGGGAGAGATAATAAAAAACAACAAAGCCCAATGCTGGGTATATGTTGGGGCATTTTGGATAAGAAAAGTTTACTATTACATTGCTTTTACATTTGTGAATTGCTCTCATCTTTTTGAAAAGTGAGAAAGTATTATATAGAAAGAATTATAAAAAAAGGTGAATTAATAGACACTCTACTAAGACTATGCACCAAGAATATTATTTAAGGGGAAAATGTTGAAAATAAATAATATGTGTTTATTATATATCTATTATGTATCTACCTACATATATATGTATGATTACATTATATATTGTGCACAGGTATATGGATGTTCAAGGACAATTAACTCCTCTTTTGTGAGGGTTTGCCAAGATATTTTCAGGGCTGCTCATCCATCTTTAGTGTCCACCTTTCACCCAACTCTCACCTGTGACTCCAAGAAGCTGTAGTATGAACATGTCCACACCATGGCAAACCATCTCAGCAGATGGTCTAAACCAAGTTGAGGGAAACTGATAAGGAGTATCTGATCCAAATACATAAAGTCTTCCTCTGTTGGAATATGGGCAGATGAAAACAACTTATTCCAACAGCCATGAAGGTGGCTGAAGCAGGTATGGAATGCTCAGAGCTTGATCAGACATCAAAGATGCCAAAATCATCCACTGCATCCAGAGTTATCTCTAATCATGCTGACTTTTGTCTTGGTACTAGATTTCCAAGACTCTGGAAGAGAGAACAAGCCTGTTGACTTTATGCAATTCTGACTCACTTAAATCCAATTTAAGCTTGAGTCAAAAGACATCACTCAGTGATGTCATTGGTCCTCTTCAAAAACAGACAACAAAAACATTATAAGACACAGTGCATTTATATAACACACACATTAATAATGTGCCATAATAAACAAAGAAAATTAAGAAATATTGGAGGATGTCTATGAGGTAATGCATAGTTAATAAAGCAGAATTAGTAGAATAAAATATTTGATAATGACTTGTAAAAGATAATTTTGAATACCAAAAGTTCATGTTACACACAAAGTAGAGAAATTTTAAAATGATCAGGAAAACAAGAATGGTGACCACTATGTTCCTCTATAATAATAAAGTCAACACATCTAATTTCTTTGGTTGGGAGTGGGAATAGTAACAATCAATGAATAATGGAAGCTTGAGACACATAATAATTTGTTTCTGGTTGCATCTCCTCTCATTATGTTCTTATTTATATATTTGAATATTCGTACTTAACTTGTGAATTGAAAATAAAATTTATTAAAATAAATTAAATATTTTAACTACTCATATGTAATTTTAAAAAGTTATTGTAATTTTGAATAGTTCTATAAATGAGTGTTGAGTTTTTAATTTTTAAAATGGGAGGAATGTAATAGAATCAAGGAATATTAAAACTAGAAGTGTCCATAAAAGATCATCTAGTATAAGTCCATTTTATAAAAGAAGAAATTAAACCACAAAGAAGGGAAGTGACTTGTCCAATGTAACACAGCTACTAATGTTATTTTTATGTTTTCAAAGTACTGTGGATATATCTTCTTTCAATAAGATTCCCTTAATTTCTACTTTTAAAGGTGTTTTTAATCATGTGTGGAGTAAGCACCAATTTTAGTTTTATAAAATTATAGATTCCTCATGGAAGATCATAAAGCATTGAGAAAAAATGTAATGAAAATCAAGAAGGTGTTGAAATGCTGTGATTATTATTAAAACACAGAACTCCTTCTATAAGCCTTCTCATTCTGAATTATTCTTCGTTCCTCCCCATTAGTCATTTATGGCCACTCTACAGTTTAACAAAGCTACAAAATTATTAATAGTTCATACATGATTAAAAAAACTAACTCTGTCTTGGAATCAATTCTCTGTATTGGTAGCAATGCAGAAGAGCAGTATATAGACTAGCCAATTGTGCCAGGGTTACCCAGTTAGAAAACTTCTGATGTCAGATTTGAAGCCAGGACTTCCCAATTCTAGTCCTAGTTCTCAATCCACTGAGCCACCTCACTACCCCAATACCAAATTTAAAAAAAAGGAAAAAGAAACAGAGGACATTGTGATCTTCTTTGACATCAATAATCAACATTATTTTCCATGTGATTCTTGGTAAATCACACCTCTATTCAGTTCTCATTTTCCTCCCACTGATATATTTATAATTTTCTCCTGTTGTCAAAGCATTATTTAGAATTAAATGGAAAATATTTAACTCAACTATTGACACGAATGTATGTTTTTTTTTGGTAATTCTTCTACCCCTATTGCCTCAGAATGAAATGTAGTTAACACTAGGTTCTCAAAGACAATGTTGAGAGTACAGACTGGAAGGTTTTCCCATGCTGGAAAGGTTTGGAGTGCACTTGGTGACAGACTTGTTTGAGGACCATCACAGTTACTGTAAGTCCAGAAACCCAATAGTACCAGGTTGACCGTCATATTTTTCTTGACAGAAACTCACAAAATCCCTTACTAAATCAAAGTAAGCCTAAGCTATATGTTAATAGAGGAAGCATCCAGAAAAGTGATATGAATGGAAACCTACATCTTCAGAATCCAAATCGATTTTCTATTAAAAGTCACCTGTTTTCTTGCCAATGATAAACCCCTGTACCAACTGTTTCAGAGTCTTTGTGAAAATACATTTCTTCTCAGAAGCTTTTTCACAGCCCCTTTCACTTCTTTATTTCTCAAGCTATAGATAATGGGGTTTAGCATGGGAGTCACCACTCCATAAAACAAAGTAATGAACTTATCAGTTTCTTGAGAATCTACAGATGATGGTTTCAGGTACATGGAAAGAGCAGTCCCGTAGTATAAGATCACCACAGTAAGGTGAGCTGAACAGGTGGAGAAAGCTTTGCTTCTTCCATCTGCTGAGTTGATTCTTAGGATGGTGAAGAGAATGAAGCTATATGAGATGCAAATTAAGAGCATTGGGATTGGAAGGAGAAGCACACTGACCACAAGCATTATCAAGTCCATGACCAATGAGCTTGTGCAAGCTAATTTCAGAAGTGCTAGGATTTCACAAGTAAAGTGATTGATGGAACTCCCACAAAGAGGCAGTTGCAGGGCAGAACTGGTTTCTAGTAAGGCAGTGAGGCAACCTGTTATCCATGACCCAGCTGCCATCTGCAGACAGACCCTCTTGTTCATGATGATAGGGTATCTAAGGGGGTGACATATTGCCACATACCGATCATATGCCATCACGGCAAGGAGCAAACACTCTGTGGACCCCATGGCAAGGGAGAGATACATTTGTAGGGCACAACCTATGAAAGGAACAGTATTTCTTTTGCCTATGAATTTCACCACCATAGGAGTTACAGAGGATGTCGTGTAACAGATGTCCATGAATGAGAGATTGCTGAGAAAGAAGTACATAGGAGTATGAAGATGGGTATCTAGGATGCTGATTGTAATGAGAATGCTGTTTCCCAGTAGAGTTACCAAGTACATCAAGAGACACAAGATAAAGAGGATGATTTCAAGTTTGGGATATTGGGAAAACCCCTCCAGAGTGAATTCTGTCACTGTACTCCAGTTCATTTCAGTCACTTATCCTCTGTCTTCCATCTGAAGGAATATAGAGAAAATATTACCTAGGTAATATCATTAGTACATATAAAGAGTACATATAAAAATACATATATGTACACATAGTACATATAAAAACTTTATTTTCTCTACTTTGACATTTAATCTTCTAAGAAGATTATTCTAAAATGTACATTCTCCCATCAAAAAAGTATGGAATGATAAGTATGCATAAGAAATGAAGGGGCAGATTCAAAAATACTGGATTGGATAACATCCTTAGGAAAAGTTCCTTCTATATCTGAGATTTTTTTTATTTTTCCTGCAAAGACAGGATATGTTGATAAATGATAAACATTAACACAAGGTAGCCTATCCAAAGCACCAATAGGATGAAATTAAGAGAATCAAGACTTATGATAGGAAAATATTTAAAAAACTATACTGATAAGCTTAGTATGCATGAAGTGGTGAGCAAAAAAAAAAAATAAAAAAGATTTCAAAGGAATTGGATATAAACTTTCATCTGAGTAGCCTTCTTTGCCTTGATAGTTTCCTATATCTGGCATATACTCTCTTCTTTTCTCCACCTTTGAAAATCCCTTTCTTCCTGCAGAGTCCCCAAAAGATATCTCTTCTACCTTTCTAAACTCCCCCAGTTGCCAAGTGTTTCTTCCCTCTTGATATTACTTTTTTATCTTTTCTAAGTCTTTGTATTTACATATTTATTTGAGCAGAGTTTTATTGCAATAGCAGAATATAAATTCCATGGTTTTGATAATCATTTTTCTTTTGCTTCCCAAGAGCTTAGAATGGTGCTTTACACCAAATGTTAAGGACTTTAAAAATGCTATGCTGTGGCCCATAATATTTTGGATATTATGATTTTGGAGATAAAAAGTGCTTTAACTAATTTTGGTAATTTAAAAATAATAATGATATTTTACTTTCCTGGTATGTGTCATAATGAGTTATACTATTAGTAAAATGACATTTCCCTCTTACATATGAACACTAACCTTAAAATAGTTCAGACCACAAACTTGCAAAGAACTTTACTATAAATGACTACTCTTATTTAAGGGATAATGTAAATGCCTGAACACTGTGCCATGAGTAAAAATACAAAAAAAGAACAAATTTAACAAGTTTTGAGATATGTAAATAACAAATGTAAGAAAAAATTGTATAATGGAAAGAATGAATTTGGAGAATGAGAACATGGATTGAAATTCCAGCACTTATCCTTACTGCCTCTATAATGTTAGCCAAGTCACTTAATTATGAGCCTCAGTTTCTTCTCAAAAATTATGATGTTGGATTGAGATTCTATAGAATTTTCATATATTGACCTCTGAAGCACATGCTGTACCTTAAAATCTGAACTCCCTTGAATTTAGGAGAAGAGAGAGAAAAGGAATACTTAATAACTTAAACATTGTAGGGTAATTTGTTAAATTCCAATTAGTGTAGTGCAGAGGGGAGAGACTGGAAGTGAAGAAAGAGTTTAGGAAAGCATTGCCATAGGCAAAGAGAGAGGAAATGTGCAATAGCCATGTTCAAGAAGGGACAGATTTTCAAGATATTTCTCTGGAAAGAAGTAATTGACAAAACTTAGTTATTCTCATGTTGGGAAGAGAGAGAAAGAGAAATAGACAAAGAGAGAGAGACAGAGAAGGGAATGAAAATTGATTCCAATATAAGTTTGGGTAACTGAGACAAGTCTTGAAGTAAAAGCTCTTAAACCAGTCATCTTCAGGTATTAAAGTTCACTATCTTATTTGTTTTATTGTGTTAAAAGCAACATAGTTCTAATGAGTCATGTAGTAAAGTAGGTGAGACCTTAGAAAGTATCATAGGATCGAAGATTTAGACATCAAGTCAAACCATCTCGTTTTATAAGTAAGGAAATTGAGGAGAATAGAGGTTAAATGACTTTCCTAGCATCATGTGTCTTGTAAGTTTATGAGGCAGAATTTGAATTCGAGTCTTTCTGGCCCCAAACCCAATGTGTTCTCCCCTGAGTCTTTCTCCCAGCCATAAGAAAAATGCTCACTTACCTTATCTTTCAGGGTTTCAATTATGAGCACATGTAATATCAATAACTCTCCTTTTTATTCTTTTTAATTTGAGTTCTCCTCTTATTCACATTTTCCTGATAGCTCTGAAAATAAAATTTACTTGCTGAAGAACAACGCCAATCTTGGCCACTAGGAAATCAGTCTATGCTTACTGTCATCCACATTTTTCATCTATCTCTTGTTGCTTTTAGGGACTTTTAAGGTTCCCTGAGCAATTTAAAGCTATGACTCTCAAACATGAGGAGTCAGGAACTTCATAATGTTTTGGGAATAAGGTCCCAAAGACCCAATTACAATCAGCTTCTTAGAATGTTTTTGGAATGTTGTTCATTTGTACTTTGGTCTGAAACATGTCTAACAACCAAAGGCAGGTAAGCGAGAGGCAAATAGTTAAGTAATTTGCTCAAGGTCACACAGATAGCAAATGTCGGGTACAATTTGACCCCAATTCCTCTGACTTCAGAGCCAGAACTGTTCCCACCATATCAAGCTACTTCACTTTCTTTCCTCATCATCTAACCTAACATGAGAGATTAGGACTAATTCTTTTATAGGAGGGTGACCAAAATAGGGGAAAAACAGGTTTTAAATATTATTCCAGAATGTTTTACCTCCTTGTTTTTTTCAGACTATAGGTGAAGAGATTGAGTATGAAAAGTAACCACAATAAAATAAGAACATAAATACAACTAATGTCTGTAAACCTGAGAAAGGCTTTAAGTAGGCAGCCATGTGACACATTTAATGGAGCATTGGATCTGGAGTGAGGAAGATCTGAGTTCAAACTAGGCTTCAAGTAATTAATAGCTGGGTTGCCTTAGGCAAATAACTCAACCTCTGTTTTTATCAAGTTCCTCAAATGCAAAAAAAAAAAGGGGGGAAATAATAATAGCATCTACTTCCCAGAATTGTTGTATCAAATGAGATGTTTATTAAAGTACTTAGTACAGTGTCTGGCATATAGTAGGTGCTTAATAAATGTTTTTAAAAGTACATGAAGAAATCCATCTCAAAGAATAAAGTCATCACTATCAAAGAGGCTTCATAGAGGAAAAAATGTTCTGCTTCTATGTTCAGTTGAGTTGAACCTCTGGTGACTAGGGATGATATAAAAATAAAGGACACGGATGGGGAACATTGGAATGAGAAAGAAGGATGCTAACTATCATCACCATGAGAGACACCATCATGCTGAGATTTTCACAATCCAGTTTGAATATCACCAGGATTTCACAGGAAAAATGATGAATAATTGTATGATCAAAAAAGAACAAGTGAGAGAATTAATGGTAAGCATTTTGTATTGCACTTTAGTACTTTACAACTATTATTTTGTTTTATCCTCCCAACTCTGAGAAGTAGGCACTATTATTATGAGGCCTTTTTCAAGGATAAGACAGAGAGAGGTTTATTGACTCGCCAAGGTCACACAACCAAGAAGTGTAAGAGGTAGGAAATTGTGAAGGTTAAATTTTGGGGGGCAGGAGTTTGAACAAAAGCCAGTGTGCAATTTATTAAATGCAAAAAACTTAGTTTATTATTAGGAAATATGGATAGGAAATAGGAAGGAGGAAAGTGAAAGTAACCTTACAATAGCTTGTAACTATACCCCAGATCCCAATCCTAACTAAATTTCTCTAAAAAACTCCAAATCTATCTGCCTGAGAAGGCAGTATCTTCTGCTAGGCCAAAGCCCTCATCTCCTCTCCTACTCTTACTATCTAAGAATATAACCACTATCTATCTACCTGATCTACCCAGGTTATCAATAATCAATAAGGCTATTAAGGCCTTAATTCCATTCTCTGTCTCCAACCTGAGAGAGTGCTACCTGAACCTCTCCCCAGGACACCCAGAGACAAAAAGCCCTTTGCAGCTCTCTGCAACTGCCTAACTCCCCTCGACCATCCCCTTCTAACTGTCACTAACTGACAAGAGGCACAGCAGAGGGTTTCTTAATGACAAATATTGTGGCTCCTTTTCCTCTGAAATATAAAAAAGAGAAAAATTAATAAAAACTCTCTTAACAAAATAAACTCAGATTTAGCTGCCCTCAAATCTAGCACTTTAACCGCCTTATCATCAAGTTGCCTGTAGTAAACAGAGAAGTTTATTATACCAGAATAATTAGGCACCACCCTGTCATCATAGATGTGGCTGTCATCCATTCACAGACCCTATTGCAGAGATATCCCTGCAAATGTTTAACAATCAGATATCCCTGCCATCCCCACCCAAAAAAACAGCCTTGTATTCAAGACATTCTTTTAATTTTTTTAACATTTATTAATATTCATTTTTAACATGGTTACATGATTCATGCTCCACCTTTCCCCTTCAACCCCACCCCCCGCACTGCCCCCCCCACCCATGGCCAATGCGCATTTCCACTAGTTTTGTCATGTGTCCTTGATCAAGACCAATTTCCAAATTGTTGGTAGTTGCATTGGTGTGGTAGTTTCGAGTCCACACCCTCAATCATGTCCACCCCGACCCATGCGTTCAATCAGCTGTTTTTCTTATGTTTCCTCTCCTGCAGTCCTTCCTCTGAATGTGGGTAGCTTTCTTTACCATAAATCCCTCAGAATTGCCCTGGGTCATTGTATTGCTGCTGGTACAGAGGTCCATTACATTCGATTTTACCACAGTATATCAGTCTCTGTGTATAGAGTTCTTTTGGCTCTGCTCCTTTCGCTCTGCATCAGATCCCGGAGGTCTCTCCAGTTCGCCTGGAACTTCTCCAGTTTATTATTCCTTTGAGCACAATAGTATTCCATCACCCGCATATACCACAGTTTGTTCAGCCATTCCCCAATTGAAGGACATTCCCTCCTTTTCCAATTTGTTGCCACCACAAAAAGCGCAGCTATGAATATTTTCGTACAAGTCTGTTTATGTATGATCTCTTTGGGGTACAAACCCAGCAATGGTATGACTGGATCAAAGGGAAGGCATTCTTTTATAGCCCTTTGAGCATGATTCCAAATTGCCATCCAGAATGGTTGGATCAGTTCACAACTCCACCAGCAATGCATTAATGTCCCAATTTTGCCACATCCCCTCCAACATTCATTACTCTCCCCTTCTTTCATTTTAGCCAATCTGCTAGGTGTGAGGTGATACCTCAGAGTTGTTTTGATTTGCATTTCTCTAATTATTAGAGATTTAGAACACTTTCTCATGTGCTTATTGATACTTTTGATTTCTTTACCTGAAAATTGCCTATTCATGTCTTTTGCCCATTTATCAATTGGGGAATGGCTTGATGTTTTATACAATTGCT
>NC_058130.1:149715191-149736234 GCF_016433145.1 Gracilinanus agilis
CCTTTAATCAGGATGTAATGACCTTCCCTGTCTTTTTTAATCATATCTATTTTTACTTTGGCTTTGTCAGAAATCATAATAGCCACTCCTGCCTTCTTTTTCTCATTTGACGCCCAAAAGATTTTGCTCAAACCCTGAACCTTAAACTTGTGTATGTCCACCCGCCTCATATGTGTTTCTTGTAGACAACATATGGTGGGATTTTGGTTTCTAATCCACTCTGCTATTTGCTTCCGTTTTATGAGCGAGTTCATCCCATTCACATTCAGAGTTATAATCATCAGTTGTGCATTTGCTGACATTTTCAAATCCTCCCCCATTCCTACCCCTTCTCCTTAAGCTATTTCCTGTAAAACCAGTGGTTTGCTATTAAGACCCTATCCCTTATCCCCTCCCTTGATTGACTTCCCTTTCTACCCCCTCCCTTATTTTCCCCCCCTCTTTTTGTTTTTAAAGGCCTTATGAATTCCCTCCCCCTTCTCCCCTCCCTTTTTTTGTCCTCCCCACTCCCCTGCTCCCCTTGTTTTATCCCTTCTAACTTTCTCAGAAGGGTTAGATAAGAGTTTTATTTCCCAATGGATAGTATAGCTACTCTTCCCTCTCCGGGTTGATTACACTGAGAGTAAGGTTTGATTATTACCTCTTTATGCTCTCTTCCTCTCCTTCTAATAATAGTATTTGTCCCCTCTCCCTCCCATGCCCTCTTTGTGTGTAATAGAATATTCTATTTTCTTATTCACTCAAGTTTCTCTTGGTGTCCCCTGCTATTCACCCCCTCTTTCCCATCCCCCATGCCATCTTAGATTATTTAGTGTTCCACCCTCACCCTGTTAATTATTCTTCTGATTACTATAATAGTGAATATTATAATAGTGAATAGAGTTCACTACAGAGAATTAAACATAAAATTTCTCTACATAGGTATACAGATAATTAGATCTCACTGAGGCCCTTAAAAAGGCAAATTTAAAAATTATAAATTTCTTTCTTTCCCCTCTGTATCTTATTTACCTTTTCAGGTTTCTCTCGATTTTTGTGGTTGGATATCAAACTTTCCATTTAGCCCTGGACTTTTCTGTGCAAATACCTGTAATTCTTCAATTTTGTTGAATGCCCATACTTTCCCCTGGAAATATATAGTCAATTTTGATGGGTAGTTGATCCGTGGTTGCAGGCCCAGCTCTCTTGCCTTTCTGAATATCGTATTCCACGCCTTGCGGTCTTTTAGCGTTGAGGCTGCCAGATCCTGTGTGATCCTGATTGGTGCTCCTTGATATTTGAATTGTTTCTTTCTGGCTTCTTGTAAGATTTTTTCTTTTGCTTGGAAACTCTTGAATTTTACAATGATATTTCTTGGTGTTTTCCTGTCTTGATCGAATACGGCAGGTGTTCTATGAATCCTTTCAATGTCTATATTGCCCTCTTGTTGTAGGACTTCAGGGCAATTTTGCTGAATTATTTCTGTTAGTATGGAGTCCAGGTTTCTATTAATTTCTGGTTTTTCTGGAAGACTGATTATTCTCAAATTGTCTCTTCTAGACCGGTTTTCTTGGTCTGTCACTCTCTCATTGAGATATTTCATGTTTCCTTCTATTTTTTCAGTCTTTTGGCTTTGTTTTATTTGTTCTTGTTGTCTTGAGAGATCATTAGTTTCTACTTGCTCAATTCTAGCCTTTAGGGATTGATTTTCGGCCATAATCTTTCGGTTTTCGGGCATAATATTCTGGTTTTCGGCCATAATCTTCTGGTATTCCTTTTCAATCTGGTCATTTCTGGTGTTCGATTTCTGAGCCTCACTTTCCAATTGCATGATTCTACCTTTTAAACAGTTATTTTCTTGCCAGATCTCTTCCATTTTCCTCAAAATCTCAGTTTTGAACTCTTCCATAGCTTGTGAGGAGTTTTCCTTATTTGAGGAGGGTCCGGATGCTTGTTTGTTCTCCTCCTCTGTTTGCTTGGTTGTCTGGATTTTCTCTGTGTAAAAGCTGTCGAGTGTTAAAGACTTCTTTTTCTTGTTGTTATTCTTTCTCTTCTGAACTTCCTGAGGCTGAGTAGCCATTTTTAGCCCAGCAGCTTCTCAGATTTATCCTCGCGCTCAGTGTCTGTCCGCGATCTATTGGCTCCTGAGGTCTGAGTTCTGGTTTTTTCCAAGGTCAAGCCCCCTGGTGGACCCCCTTGCTTGATCCTCTGCCGGAGGTTCCTTTACAAGTCTTAGGGCGCTGCTTCCACAGTCGTATACCCGTCCACACTGGTTCCCCACTTAGGCTTTAGTTCCTGGCTGTGTCTGCCTCCACCCACGCCTCCACAGTGCCTGTGCTCTCAGCCTGCGCTCTGCGCCCTGCGTCCTGCTCCCGCGCTCAGATTTCGCCTGCGTTTTTTGGCTTAATGGGGTCCTAAGTCTTGCTGCTCTCAGGAACAGGCCCCGGAGCTGCCAATGACTCGATGGGTGCCCCAAACTTGCTCTATTTCTTTTTAGCTGGCTTCGGAGCTATAGATGTTGTGTGTGGAGGGGGTGGGGGTGGGGTGGTTGCTCAGCCTGCGATTTCGTGAGGGCTGTTTCACCCCTTTATAGCATGGAAATGCCTCGATTCCAGGTACCTTCCACACTGTGCCCTGTTGTGGGGGTTCCTCCGTTCGTCTGGACTTGTTTTTATGTCCCCTTGAGGAGTTTTGTGTGTTTCGGTCAGGAGAGGTTAAGAGCTGCTTCTTACTCTGCCGCCATCTTAACCCGGAACCCCCATTCTTTTAATTTTAATCAGCATTATTAACACTTTCTTTATTATTTCCTGAAGTCTAAACAATTAAAAAAATAATGAATCAAGTCCTATTTTGGGCCTGGCAATTCCTTAAAGTGTAAATGCTTCTATGGAAAAATTAACAAATGTTTCTTGCAAAGTGTCATGAGCTATTTTTCAGCACATTCCTTATTGTTCACAGTTGGAGTTATCTGAAGGATCGATAGATTATGAGGACTGAGTCGTATGCTACCAAAGTCAGAAACATACACTCTGAATCTCAAGGGAAGGGACAAGGAATATGTAACATATTTAGAGAAGATGATGACTCTCCCTAATAAGAAGCAGTGTGGAATAATATCTACAGAGCTGACCATAGAGTCAGAAAATCCCAGTTCAAGCTCTGCCTGTGACACAAGCATGCAAATTCTTTAACCTTCCAGTGTCCTCAAGCAAACCCTTAAAAAGATCAATCACAGAGAAGCATAGTGGCAACAGGGATTTCCTCGTATGAACCCCCCCATTCTAGTTCATGAAATCATATTTCAAGATAAAAAAAAAGTAAAAAAAGAATAAATTGCAATAGCAGTGAAAGTTGCCTAACAGATGTTCAAGAAGAAGACTTTATTGAGAAAGAAGGATGTGGGACTGTGAAAATAGGATCTATAATAGAAATTGCAACCAAGACAATATAGCTGGTAAAAGTACCGGGCACAAGCATTGCATCACTTTCGGGTAAGTGCAAAATCTCAGGAACAGGAAATCTGTCACAACTGTCTAATGAGTTGTGTTCACTTTATCTTTCATCCATAAAAATACAGAGATGTGTAGAATATTAAATAAAGAGAATGTAAATGCCTCACATTTTCAGCAGTTATATTTTCAGGTTTTATTATTAGGCTAGTCAAGTTTTTGGTGGCTCCTGTTGTATATAGGCTAAAATACAAACTTCTCTAGTTGTCATTTAAAGGTCTCTACAATCTGGTTCTAGCCTATTTTTCTAGGCTGATTCCAAATCACCAGATCTCCTCCAACCTATTCCAAACAAACTGGCTTACTGACTCTTATTCATATTTAACATTCCATCTGAATTCAGCCAATACAACATATAGCCACATATACATATATATGTAAATATATTAAGGTTAAAACATGTGAATATTTTAATTATAGAAATAAGCAAAATAATGCTAGTAATTTTTTTACAACTGTCTCATTCAGAAGCTTTAGTGATATTTTGGAAAGCTAAAGATGAAGGAAGAGTCTTACTTTTTCTTCCCAATGAGGGGTTGTTTGAAGTATCAGTCTATTATTACTTGCAATGACTTTGTATTCTTGGAATTAACTACTTCTAGAATACAGGTGAATAATCAATATATGCAAACCAAAGAAAATATATCAATAAGGCAGTAAATAGTCCTATTTAATCATATTAGCCTTTGAATCACATGTTGTCTTATGGAATGCAAAGAACAGAAAAAAATACCCAGACAGAAGTGCTATTCTACTATTAAGTTAGATTTTTCTGATTCTACTTGCAGAATCAGATTTTGATTTTTCTGATCCTTATTCTGTATTATGACTTTCCATAAGTCATTTCCTCCACACTTTAATCAATAAAATTGTGTTATTGGGCTAGATGACATCTTCATATCCTTATGCTTCTAAAGGTTTATGCACTTATGAGTTTATATTAGCTAAATCATTCCTCCTTTTGCCCTAATAATATGAGATGATAACTTTCTAACAATAGGTGGTGACAGAGGAAATTTGCCCTTAAACATCATGGCTTTGTCAGGCACTGATTATATATCTAATTATCTAGAACTAAGTCATATTATATGATTCATGAAGCTAGATTAGGATTTCTGCTGCTCGAGGGTCAACACTAAGGCCAAAAGACTATTTCTTTCATGGATTGCAAAGAGAAGGGACAAAAACAACATTCAAAATGCTCCAGAAGTTTTATTCAGTTAAACAGTTCTGTAACTTAGAAACAGTTCACAACAAACTTGGTCAAAGTCTATTTTCAACACCTGGGATTAAGTCCCACGGAAACCCATTTATACAATGGAGAATCAGACTTTTAATGACGCCCTTTGCAAATTGCTGTACACCTACAGCGTTACTCTGCAAGTAGTAGTTTTTATTCCTGAGAGAGAAGAGTTACTAGGAATAACCAACTTCTTGGGTAAGGAAGAAAAAGTAAACAAAAATCTTTATCTGTAGCTTGTAAATTCTTGACAGGAACATGACTAGTTTTTAACAACGTATTCTTTGTTCGATTCAACTGAATTCAGAAATCATTTGCTAAGTGCCTGCTCTTTTTAGTGCTTTTCATCAATGGTATCAAACTCAAATTGAAATGGAGATACTAAAAGTTATGGGTGGTATGGTGATACTGAACAGAGACTGCTAAAGAGATGGCTCAAGTTCCTCTGATGGTCTAAGGACCTAAGCTGAGTGAGGATGGGAAGCTTAGGTGGACACTAAGTTGTGATAGTAAACACCGGATCCCACAAAGTCTGTGAAGCTCAGCTGTACACCCATCTCCCACCTAACAATGCCCAGGACTAAATGATCAAGTGAGAAGCTGTGAATTGAATCACACAGCTTCTCTGAGTCCTTATCCTGGGTTTAGCTTGATGGATAATGCCTACGACTACAATATGATTTTGAGAAACCCTTCCCCTTAGATCCAAAAAATGTAGAAATGATCTTTAGGATTGTAACAGCATTCACCTAAGTAAACTTAAAGATTTAATTCTAATAAACTCAGGGGAAGGATCAAGGTTGAAGGAAGGAGGTGCTGGGAAACTACACTAGACTACTGATGATCAGTTTTGTCAATCAAAGAAATAGTCAAGTTTAAACTGTCTGCTGGAGAGGTTTCCCTCTCTGCGGCACTCTGGCTAGGTCAGATACCTTTGGCCCTGACCAGGTGAGTTAAGGGTTGATGGTATTCTTCCTTGATGTTAAATAATTGATTCACATATATTCAGAAAAAACATGTGATAAAAATTTATCAATAAAATGTTAAAGAAAGTTTTAAGTAGACATAGACTATCCATTTTTAAAAAGTATAATTCCATCACTAAAAATAAAAAAAATTAAAAAGCAGGTTCCAACATGCATGTAAATGCATGTATGTGTATGTATTCATGTATGTCCATGAATGTTTGTATATACACATCTTCTTAGCAAATGTATTTGTGTAGTGCTTGGCAGTACAGCCCTGGATGGGGAGGAGTGACTGCCATTTAAGTAGGAAACATTCATAGCATGTAGATATATGTTGTATCCTGATGTTTGATTACCCAGGCATATGAAACACATTTTTCTGCATTCATGGACCATCAGTATTCCTATACATCCCGTGGGTGGGTCCTTTCTAGTTTTCCTGGGTCCTGAAATCACAGTCTCCTCTGATACATCTTTTTAGTTCTTGTTAATTAATTTATTAAGGATTTACTTTGTGCAAGACACTTAGTTGCTTCGAATTCAGACAACAATAACCACAAAAAAAGAAACAATCCATGTCCCTTCAGTGATTACATTTTATTAGGTGAAACAATAGTGAATTTAAAGGATTTTAATTGAAATCTCATCTCCAAAACTTACTATCTGCATCATCTTAAGTAAGTTAATTCCACTCTCTGTGCTTCAGTTTCCTCATTTATAAAACAAGGGTATTGCACTTGATAGCATTTGAGACCCTTTAGGCAGCTATGAGGCACAACGCAAAGATTGCAGGGCCTGGAGTGAGGAAGGACTGAGTTCAAATCCAAATTTTGATAATTTGTAGCTGTGTGATACTGGGCAAATTGTTTAACTTTTCTTTGTCTTAGTTTCTTCCACTGTAATATGGAGATAATAGCACCTATATCCCAATAAGTGCTTGTTCCTTCCCTCCTCCCAGAGGAAGAAATTGAACCAAGTTGGGTATGTCCCCCTTCTTCAGAGACCTTGAATCTTGGACTTTCTTCACACCTAGTTCCTCAACAAGGTTTAGAATCTCATGTGTTTATCATAATAATACCTCCCCAACATTTCTTCAGTAAAAAACTGAGGCAAAAATAAAGTCATTGTGTCCTTCCTGAGTGAACTTTTTTTTTTCTGGTGATGGTGTTCCACAAAGATTAAACTTCCTATCTGTGCTTTGTTTAAAGAATGTTTAAAGAATTACTGACATCATAGTCCATTTCAAATTTCTCCTCTAGTTCCTTTTTGCCCATCTAATCACTTGTTTACCTATAATATGCTATACCTTGGAAGCTTTTTTGCTTTTGATTAAGGCAAAGAATCTCATCGTTTGGTAAAAATGAATTTCTTTTGCTCAGATGGAACTTTTTGACTTAGGATAAAATATTCTCTCCAGAAAAAAACAAGGACTGAAGCTGATCTGGTAATAAATAGGTGCCCCTAGTGGACAGGGGTAAGATATACTTCAAGTCATTCAACCAGAACAATCATCTCTTCTTAGACCATATTCCCAAACTAATCACCTCCCCAGGAATCACATCCTCCACATGTATCACCTCCTCCAAAGGAATCACCTCCTCCACATGTATCACCTCCCCAAGAATCACATCCTCCACATGTATCACCTCCTCCAAAGGAATCACCTCCTCCACATGTATCACCTCCTCCACATATATCATCTCCTCCACATGTACCACCACCTCCCCAGGAATCACTTCCTCCACATATATCACCTCCTCCACATATATCATCTCCTCCACATGTACCACCACCTCCCCAGGAATCATTTCCTCCACATGTATCATCTATTTCATAGGAATCATTTCCTCTATAAGCATCAACTTCTCCCAAGAAATCATCATTTCTTCCAAATGTATCATTTCCTTCCAAGTGACAACCAGCTCCTAATGAATTGTTTTCTCCATCAGTGCCACATGGATTATCAGGGCAAAATAAACAACGTAATAAAGAATATAAAATTATTATGGCAATAAAACTGATGACAGTTATTAAAATGATAAAAATTACTTCCATGTTCTTCAGCAAGCAAGTCCTTTCACCATCAAAGCA
This sequence comes from Gracilinanus agilis, assembly GCF_016433145.1. Taxonomy (NCBI): domain Eukaryota; kingdom Metazoa; phylum Chordata; class Mammalia; order Didelphimorphia; family Didelphidae; genus Gracilinanus; species Gracilinanus agilis. The sequence continues at coordinate 149,722,979 of NC_058130.1, forward strand.
AGAATGATAAGTACAGAGTAATCTTGTCCACTTCTTCAGTTAGGTGCCAAACTTTTTCTTCCTTTTTGCTGTTGCCGTTTTTCCAAGTCCATATAGTCACTTGCATATGGACTTCTTTGTTCATAACCAACATGTTTACATTTCTTATGAATTCACTCACTTCACATTATTTGGGACTCTTGCCTTTGACAGAAGTATCTGGAAAACAAAACCTTGTAAGTCAAAGGTAAGTTAGATTTGGATGAGAAAAGCTTCATCAAAGACATATAGACTGTCTAAGAACCTACACTGATACATTTTTTCAACAGTCATTTTTAAAATCAATTCATCAGATAAGCAACATTTACTATCCTCTTCTGTGTCCAACACTTGTCTAAGTACTTGGTAGAGAAAGAAAACGTAAACTCAGTCTCTGTCCCAAAGAAAATAGGCATAAATAAAAATGGGAATAAAATACATATAAGTTAGATACAAAGCTATCTTAGAGGAAAACAATCGAAACTGAGGGTCTGGTGGTCGTGGCGGGTGTTAAGGTTGGTACAGGGAAGAGAAACCAGAAAAATTTTCAAGTAGAAAGTAGAATCCAATCTAAAACTTAAGGCAAAACAAGAATTAGAAGACAAGAAGGAGAGGAAGAAATCCATTCCAGGTATGGGGCACAAATAGTGCAAGGGCATAGAAATGGTGAGAAGGCCATTATTGCTGGATTGTAGTGTGCTTAGAGGACATTAATGTGTAATAAGTATGGAAAGGCATAGAATGGGGCAAGATTGTAAAGAAAAGGCTATTTCGCTTTAGTTCCTTCACATCTACATGAACAATGGCCTATAAATTGCATTAGGTTAAATACAAATAAATGGGGAATGCAATGAAGACTTTATACAGAGGAGGGGAGAATGGAGGCAAACAGAAAAAAAAAAACTTCTAATTCTTTTTTGAACTACTTCAGAGAAGGAAGAATACACGTTTGCCAAAGATAGGTATAGAAATCCATCTTAAACAAGAAGGAAGTAGGAAGGAAACTAGTTGACAGAAAAGGAAGATGATAAGAAGGCAAGTATTTAAAAGAAGGCAGTGGTTTAAAAAAAGCATATTCTTGAAGAGGGATTTAAAAAAGACAGAGCATAGGAGAATAAGATGTAGAGAAATTCAGAGTTAGCCATCATAATCATAATAGTGAGTAGGATGAATTCACCCATAAAATGGAACAGGATAGCATAATGGAAGTGAAACTGGAGTACAACAACATGTTGTTACAATAAAAGAATTGAAATAGAAAGATACTGAGTTAAAATAACTGATGAGCAGAAACTTATGCTTCAACTGAAGGAAAAAAGGCAGCAATCATGATCTCAGACAAAGCAAAAGCAAAAAAAAATACTAGTTAAAAGAGATAATCACAGAAACTATATTTTACTAAAAGCCAACAAAGCATTTTACATATTCACCAAATGGCATAGCTTCCAAATTTGAAACGGAGAAATTAAGTGAATTAAAAGAGAATATAGGGGGCGGTTGGTAACTCAGTAAATTGAGAGCCAGGCCTAGAGACAGGAGGTTCTAGGTTCAAATTTGGCCTCAGACACTTCCCAGCTGTGTGACCCTGGGTAAATCATTTACCCCCATTGCCTACCCTTACCACTCTTCTACCTTGGAGCTAATATACAATTTTGACTCCAAGACGGAAGGTAAGGGTTTCAATAAAAAAATTTTTTTTAAAAGAGAATATAAACTGCAAAACTATACTAGCAGAAAATCTTAACTTACCCCTCTCAGATCTGGATAAGTCTATCCATAAAATTAAGAAGAAAAAGTTAGGATGATGAATACAATTTTAGAACAGTTAGATATAACAGACCTCTGAAGACAGTACAGAGGAATAAATGTGTACCCATTCTACACTATTTATGGCACTTTAACAAAAATTGAACAGGTATTGGGACATAAAAACCTCACAAACAAATATAAGAAAGTAGAACTATTAAATGCATCTTTTTGACAATAATTCAATAAGTTACATTCAATAAAAGACTAAAGAATAGATTAAAAGTGAATTTTGATTATATTAAACTAAAAAGCTTTTGTACAAACAAAAACAATGTAGTCAAAATCAGAAGGGAAACAACAAATTGGGGAAAAATCTTTATAACAAAAAACTCTGACAGGGGTCTAATTACTCAAATATACAAGGAGTTAAAGCAATTGTATAAAAAATCAAGCCATTCCTCAATGGATAAATGGGCAAGAGACATGAATAGGCAATTTTCAGGTAAAGAAATCAAAAGTATCAATAAGCACATAAGAAAGTGTTCTAAATCTCTAATAATTAGAGAAATGCAAATAAAAACAACTCTGAGGTATCACCTCATACCTAGGAGATTGGCTAAAATGAAAGAAGGGGAGAGTAATGAATGCTGGAGGGGATGTGGCAAAATTGGGACATTAATGCATTGCTGGTGGAGTTGTGAATTGATCCAACCATTCTGGCTGGCAATTTGGAACTATGCTCAAAGGGCTATAAAAGAATGCCTGCCCTTTGATCCAGCCATACCATTGTTGGGTTTGTACCCCCAAAGAGATCATAAGTAAACAGACTTGTACAAAAATATTTATAGCTGCACTTTTTGTGGTGGCAAAGCACTGGAAAAGGAGGGTATGTCCTTCAATTGGGGAATGGCTGAACAAATTGTGGTATATGCTGGTGATGGAATACTACTGTGCTCAAAGGAATAATAAACTGGAGGAATTCAATGTGAACTGGAAAGACCTCCAGGAACTGATGCAGAGTGAAAGGAGCAGAGCCAGAAGAACTCTATACACAGAGACTGATATACTGTGGTAAAATTGAATGTAATGGACTTCTGTACCAGCAGCAATGCAATGACCCAGGACAATTCTGAGGGATTTATGGTAAAGACGCTACCCACATTCAGAGGAAGGACTGCAGGAGAGGAAACATATAAGAAAAACAACTGCTTGAACGCATGGGTCGGGGTGGACATGACTGAGGGTGTAGACTCGAAACTACCACACCAATGCAACTACCAACAATTTGGAAATTGGTCTTGTTCAAGGACACATGACAAGACTAGTGGAAACGCGCATCGGCCATGGATGGGGGGAGTGGAGGGAGATGAAGGGGAAAGTAGGAGCATGAATCATGTAACCATGCATGTTAAAAATGAATATTAATAAATGTTTAAAAAATAAAATTAAATCAAAAGAAAATATAACATAACAAGAAAAAAGTGAATTGCAAATGAAACAATCTAATTCTAAAGAATGAGGTTAAAGAACAAATTGGAAATAATCAATAATTTCATTAACAATAATGAAACTAGTAGATAACATTCCAATACCTGGTGGTATGCACTCAAAGAAGGACTTAGGGGAAATTTTATTTTGCTAAATGCTTACATTTATAAAAAACAAACAAACAAGAAAGCAGATAAATGAATTGGGCATCCAACTAAAAGATATAGGACAAAAATAAATTTAAAATCCTCAAGTAACACAATTCAAATCCTCAAAAATCAAAGGAAATAGTAATAAAATTGAAAGTTAAGAAAAAACTCCTTGATAAAGCTGAAGCTGTTTTTATTTAAACAAAATAAAATAGATAATAAATAGGTTAATTTTCTTCTTAGAAAAGAAATGCAGTCAAGATGGCAGCTTAGAAAACAGCAGAAGCCAAAATCTCTCTGACTATCCTTCCATACCAATATTTAAAAAGTGCTTCAAAAAAAAGACAGAAATCCAAACTCAGCAACAAGATGGAGTCATGGGACTCTACTGCTCAACAAAACTTGAAAGGTAGGTAGAAAGAATTGATTTCCTTGATATAAGGAAGAGACCTGACACCTCTCCACACCTACTATACTGAGACCTATGATCAGACTCAGGTCGACTGTGGGATGCCAAGGTGAAGGCTGAAGTTGTGATGGTATACCTCAGTACTACCATGTGAAACTCAGGAGGAACTGGGGGGAGTGGTGCAGCTGGTTAGGCACCATTGGCCTCTGCAGAGCTAGTGAAAAGTTGGCCTCAAGGCATATCAGCTCAGCAGGCTAGCTCAACTGGTCTAATCCAGTATACCAGCAGAGGACAGAGAAGACCTAAGATTCCCTTCAGAGCAAAATACCTCAAACACTCAGGCACAGTAAACAAACAGAGAAGCAAACGCACAGTACACAAGGAGGGAGGGAAAATATGAGTAAACAATAGAAAAAAGAAGAAAGTTTTGGTTGAAAGCTTATATGATAATAAAGAACAAAGAAAAGAACCAACAGAGGAGGATGGGATTCAAGGAATATCAAGCAAAACTTCAAAAAATCCAGGGAATTGGGCTTGGGTTTTGGAAGAGTTCAAAAAAAAGAATTCAAAAATCAAATAAGATAAGTGAAAGAAAATTGGGGAAAGGAAAACAACAGCTTATAAAGCAAAATTTAAAAAAAGCTTATAAAAAAAAGGTCATCTGGAAACAGAGGCACATGAATTAAAACAAGAAAATAGTTTTCTAAAAGTCAAAATTGACCAACTGGAAAATAAGGTAAAAAAGTTAAAGGATGAAAAGAAGAACAGATCAAAAGGAAAAGGAGGATCAAAAGGTCATGGAATAAAATCAGTCTTTAAAAATAAAATCAGTCTTTAAAAATTAGAATTGGACAATTAGAAGCTAATGACTTCACAAGACCTCAAGAAACTAAAACAAAATTAAATAGAAGAAAATGTGAAACACCTCATAAAAAATGACCTGGAAAATATATCCAGGAGAGACAATTTCCTCAATTATCAGGTACTCAGGAACAAATTATATACAGTTTTGAGTCACTGTCTTTAACATCTCCCTCATCCTTAATGCTATCTACTTTACCTACAGACCAATCAAATTCTTCCTAAACCTTCCTGTGCCCTCTGGAATTTGTGTTTCATAACTAACAAACTGTTATCTTCTATTTGCTTTAACTGAGATTTGACTTCCCAACACAAAACTGCATTGTTGGCCATCCTCTCCAGCATCTTCATTCATCGTCCTGAAAACACTGGTCCTGGAGGGAGAGTTGGAATGCCCTTTGTTCTTTACTTCCACTTCCAAACTTCTCCTTTAGCATCAACAATCTCTTTCTCTTGAAGTTTACTTGATTAAAGTTTTCTTCTCTGTTCAAATCATAGTGGCTGTTGTAAACCAGTATGTAGTTCAGTGATTGGGCAACCTTATGAGCTTGGTGTGCCAAAATTCGCCAAAAAAAAAAAAACGAGCATAACTTGGGTGGTGTGTCACTTCAAGAAAAAAATAGTATAACTCAGCATGTGGCCCCATACTTCTCTGTATACAGCCTTATCCAGCCATGTATCATGGAAAATGGCTATGTGCATCAGTACTGACACGTTTGTCATAGGTTTGCCATCAGAGATGTAGTTAAGCTCATGCCTCACTGTGTTCCTCTCTTTCCCACTCCAATCCTTTTACTAGAATCCTTTAATATTCATGTTGATGTTCCCTCCAACTCCCTTACCTTCCAATTCATTGATCTCCTTAAATGTGATGAGGCCTATTCCTTCACTCCAACTCAGCCACAGAAAAGGATGGCCAAACTCAGGATCTAACTTTCACCTACATGTATTCTATTTTCTTAATCTAACATTCTGATATTCCTCTCTGACCATAACTTCTGACCATCTTTCCTAAACCTTTCTTTGTTCTCATCCAGATCTCCAATTTCTTGATCCCTCAGTGTTTTTTAAGACCATTAATTCTGCCCTTGTTCCTCTTTCCTCTCTTCCCTATTCAAATCCTATAATTAACCATTTCAATTCTACACTGTCAACAACTTTCAGATCATTCACCTGTTTGTTTGGACTGCTGGTCCCTTACCCAAAATCTATCCCTGAATTATTCCTACCACTTACATTCTCTGTCCCTAATCATGTACTACATAAGAGAGCTGAAGGAAGTCACTATAAATTCAACTAGGCCAGTGATGATGAACCTATGGTATGGGTGCCAAAGATGGCACATAGAGCACTCTCTACAGGCATGAGAGTCCCAACCCCCTGCAGTTCCTTACTAGAAAGACAGAGATACTTGAGTGAAGCTGCTCTCCTCCCCCTTTCCACCGTGCCTAGAGACATTTTTATATCCCCCATCCCTCTGCCCAGCAGCCCAATGGGAGTGCTTACTCCCTCCCTTGTGTGGGGTAAGGGGATGGGGCTGGGGAGCAAGGGGTGAGGTGGGGCATAGCACTTAGTATCTGGGGGCCAGACTGGGGGATGGGATGGAGGTGGGGCCTGGCACTTCACTCCATCTCTAAAATGTTCACCATCACTGAACTAGGTCCTCTTATAAAGGCAACCTTTTTATTCTTCTCTAATTGATGCCCTATCAGAGACCTCAAAGAAACTATGCCAAACTTTCTCTTCTCTCTTTGGGTGTTCCATACTTCTTCCATCTTCTCTGTGAGCTGAGGACCTTATCTCTTAATTAAATGACAAAAGTGAGGCTCTTTGAGGCAAATTCCATCTTTCTCCCTACACATTTGGAAACCTTGCAATTAAATCTACCACTGGTTTAGCAGATCTAGTGCTAGGTCAGGAATCAGGATGATCTGAATACAAATCACCCCTAACACTTACTAGCTGTGTGACCCCAGGCCTCTATTTACCTATTTTCTTCAAAGGTAGAATTGAAGAAGTAATAATAGCACCTACCTCCCAGAGTTGTTGGGAGGATCAAGTCTGATGATATATCTAAAGCCCTGAATGCAATGACATTTAACAAATGCTTATTCTTTTCCCTTCCTCAAAACAAGTCTGTGAGTTGCACCCTTTACTGTTATGTGTCCTTACAGCTTGATTCCTTATTTCCTTCAATCACTCCAACTCATTAATCTTAATCTTCTCCTAATCTAGTTGTTCCTAAATAATTACTTTCAACCTTATTCAACCTAAAAATAATAAATATAACCTTAGTAGATCCCACCATCACTCAAGTTGTCACCCCATATATCTCCTCCATTTCTCAGTAAAACTCCTAGAAAGAGCTGTATCCACAAACCCTTTTCAACTTCATAGTTTTGCTTCTGATTTCAGTTACTTGAAACTTCTGTCTCCAAAATTATCAGTGATTTTAAAATGACCAAATCATACAATATTTTCTTTGTCCTTACCCTTTTTGACTCTCTGCTGTTTTTGACACTGTTAAAAACATTCTCCTTCTGGATACTCACATCTCTCTGGCTTTTTGTGATACCATCCCTCTCCTGGTTCTGGCAGACCAGTCCATCTCAGTCATTTTTGTTGGTTCGTTTTCCTTTTCATTATCTCAAATTCTAGGTGTTCCCCAAAAATTCTCTCTTGGAATCTTGTTTTTCTTCTTTTCCTCTTTTTACTCCCTTTTTCACTAATCTCATCTGCTCCCATGAATCTGAATCATCTCCATGTAATGTGGGACGTTCAGGACCATATTATATTTCCTTTCAATTATTGTAATATCCTCCTAACTGGTCTCCTTGCCTCATGTCTCTCTCCACTCGAATCTCTCCTTCACCCAGATAGTAAAGTGATTTCCTCTAGCATATATTGAACATATCACTTCCTTACTCAATAACCTCAGTGGTTCCCAACTGCATATAGAGTCAAATGTGAACTCTTTGCTTTAGTTTTCAAATTCATTTTCCATCTGGCCTAACCTATCTTTCCAGACTTCTTACACATTTCTTCCATTCTGATACACTATGATTCAATCCATTTTTCCCTTCTTAAGACTTACATGGGGGGCAGCTGGGTAGCTCAGTGGATTGAGAGTCAGGCCTAGAGACGGGAGGTCCTAGGTTCAAATCCGGCCTCAGACACTTCCCAGATGTGTGACCCTGGGCAAGTCACTTGATCCCCATTGCCCACCCTTACCACTCTTCCACCAAGGAGCCAATACAAAGAAGTTAAAGGTTTAAAAAAAGAAAAAAGACTCACATGACTCATTTCCTTTCCCTATGCTTTGAATTGGCTGTAGTGTATTCCCTTCTCACTTTTACCTTCTAGAATCTCTCTCTCTCTTCCTTCAAGATAAAGTTCAAATACCACCTTCTACACAAAGCTTTTCCTGATCTTTCTCACTGGATACTCTTATTCCTGAATTAGTTTATATTGTAACTTGTATTTATCCTCTTTATGTTTTTATTCTTTATACTTAATATATTTCAGCTCAATATAAGGAACACTAGACTTAGAGTGTTCCTTAGAACCTTAGAGGCCCTCCAACTCCAATGCACTCATACTACAAATAAAGAAACTAAGTCCCAGAGAGCAAATGTGATATCCTAGATCATACAACTATTAAGTAGCTGAGCCTTAATTCAAAGCCAGATTATCTGATTTCACAGCCAGGGCTCTTTGCTTTAAATTTGTTTCCTTTTGAATAAATCAATGAATTTCTGTGATGAAGTAGAGCTTGGTATCATTAGGTACCTGCAACTTTATTTTAAAATTGTGCATTTTTTCCCTATACAAACAAGATAAAAACAAACAAAACATTTGTAATAACTGGTGCACGTATCATTATCACCAGGGGGCATGTGGAAAACAGCTTAACCAGGGAGGAAATATTTTCATTTTTAGTTTAAAAAAACATAACAGGCTCATATATGTTTTTGCTAGAGCCACATTTAATTAAAACATGGGGAATAAACAGCCTGTGGGATGTTGGTTCAAACTATCCTCAAGCACTTTCTCCTATAATTTCACCTTCATTTTATATAGATGGCACACAGATACAGTAAAACTCTTTTAGCTAACTGAAAAAGAAAAAAAATTTCCCTTTCCTAGGCTCTATTTTCCTTGTTTGTAAGACTTGAGAATTAGATTATATGATCTCTAAGGTCCCTTTTAATTCTCAAATTCAGAGTGTGAGTTCTTTGATCTCTCGAATGGGAACAGAACCATCCTGAGGGTAAGTCCTGGGTGCATAAATTTATCTCCACCAGGTAGGCTCTCTGGCTCAATTTTGTGAACCCCAAGTTGAGGAGGATGTTGTATCCTGTTTTTCTAGCCAGCTTTTTTGCTCCTCATTGTCCTGGCAGCTCCTGGCAGCAGCACCCCCAGTTAGAGGGAAGGCTGGATCAGGATGGAAAGTAGTGGGAGGCAGGGCATTGTCTTACCTGCAGCAGCACTTCCTGGCTTCTCAGTGTCTGGTGGACTGCAAAGGATGTCTCCGGGAAACCAAAGTGTAGGAGGAACAAGGATGCATATCCATATACTGTGTGTCTTTCTTTGAGGGCTACATAGCAGTTAAAAACTTCAGCCAGACTCAGAGTTACATCAGTTTGATTAGAAGCCCTGAGTCAGGTTTTGTCTTATCTTTTATCAGAAGGGTGCCTCCCATTTTGAACTCGAAGCTCCACCCCCACCCCCCTTTTTTATAGAGCAGAGCATAAAACTGTTAAAGAAAAAGCCCTGGCATTCAGGGAGTCTAGTGTTGTGGGGAAGATACATAAAAAGAGCTAGCAGCGAAACAGTGTTTCAAGATTTGCAAAGTGCTTTCTTGACTAACATCATCTCGTTTTATCCTCACAACAACCCTGGGAAGTAGGTGGGGTTATTACCCTTATTTTTTGGATAAGGAAACTGAGGCAGTCAGAGCTCAAGTGGCACGGACAGGATCACACAGGTAATTCTGAGGGCACATTTGACTCCACGCTGGACACTAGTCCATGGTACCTCCCAGCTGCCTCTGAGAGAAGTTACTTGGCCTGGATCTTCCTTCAGCCTCCAATTCTTCCGGATCCTCCCTTTTGGGGCTCCTCCCCAATCCGCCCTTTCCTTACCTCAGGCCACTTGGAAGCGTGTAGAGGGGTCTTGCCCCAAGTACCCCTTTCTTACCCTTAGACCTTTGGAAGAATGTAGGGCTGCTCCCCCCACTGCCTCAGAGTTGGGCTGCTCCCAATTTATTTCGCGACCTGCGCCCTTCCTGATCCACTCTCACTCCTCCTACCGCTCTTAGCCCTGCCTTCAGTTGGGGCTTTTCCAGGCATTTCTGCTGATCTTTCTTGGAAAAAGAGTGAGGGCCCTGTTGATTCCGGGATAGGCAAGACAGCAGGATCAAATTACACAGTAATGTCATCTTCCTCTCTGGGGGGCCTCAGATGCCCGAGGAAATAACTGGGTTCAAGCAATAGAAAAGGGAAGGAAGAAGTAGTTTGTGGTGGCTTTTTTTCCCCATTTATTTCTTATTATAATTCCTCTGTTAGTATTTTCAGTCTTCTGGTCGTTAAGGTTTCTTCCTTTTTAAATAGACATTTAGAGACTAATGAGTTAATGTATCTGATTTAACCTAACAATAATAATCAATAATAATAACTAGCATGTGTATATCATCTAAGGTTTGCAAAGTACATTAAATGTTATATGCTGACAAAACTATGATTGGAGAATTACCCACAAAAACACAAAATATTCAGATAAACTGAGAAACAACACAATCACAGAAAATAGGAACTAATGAGCTACAAAAACAGAAAACAGAAAAAAAAGCCAATTTGGGTCCAGTCATATTTATAGGTGAAATTTACCAAATGCTTAATGAGCAAATAGTATCTGTGCTACATATATTATTCTCAAAAATTGAGAAGGAAAATATTATTCCAAATCCATTGATATTTTAGCCAAAAAATGGAAAATAGAACTAAAGGCTAATACCACTAATGCATTTTAATGAAAAAATATTTATATAAAATCCTAATAAAAGACCACAGCAATATTTTAAAAGATTATTCATTGTGATAAATTGGATTTATGCCAAGAAAGCAAGAACAGAAACAAGGAAAATAACATGATCATATTTAAAACCCTAAACCCTTCAAAATGCATAAAAATGAAGCTATAAAAATGTTTTCTAAAACATACTCATGTTCCTTAGGTTAAGAAACCTTGCTCCATTCTCTTCTGTTTCCACCCCCTCCATTATACAGCTACCAAATGTCAAATGTTAAACTCTGATGTAACAAAGTCACATCCCATACTCAGAATTCTTCAGTGGTCCTCAACTCTAGGAAGGAAATACAAAATCCTCAACTTATCCTTTAAAATGCTCTACCATCTGCCTTCCATTTACCATTCTAGTTCTTTCATTTTATTCTCAGTGATACGGTCTCCATTCCTATCAAACTGGACTGTTAGCTGTTTCCTGCATAAAACAATTTACATAGGTTCCTTTCCAAGGACCTTGGAACACTCTTTCTCCTAATTCTTCCATCATAGGATCCTAACTTCTTTGAAAGGACAGAGATGTGCCAGGACTTCCTCCAGAGCAGATTTCTCTCCCCCTCTTGAAATCACTTTGTGCTATTTCACATATCTTTGTATTTATATACAAAGGGAGGTAGAGGATGTGCAGGGAGGACTAGTACTTCAGCAGGAGGGCTTGCTGAGCCCTTTTTAGGATTGCTCTTTCACTTTTGAAGAAATTCTTTCCCCAAACTCTTACCTGTAGGAAGCTGTAGCATATTGGGGACCATAGCCTGGTAAAATCTTCTCAGGAGACAGGCTAAACCACTTTGAAATGCTGATGTGGGTTTTATTTTCTATTCTGCAACTTTTCTGAAGTTGTTAATTGTTTCAATCAACAAAATTTAAAAAGTGTAGTTCAATAATCTAGAGTAGATGTGGTCAGGGTATAAGAGGACATGGTATATGCATCAGTAGAGAGAAGGGTTCCAGTGTGAGATCTGTTGTGAAGGCAGAAATAGCAAGATTTGGCAAACAAAAGGTATAATCTTTTTAGGGGGAGGGAGGAGTGCCTACAAATAAATATTCCTTTTTATACATTTTTCCACATCTACCCACACTATGAAGAATACCAAAGCATCTATAAACATGTAAGAATGAATTCTTTAAATGATGTTATTGCAAACAATATGAGTAAAAATTTTATTTTTCAGTCACATAAAACTGGCAACAGCTGAAAGAGAATGTATAAAAATGGGACACTAATTCACCGCTATTGAATTGCTAGGAGGTACAGAAAATAGCGTGCCAGACCTCCACTCAGGAAGATTCATCTTTCTAAGTTCAAATCTGGCCTCAGACACTTACTAGCTGTGAGACGCTGAGCAAACTACTTCACCCTATTTGCCTCATTTACTCAACTCTAAAATGAGCTGGAAAAAGAAATGACAAACCATTTCATTATTTTTACTAAGAAAACCCTAAATGGAGTCACTAAGAGTTAGACAGGACTAAAATCACAGAACAATAAAAGATGTACTGTTGGTACAATTGTGCAATTGTGCATTTGTCCAACCATTCTAGACACTAATTTGGAACTATGCCTAAGGGGTTATAAAATTGTGCTTGTAACTTGAACCTGCAATATCAAAATCAGTATCCCAAAGAAAACAAAGGAAAAGGAAAAAGACAATCATATATATATATATATGTATATATATATATATTTATTTATGTGTGTCTATATACACATGTATGTATGTATGTATGTATGTGTACATATACACACATACATACATATGTTGATAGACTCATTAGACCCGGGGATCAAAACCCCTTTTCCCCTTCTCTAATCCCTGCCAAACCCAATAGCCCCTCCACCACCACCCCAGCACCTGTCCAAACCATGAGACAATGCCCCAGTAAAACCTGGCAGAATATCAGGATTTTGTTGTCAGACCTAGACAAATGACCTCCTGCATCACTGACCACCAGGCCTGAGAACTTCACACCCCTAGAGACCAAGGTTCTCAACCCCCTAGGGCCACCCAATCAACTGGACAAAAATATTCCACTCTGACCAGTAAGTGGTAACACAAGTTACCTCATCTCAGATGACCACCATATAAAAGATTGCCCCCTTATCCACCCAGGTGGAGACCCCTAACCAGCCTCAGGTTTGGAGCTCCCCTCTCACTCTCCCTTCCTCTTCTCCACCACTTTTCCCACAATAAAGCCTTGCCTCTCTGTCTCATTAGTCTCACATCAGACCCCCTGACAGCCAGGTCTAATATATATGTATATATCTATATCTATATCTATATCTATATCTATATCTATATCTATATCTATATCTTTATATATGTATATATATTTTTCCATCTTTTTTGCCATCACAGAGAGCTGTTATATATATATATATATATTTATATATATATATAATTTCCAATTATATGTACATATAATTGGAAATAATTGGATATTGGCAAATAATTGGAAATTGCAAGGATGTCCATCAACTGGAAAATGATTAAACAAGT
>NC_058130.1:149745716-149776846 GCF_016433145.1 Gracilinanus agilis
CCCCAGATATTGAGCAACCAGAGAACATACCTGGGTTCCAATAATAAGTAAAGGAAGACAGACAAAACTTTTGCCCCCTTTTTTGTAGTTCTATTTTTTGTTGTTGTTCCAGTTCTTGTTTTTATCCTTCAATCTTCTCACTTTTCTTTGTTTTTGTATAAATATTTTGAGACTAATGGATTAATGATCCTTATACATCTAATAACAATAATTAAAAATAATAGCTTGTATGTGTACAGCATTTAAGGTTTGGAAAGCATATTAAATATTATTATTTATATTTCTACATACAAATTATATATACATATATAATTTATATATAAATAATACTTATTATTTATATATAAACAATAACAATATTTTAGGTTTGAAAGAAATGGATAATTATCCACAAAAATACAAAATATTCAGATTAACTGAACATGAAACACCAACAGCACATAAAATGGGATTGAATAAGCCACAAAAATATGAAAAACAGAAAAAATAACTTAGGTCTCTACATATTTTAAAGGTAAAACTCATCAAATTTTTAGAGTAAATAGTATCTATACTACATATATTATTCTCAAAAATTGAGAAAGAAAACACTATACCAGGCCCCTTTTAAGAGACCACTATAATATTAAAATTTTAATCAGAAAAATATGACTAAAAAAAAGAGAGAGAACTAAAGGGTAATACCACTAATGAATTTTAATGAAAAAAAAATAAAGATCCTAATAAAAAATTTAAGAAATAAATATAATAGATTATCATCATGACAATTTGGATATATTTCAGTAATGCAATAATGAAAGCATAAAATTTAAATAATCATATTTGATATAAAACACTCTATACTCCATGGAAATGAAGTCATAAAAATGTTTTTAAAAAGAAGCTCATGGTCCCCAGGTTAAGAATCAGTGTTCTATACTCTTCTGCCTGTAGCTACTTCTTCCATCATACAACTACCAAATGTTAACCAAAATTTAAACATTTATCTAATCACTTCGTGTATCCTACTCATTCTGCAGCAACTTCCTATTGACTCTAGGAGAAAATACAAAATCCTCAATTTATCCTTTAAGACTCTCAACTAGGGAGTCAAAATGGTAGAGAAAAGGCAGGGAATCCTCCTGAGTTCTCTCAAATTCCCCTCCAAAAAACTTAAAAATACCTCAAAATTAAATCTGGAATAGCAGGATCCACAAAAGATTGGGGCAAAACAATTTCTCTACCCAAAGCAATTTTAAAGGTCAGCAAGAGTCCTACCAGGGTTAGAGTGGAGGGCAGTTTGATGCACCTGGAAAAAGCCAGCAACAGGTCTCAGGGGTGGGCAATTGACAACTCCCAGAAATATTATAATGAAATTTCAGACCTCCCAGGTCAAGAAGTAAGAATTTCAAGAAGTGAGAAATAATCCAAATATCATGAAACCATAGTCAGGATAACATAGGATTTAGTAGCTTCTACAATTAAGGACATGAGACCTTGGGATATGATATTCTCAAAGGCAAAGGAACTAGGATTACAACCAAGAATCACTGCCCCAGCAAAATTGAGTATAATCTTTCTTAGGGGAAAAACAAGCATTGCTGATAAAAAGACCAGAGCCAAAAAGAAAATTTGACTTTCAAATATAAGAAAGGCATAAAATAGTAAATAGGAAAGATAAATCATAAGGAATTAAATAAGGTTATACTGTTTATACTCCTACATGGAAAGATGCTACTTCTAACTCCTAAGAGGGCAATGAGGAGTATACATAGAGGGAGAAGGTGTGAGTTGAATGTGATGGAGATAATATCTAAAAAAACAAAATTTAAAGGAAAAGGAATTCACTGATATAAATTATCTCAAATTAAAAAAAGGCACAAAAGAGTTTATACAGTGGAGGGGAAGATGAGGGAGAAAGGAGAATAACTCTTGAACTTTACTCTCTTCAGAACTGACTCAAAGAGGGAATAACATACACACTCATCTTACTCTACAGGAAAGTTGAAGGGGAAGAGAATAAAAGAAGGTAGAGAACCAACAGAAGGGAGAGAGAGATTGTTGGACATTATAGTCAGAAGCAAAACAGTTTTAAGAACGAATAGAGTAAAAATGAAATGAACAGAATCAGGAGAACATCGCACATGCTGCGATATTTAGATCATGAACTGTGAATGACTTATTCTTGACAATACAATGATTTTCTTTTGCAACAAGATTAACAAGGAAATGCTTTGTATGACCACACATGCATAAACTATAACAAATTGCTTGCCCTCTAATGGAGTGGGGAGGAGAGGAAGAAAAGGAGGAAGGTAGAGAAACAGGAAATCAAATTTTAAAAAAAGTATGTTAAAAATTCTTGATTACCTGTAATTGAGAAAAATTAAATGTAAAAATAAATAAAGAAGAAAATGAAAAAATAAATGAAAACATTGGTGAAGTGGGGGAGTAGCACTAACATTTTGGGGAACCAAGAAATCTCTTGAAGGAAGTGACATGAATTGAGCTTCCTGGACTTCACAGTAAGAGTCTGTTCAGAGCACAGTGACTAGAGTAGAGCGAATCTATATCAGACTTTTTTGGAGTTTCAACAATTGCTAATATTGCAAATTACTACAGAATGGATAATTATGAAAGCTTAAAATAGAAGAAGCCCATTGGGAAAGGGTTAATTATGTGTCTCATTTGTTTCTCATCTAGGAAGGATCATGAGGTAAAACAGAAATAAGTATTCTTCTTTCTACATATTGTTATCTGTTTCATATTGAACACGGGATCTGTATTGAGATGAAAGTTTTTCCATTATCTGACATAAAGTCAGATAACTTGAACTTTTAGTATCATACTTTGACTCAAGCCTAGAGCAATTCATGTGTTTTTTTGCCTGTCATGGCAAGGGAATGATTAGATGGTGTGGGAGAATGATTGAATATCAAGACATCTGAGCTCTTGAGGAAACCATGTTAGCCAGGATCACGTGAGGGCATTTCTAACATAGTAAGAGAGTGATAACTCTTGACAGATGGTAATTTCTCTAGGAATTATTTTTAGGAGTTCAATTGGAATCAATATTTAAATGCAAGTTATGATATTAAGTTGAATTAAATAGATCACATAATGGTGATGGACCCACTGTGTCTTGCCTGAGAAACCATATTTAGAGTACTATGGTCAAGTCTATACATTGAATTTTAGGGAAGAAACAGTGTTTGTCACATAATAAGTACTTATATAATGTCACTTAATATATGTGTACTTATATATGTCACTTAATAAGTACTCCACCTTGATACTGACAAACTGGAAGATACTGAGAGAGTGCAATCAGGAGGGAAAGAATCTACTACCCTTCACTATCCTGACTGCTCCCCTTTAAATATGAGGATTTTAAAAATATCTTTCCCTAAATGTCTTATATTGACACCTTCCTCCATTAACAGATGAGCTTAGGCATTTAGGTGGTGGCTAGCTCTGGGCTTAGAATCAGGAAGACCTGAGTTCAATTCAGTCCTCATGTCACTTGTGTGACCTGACCAAATCACAACTTCTTCCTGTTCTTCACGTATGGAATGGGATTAACAATAGCACTCTCTTTTCAGGATTGTGAAGATAGAGATTTATATATGTAAAATATTTTGCAAACTTTAAAGTGCTATATAAATTGCAGCCATTGTTTTTATTCTTGTTGTTATTATTACTATTTGCCTTCCAACTTAAGAGTACATGGAATCTAACTTTTGGGAATGGGGAGAAGGGGGTTGAGCTATAATCTATCAATTTCAGTAGCAAATATTTCTGACTTCCCATTTCTTTTGCTGGTATGA
Source organism: Gracilinanus agilis (assembly GCF_016433145.1). Classification (NCBI taxonomy): domain Eukaryota; kingdom Metazoa; phylum Chordata; class Mammalia; order Didelphimorphia; family Didelphidae; genus Gracilinanus; species Gracilinanus agilis. Next base: position 149,749,523 of record NC_058130.1, read on the forward strand.
TCATGACCACAGGGTTCCATAAGGGTAATTAACAGGTATTTGTCTTTTTATCTAACATGTCAGCATCCATCAGAATGTTCTGTACAGAGAAGACTCATTAAATATAAGCTGAATTTTTAACAACTCTTGGGAAATAACATTATCCTTTTCTCCAATGGCTTCCTGATTTTCTGGTCATTCAGAGAAGTTCAGAGCCATAAGAAGGCATTTTAGTACCCATGTCAAAATCCAAGTTGTCCCTCCCAAGCTATGGTTTTGCTTAAGTGAATCCATGAATTTATTAAAGTGGGAATTATAAAAGGTGCCAATTACAAACAATCTATGACTCATTCTATGTAATTCTTTTTCCATGAATTCTGAATAGAGAATCTAGGTTAAGTGAAAGGACTCTTCTTCCTTTTTGCCTCTATTAGTCACACAGAGGAACCAACTAGTTCAAAGGAAAGTCATTTAATCGAACTCTTAAGAGTGAAAAGAGTAAAAATAGATCATTTCTCTTCTTAAATCTGACACATACTTTTCTGTAACTACCTACTTCATCAGTGGAAAGAGTAGCTCTATATAGAGATAAGGCTTTGATCACACATAGAAAGTATCACCACCTTACTCAAGCTTATGACTGGTTTGCATTCTATATACATATACATTTGTGTGTATAAATACTAGATTTAAATTTGTTGATATTTTGTGTACAAATCCACCTTCTTAATGGGCAACATTATATTTGAGCCCACTATGTAGCTCTCTGTTATTGGAAATTTTAATTCTTTGGAAATTTTGGTGTTCCTTAATTTATAGTTAGCAACATTGATAGCATATGGTCATTTAAAATACAGAATTTTGTTTCGTGGAGCAGCTTGCAATATTTGAACAGACTTCACAATTTTCAAAATAAAATCAAGCCTTATATCTCCATCTGTTATGTTGGTTTTAACAGTGATATTTGTGAGAAGGTGTAGTTATGCCAGTGGTCAGTAACCTGCTGGACTCACTCCTCCCCCATTGACAGGCTTGAGTAAAAAGGGAAGGGCACAATCTAACTCAGTGCTCCTTTCTCCTACCTCCCAGCAAGCAGTTAGAAATCAGTTGGAAATGGTGGTTGATCTGATATCTTCTGGCAAGGCTAGGGAAGGCTAGTCTCCTAAAGATGTTGACTTTCCTCAACTTATTTCCCCACAGGTTTGATTAGGGGAAATTAGGAGAAGCTTGATGTCATGAAATTATCAGGGACAGAAGGAGGATCCGACTTATATGGGTCACATAGTTGAAGGAACTAAGCTTGAAAGAGGTTGTGAGTATTTCCCAAAATAATAGCCAGGCACTGCTCCCAAAAGGTGAAGGTTTACTGATAAGTGAGAAAGGGAAAGGGAGGGAGCTTTTTGTCAAGGATAGATTAAAGTTGGGGAAGCCCTAAATTGTTAAGTCCAAGCAGCCCCTCTCCCCAGAGGGGAAAGGTAACTTGGTTAGCTATTTAGCTCTCTAACCTAATAGATAATCTTCTCCTAAGGTCTAAATAACTAATTTGAAGTATTCCTGAGGTTGATTGTAGGTCTATTTAGGCTAAAGCAATGTTAACACTTCTCAAGAGCCCCAAGATCTGGGATCAGCAAACCAAGCGACCTGCTCACTTCAACCCCTAGGAATCAACTGCCCCTAACTGCCCTCAACTGCCCTCTCACACAGAGTTCTCTAGGAGGAGACCCCCTGGAATTCTGGGTTGAGGTGTGACCCTTGCAGGAATTCCACCCTACAATCTCCATGTTACACCTCCCATTCACAGGATCACAGGATTGTAGTTTGAGAACTAGTAGGAAATGAAAAACTGAAATTGTATTTATTGCTTTTATATCATTAATCATAAGCCGAATATAACCACATATAATCTTTTAGTTAGACAATTGCAACAATGATTTTTAGAAAAGTTAGTCCACATGAATTGTGCTCATTTCTTATGGTGAGGACATAGCTTGAATTGTCTGTCCTAATGAAATAACAAGAAGACAACCTTGACAAGTCCAGGTGTTATTTGATCCTGTGGAGATTTATACTCACTACTGGCTCATCAGAGCTTTATGACTAAGATAGGAATCTCTGACTTATCTTCAAGTTTTCTCCCAGTCTGTGTGATAGTGCTAGGCTAGTAGTTATAGGATTAATTAAAATGCTTGCCAAAGTCCCTCTCTTAACTTTGTGCTAGAATTTAATAACTTTTAGCAAATGTTGCCAAAATGTTATGTTTCTAATACACTGAAAATGGGGTCCTGTTAATCACTTATGTTAATTAACTGTCAAAAGCCTATAACCTTGGGGGAAGCTGGGTGGCACAGTGGATAGAGAACCAGGCCTAGAGATAGGAGGTCCTAGGTTCAAATCTGAACTCAGACACTTCCTAACTGTGTGACCCTGGGCAAGTCATTTAACCCCCATTGCTTAGCCTTTACCACTCTTCTGCCTTGGAGTCAAAAAAAAAACAAAAAAAAAAAAACAGTATTGATTCCAAGACAGAAGATAAGGGTTTCAATAAAATAAAAAATAAAAAAAGCCCATAACCCCTAAACAAGATCTCTGCCACAGACTAGGGGATGGTGATAACATTGACTGTATTTTTCCACAAATAAAGTCAGTTCTTCAACTCAAGATTTATGGCCCAAATATTTTATTTCTTACAGAAATTAGATGTTTAGTCTAATCTTACTTTAGTAGAGATGAAGAAACTGAGGCTTAGAGAGGCCAAGATCACATAGATAATTATCAGGAGTTTGAGTACTCAAAACTAGATTTGTTGACCTGGGCTCAGTCCAATACATTTTTTGGCTGTTATTCCAGATTAAGAAAATATTGCCCATATTATCATCTTTCTAAATTTCTGGGCATGTAAAGTTAAGTTCGGTTCAAATCAAGGCTGGAAGCAGCCCCCAAGCATTGCTATGTTCAAGGAATTGTGTTATATCCTAAAGATACAAAGATAAAAATAACAATTTTCATGGGAATGGAACCAAGATGATGTAGTAGAGGCAGAGAAACCCTAATATCTTTGTAATTTCCTTCCAACTAACTTTATTATTTTTTAAAACCCTTACCTTCCTTCTTAGAATCAATACTCAATATTGGTTCTAAGACAGAAGAGTGGTAAGGGCTAGGCAATGGGGGTTATGGAGCCACCCAGCTGCCCCCTTCCAACTAACTTTAACATAATGCTTCAAAACAAATATTGGAGTAGCAGAATCAGCATAGATGGGGAATGGCAATCTTACTGCTGAATAACTAGGAAGGTAGATAGGAAAGATCCATTTCACTGAAATGAGAGGGGAGTGCAGCTTTCAGTGAGGCCTTAGCAAGGACCTCTTATACAAGCCAAAAGCAAAGTATTCCCTCACTTCCCACCTGTGCAAGCTAGCAAAAAAGTCTGAGACCCTGCCTAACTCAAAAGCAAAGCACCACTGTGGCTACCCAGTACAAACCTGCAGGGAGGCACTAACTAAGCCCTAGCACAAGACAGCCTACCATTTACAAAGCAGTGCAGGCCAGCAAAAGGTTTTGAGAGAATCTGAATCAACTGTGAGAGACTACCAAGACAGGTCTCAGCCCACAGTTGGTAAAGGCAGGGGTGGGTCTGAAAACTTGTCAGAAGAAAATTACTGACTACCCTTTCCTGATACTGGATACATAACTCTGTTTCATAGACCACAGGAGTTTCTTGGTTACAGTTCCAAGAAAAGAGGGAAAATGAGCAGAAAGAGGGACTGAGGTCACAGTTCCAAAGTGGAAAATAGAGCTCATGGTCAATTATAGACCAGAGCACAGGCCAAGAAAGCATTGACTATATATCTCCTTAGATCAGATCACCTTGGAAGAACTGATATTTGCAAACACCCAGAACTAAATCCAATGGGAGCAACAAGAAAAACCTAAAGTTTAGAGGGGGGTGGTGTTCCCTCAAACCTGGGAACAAAATCCAAATTTAATATAAAATACATTCAAGAAATAGTCTGGGGAAATGAGCCAACATCCAAAAAAACCTAGTAATAGGAAATTATTATGGATACAGGGAAGAATAAGGCACAAACTTAGAAGAAGAAAATGAAATCAAAGCAGCAATAAGCAAAACCTCAAAGAAAAGTGTGAATTGATTCAGACCCTGGAAAATCTTGAAAAGTATTTTAAAAATCAAATAAAAGAGGCTGAAAAAAATAGAGAAAAGGAATTAAAGCAATGTAATGAAAAGTGATCATTTTTAAGTGATTTTAAAAGTCATTTTTTAATGACTTTTTAAAAGATTTTTAAAGTGATTAAAGAGGCACAAAAAGTACTGAAGAAAATGACACATTATAGAACAGCAAAATGGTAAGAGGAACAAAAATTCACTAATGTTATGAGTAAGATTAGATTAGCTAGTTATTAGGTATTGATTATATATTGATTAGGAAGTACCTAGCAGGAAGGAGCTGGAGCTGGGAATTCCAGGTTGGAATGAAGGAGGAGGAAGTCTATCTGTGTTCTGTATATGGACTCCATTAGTGGTAGGTAAAAACTGTTGCCAGCCTGGGAGACCTCAGAGCAAAGGACACCTTGCATCCTGTTTTCCCCTGGGATCCTGTGTGGTGTGGCATCTAAAAAGAACAAGATCTACAAAGCCAAGAGAAGAGGTGAAATTGGAGTTCTGGCGGACAGTGCTCCAAGCAAAACCCTTACTGCTTAGTTCCTGAGACAACTGTAGCTCCTGGCATCCAGAGATCATCAGTGGATTGCAGTGAGAATCCCAAAGCCACAAACCCTAGCTGCACTCAAGCCTGGCAGGTTCCAGGTTTGAGGCAGAAACCCAGAGACTCCAGTATAGCTCCTTGGGCCCTGTTAGTTAGATAGCTGAGATTAGTGTATTGAATAAGTCCTTCCCTGTCCCTTTGGGTTTTGTTATTAGGTGTTAAGATTTTAGAGTAGTCATTCCTATCCCTCCTTTTAGTTGTTTCTAATTAAAACCCAATTTCACCTTGTTACCTTTTCAGTTAATTCAAGGCCTCTGGCCAGAGTGACAGTTGGCTGTTATTTTTTCAGTTGGGAGTGGTGTAGCTGTACAAGACTTCAGTGTTCAGTTATAGTCTCTCTTACATCCCAGAGAGTGTTCCCACAAACCCCATAGTTGATTTTAATATCCCTGGTGACCCCATTACTTATATTTTCCTACACTAATGCAAATAATTTGTTAAAAAGCAGAATTGGCAAATGAAAAAGATGTACAAAAATACAGTGGTGAAAAGAATTTCATAAAAAGTAGAACTGATCAAATGGAAAAGGAGGTACAAATGCTCAATGATGAAAATAATCCTCTAAAACTAGTAATGGAAAAGAGGAGCTAAAGACTCCATGAGACATCAAGAAATGATTTTTAAAAATCAAAACCCTGAAAAAAAGAAGAAAATATTACATATTTCATTGGAAAAATGGTTGACCTGGAAAATAGGTCCAGCAGAAATAACCTAAGAATAAAATTGGACTACCTGAAAATCATGATTAAAAAGAAGAGCTTAGGCATCATATTATAAGAAATTAGAAAGGAAAACTACCCTTATATTTTTTAAAAAGAGGATAAACTAGAAATTGAAAGAATCCTTTGGGGACAGTGAGGTGGTTAGCAGATAAAGAAGTAGGCCCAAAGACATGAGGTCTCAGACTCAAATCTGTCCACAGACATTTCCTACTTGTGTGACCTTGGGCAAATCTCTTAAACTCTATTGCCTACTCTTCATTTATCTTCTGCTTTGGAACCAATACTTAGTATTATTTCAAAGATAGAAGGTAAAAGTTTTTATTTTTTAAAAATTGACCAATTTCCTCATGTCAGTGATCCCCAAATGCAAACTCTCAAGAATGTTATAGTTAAAATCCAGAGCTCTGAGGCTGAGGATAAAATATTATAAGCATCCTGAAAGAAACAATTAAAATATCATTGATCTACAGTGAGTATAGCATAGTACTTAATAGCTACTACTTTAAAGAATGCTTGGAATATAATATTTAGGAAGTCAAAGGAGCTAGGACTACAACCAAGAATTACTTATGCAGTGAAACTGAGTATAATCCTTCAGGGGGAAAAATGGTTATTTAATGAAATAGAGGACTTTCAATTATTTTTGATGAAAAGACCAGGGCTGAACAAAAAAATTGATGTTCAAATACAAGACTCAAGACTAAAAAGGTAAACAGGAAAGGGAAAATATGTGATTCAGTAAAGTTAAACTGTTTATATTCCTACACAGGAAGATGACTTTTGTAACGCTTAAGAATTTTATTATAACTGGGGTGGTTAGGAGAATACATAAACAGAGGGTGCAGGAATAAGTTGACCATAAAGACATGATATTTAAGAATCAAGTAAAAATGAGGATTGTACTGAGAGAAAGGGGGAGGGAGACATAGAATGGGATACATTTTCTCACATGAAGAGTCATAAAAAAGTCATGATAGTGGAGAAGACGATGAGGGTGGTAATGGGGAACATTGGAACCATATTTTTATTGGAATTGACTCGAAAAGGAAATGACATCCATACTCAGGTGGGCACAGAAATTTATCTTATCCTACAAAGAAGTAGGAGGGGAACAAGGATAAGGAGAAGCTGATAAAAAGGAGGGAGAATTGGAGGAGGCAGTGGTTATACTTGTGAGGAGAAACAGAATGAAGGAGAGAGAAAGAGCAGGATAAACAGGGGAATATAGGATGGAGGGAAATACTCAATAATCATAACTGTGAATGTTAATGGGATGAACTTACTAACAATATGGAAGCAAATTGCCCACAGGATAAAGACCAGAATTCTACAATATGTTGTTTACTAAAATCATATTTGAAGCAGGCAGACACAGACAGAATAAAGACAAGAAGATGTAACAGTCAGCTAAAGTAAAAAGAAAAAAAGTAGCAGTAGGAATCATGATCTGAGACAAAGCAAAAATAGAACTAATTAAAACAAATAAGGCAGGACATTACATCTTGATACAAAATACCTTAAACAACATGAAGTAATAACAATATTAAACATATATGCATCAAATGAGATAGCATCCATATTTTTAGAGAAGTTAGATGAGCTACAGATGAAAAAAGACAATAAAACTATACTAATGGGGAAACCTCAAATTTCCTATCTCAGAACTAAGTAAATCTAGCACAACAAACAAACAAACAAATAAATTAAAGAAGTGAATGGGTTTTTAGAAAAGTTACATTGAATATATATCTGGAGAAAATTAAATGGAAATATAAAGGAATATATCCTCTTCTCAGTCATAACATAAACAAAAATTGAATTAAAATTGATAATTGATAATTAATTGGGGGACAATTATGTGGTGTGGTTGATATAATGGGGATAAGCTAAAAGCCATCACAATAATATCAAAGATGAAGCAAAGATGTCCATTATCACCACTATCATTCAATATAATACTAGAAATGTGAGCTTTAACAATAAGAGAATAACAAATTGAAGGGATTAGCCAATTAGGGAAACTAAACTATTACTCTTTGAAGACAATATAATGGTATAGTTAAAGAATATTAGAGAATCAACTAAAAACAAGTTGAAATAATTAACAACTTTAACAAATTTGCAGGATATAAAATAACACATACAAATCATCAGCATTTCTATATATTACCAACAAAATCTAGTAGCAAGAGATAGAAATAGAAAATCCATTTAAAATAACCCTAGACAATATAAAATGCCTGAAAGTCTACTTGTAAAGACAAACCAAGAGCTATGTGAACACAATTATAAAATATTTTTCACATAAATAAAATCAGATTGGAACAACTGGAAGAATGTTAAATGCCCATTGGTAGGCCAAGTACATTTAATTAAAATGACAATTCTATATAAATTAATTTTCTAATTCAATGTCATACCAATCAAACTACCAAAAATTATTTTATAGTAGAAAAAATAACATAAAATTTATCTGGAAGAACAAAAGGTTAATGTTGTCAAGGAAGTTAATGGAAAAAATGTAGAATAAAATTATTTAATTTCCAATTTACTTTTAATTTGCCTCTTCACATACACTTACTAATTATAATTTTTATTGCATTATGATCTGAAAAAGTTGCATTTATTATTTCTGCTTTTCTTCATTTGTTTGCAATATTTTTATGCTGTAGTACCTGGTCAGTCTTTGTAAATGTATCATGTGCTGCTGAAAAGAAGGTATATTCCTTTTTGCCCCCCCCCCCATTCACTTTTCTCCATATATCTATTAACTTTAATTTTTCTAAAATTTCATTCATATCTCTTACTTCTTTCTTATTTATTTTTTATTTGATTTATCTAGATCTGATAGAAGAAGGTTGAGGTCTCTGACTAGTATAGTTTTACTATCTATTTCCTCCTTAATCTCCAATAGTTTTTCCTTTAAAAATCTGGATGCTATACCATTTGATGCATATATGTTGAGTAGTGATATTTCTTCATTGTCTATACTGCCTCTTAGCAGGATGTAATTCCTTATCTCAGATCTATTTTTACTTTTTGCTTTGTCAGATATCATAACTGCAACTTCTGCCTTCTTTTTCTCAGTTGATGCCCAATAAATTCTGCTTTTGTCTACCTGCCTCTTGGCATAATAATTGCTGACAATTATTATGAAATACTAGGAGTCAGCAGTTGGATCACTGATATTTTCACCTAAGAGTAGCCTTCCACCTCCCTTATGACTGTCTTACATTACTCTGAAAAGGGTTACATAGACCGTCTGCAAAGCAATTCATGACCTTGACAAAAATGGTTAAAAACCCTTGGTCTTTATGTAGATTAAATCCTGCTTTTCCACATATATATACATAATATAATTATAAATATATATAAATACATATATATGTATTTTTTTACTGTACAACTGTTTAAAAAACAAAACAAACATTTTGGTATACAAAAAAAAAGAAGATATGCAAATGAAGTCACATATTTCCTATAGATTTTATAAGTTCTGACATTTTGGGAAAACAACCATGCAATGTTGGGGATGAAGAACAGTGTAAGTGACCATTGGAACAGCGGAGACATCTGGGAGAGGGGAACCCAAACAGGAGGTCTTTTGGGGGTTGGAGCCAGAATGGATGGTCATGAATCCGGGCTCTGAGATCCCTGAGGAGGTCATTGGGTTTCCTGACATGAATAGGAGACCTGCTTCCTGTGACATCTTGTCTTCCAGACATTCACTTATATCACCAATAGTGCTTAACTGAGTTTAGGGTTACTGGACTTCCTTTGGGGAGCATTTTGAATCTCATTTGCCTCGGGCTTAGCCCAGCTGTATCCCACCTAGACTTATAGCAAATATAGCTTATAGGAAAGATTATTAGCGGAGTTGGGCAGGAGAAGCTCCGGTTAAGGGATGCCTTTGCTCACCTTTGGGATTTGAGGCTTGGTGATGACTCTCCAGAGTGACGGACCTGACTTAGGGATCCCTGTGTTCCCCTTTCCTACTGGTACCCTACCTTCATCTCCATTGCCCTTGTTCCTGATTAAATGCCCAAAGACTTCAAGATCAGATCTACTTTGGTTCAATTAGGAGGAGACTTGCTTGGGAGGGAGTGTAGCAGCACAGGCAGGCTGATCTCCATTTTGAGGCTGATCTCCATTTTGAGCCTGATCACCTCCTGTGAGGAAGGGGAGGTTTCTGTGTTCCCCAACTCGCACCATCACTGAATCAGGGTATCACTCACTTTTCCTTGAGGGGCCACCATTCCTTCAACCCCTCAACGCAGGCACACCCTCCCGGGATTCCCCATTTCCCCTGGAGATCCCATTTTAGTCCCTCAGTAATAGGGGTGGCTGTGAGGAAGGAGGAGACCTCTAGTCTTTACGGGCTTGTTCACAACTACATCCCCAATCCTCCTAACCACCCCCATTACAATTTAAATTACTTACATACTTAATAAAGCGTATTCTATATCTTTTTTCTTAATTTTCTGCTTTCCTTTTTATTTAGACAGTATTTGTTTTACTTGTACAAAAACTTTCCAATTTAATGTATTCAAAATTACCCATTTTGCATTTTACAATGCCCTCCATCTCTTGTTGACTCTTAAATTCCTCTCCTATCCATAAATCTGTAGGTAGTATGTTCTCTGTTCTTGTAATTTACACATGGTATCTCCTTTTATGTCTAAATCATGTACCCATTTTGATCTTATCTTAGTAAATGGTTTAAGATATTGGCCTATACCTAGTTTCTGCCAAACTTGTTTCCAGTTATCCCAGCAATTTTTACTAAACAATGATTTCATATCCCCCAAATATAGATTTATGCTTTGGTCAAATACCATATTGCTATAATCTTTTCCTGCTGTTTGTTGCATGTCTGTTCTGTTCCACTTGTCTGCTTTTCTATTTCTTAGCCAGTACTGGATAGTTTTGATAATTACTGCCTTATAAAACAATTTAAAATCTGGTACAGACAGACATACTTTCTTTATGCTTTCCCCCCATTAATTCCTTTGATATTCTTTATCTTTTATTCTCCCAAATGAATTTTGTTATTTTTTTCCAACTCAATAAAATAATTTCTGGTAATTTAATTTTGATGATATTAATAAGTAGATTGGCTTAGATAATATTGTCATTTTAATTATATTTGCTCTGACTATCTATGAACAATTATTATTTCTACAATTGTTTATACCTGACTTTATTTGTGTAGAAAGTATTTTATAATTATGTTCTTGTGGTTCCTAAGTTTGTTTTGGCAAGTATATTACCAGATATCTTTTTCTATCTGTGGTTATTTTAAATGGGGTATCTCTTTCTATCTCTTTGTATAGGACTTTGTCAGTAATATATAAAAATATAGATTATTTGTGTGGATTTATTTTATATATAGCTACTTTTCTAAAATTATTGAGTTTCAACTAAGTTTTAAATTAATTTTCTGATATTTTTCCACATATCATGTCATCAGCAAACAGGTAATTTTATTACTACTTTTCCCATATGATTCCATTAATTTCTTTTTTTTCTCCTATTGATCTTAGTGGCATTTCTAATACTGTCAAAGTATTGGTGATAATGGGAAATGAATAAATAAATTTCATCTTAACTTTCTTGCTCTGATAGTCTGGGCAGTTTATTTTTGTAAGTATTTTTCTATTTATCTTTCATTGATATACTTTTTCATATAATTGAGTAAAATAACTCCCAATTGCTGTTATTTCATATTTATTGGTGGTATAGTCACCTTTTCCATCTTTAATGTTAGTGATTTGGTTTTTCTTCTGTCTTATTTTATCAAGTTAAACAATGTTTTGTCAATTTTGTTGATTTTTTTCATAAAACCACAGATTTATTTATTAACTCAATGCTTTTTTTACATTCAGTTTTATTGATCTTTCCTTTAAATTTTAGGATTTCTAATTTGATGTTGAGTTGAGGATTTTTAATTTGCTTTTTCTAGTTTATTTAACTGCATTCACATTTCAATGATATTTTCTTTCTTTATTTTATTCATGTAAGCAATTAGAGATATAAATTTTTCTCTTATTACTGCTTTTGTTATATTCCATATGTTTTGGTATGCTGTCTCATTATTATCCTTCTCTTTATTAAAATTATTGTTTTAATAATTTGTTCTTTAAAACACTCATTCCTTAAGATTAAGTTATTTAGTCTCCGATTAGTTTTTACTTTTTGTTTTCATGGTGCCTTATTATATACAATTTTTATTGAATTATGGTATGAAAGAGTTGCATTTACTATTTCTAATTTTTACATTTAACTATAATATTTTTGTGTTGTAATGTGTGGTCAATTTTTGTGAAAAGTACCATATATTGCTGAGAAGAAGGTATACTCTTTTCTGTTCCCATTCAATTTTCTTCGGATATATATTGTATTTAACTTACCTAAGAGTCTATTCAACAACTTGACTTTGTAAGGATGGAATTTTGAGGAGGTGGAACCAGAGAAGAGGAGGAGACAGTTGCTAGCAGTTGGAACCAACAGGGGATTCTAGGAATTTCCAGGACAAGGGTCTTCAGGTTTAGGGGCTGGGAGGAGAAAGGAGGCAGAAAACCCAGCTCTGATCTGTCTGGAGGACTTCCCAAGGATCTTTCCCTTGGAGATTAAAATCCTGATCCTCAGTTTATAACCATTGAGACATTGCTCAACCATCATCCTGTCAACTGAGATTTGGACTCCACTGGGAGCAAATCTCTCAGACTCCTTCACTTATTACCTGTCCTTTCAGAGAGACCCTTTTTAGACAAAACTATAATTACAGAAGAAGATTAGAAATGAGAATAGAAGGGGAAGGAGGGGGAGAAACTTAGGAGTTGGAACTGTCTTGGTTCCTACCTAAGTGAAGGACCCTGTAGGGTTAGTGGAGATGGCTCCCCCAAATCCCTTTTCCCTTCACCCCTTTCCAAAATCTCTGATTTGTTAATAATAAAATACAACTAGCAGCCAGATAGCATTCTTGAGTACCTGGGGGACAGCAAGAGAGGGAAAAACCACATCTTGGTCTGGCTGACTCCATCTTTTAGCCAGACCACCTGCTGTGAAGGCAACTGGCATTTGGGGAGGCTTATGTGAGCCCCAATATTATTTAAAACCAGATTGGGGTACCACCTACCTCCTCTTTTAGGGAAGCCTTTCTCTCAACTCTTGAGGGGTGGCATGTTCAACTAGGTCATCCAGTATTGGGATCATACTCCTTTAAAGTCTCCTCAGTAATTTTTGGCCCTAGGGGGTGTGGAAAGGAGAGTTAAACTTCTCTCTCTCTCTCTCTCTCTCTCTCTCTCTCTCTTTCTCTCTCTCTCTCTCTCTCTCTCTCTCTCTCTCTCTCTCTCTCTCTCCCTCGTCTACCAAATCCATTCTGAGTCATTTTATTACAACTTCTTTCTTGGTTAATTTTTGGTTAGATTTTTCTAGTTGTGAGAGGAAGAGATTAAATTCCCCTACTATAATTGTTTTGTTTTCTATTTCTGTCTGTAACTCATTACATTTTTCCTTTAAAATTTTGGATATAACATTTGTAGCATATAGATTTTAAAATGATGTTTTGTCATTTATGGTATCTTTTAACATAATACAGTTCCACTATTTATCTCTTTTGACTATATCTGTTTTAGCCTTAACTTTGTCAGAGACCATGATTGTATAAATTGAATCTCTGACCCATACCCAATGTTCATACAAGAAGTCCCACTTCTTTGACTTCATCCCATCTTCATTTTTCAGAAAGCTTCTTCTAGCTTGGTCACTCTGTCATGTTACAAAGGTGAGGTGGCCCGACCTGCCTGGTTTTCAGAACACACTCACTAGGGACTGCTTTGATTTTAAAAGGTCAAAATCTTTTGTATTGTTGCTTTATGGAAGGAAGGTACAATCACCAGAGTTTCTTGATAGGTGAGTAACCATTTAATAAATGTTTGAAATGTATTGAGCTGAATATATCTTTCTATAAGAAAGTAGGTAAATTTTCTTGTTGTTTGGCCTCTGTTACTAGCTAATCATTTAATAATGGGCAAGAAGTGTCAGTGTTGAAACCTTAACAACATATGGTGCACTGTTGTGGTTAGTGGAGAGGCCTGACTATTCACTGCCCATCTGACAATTCTATAATGTCCTCCAGAGTAGGACCAAGGTTTCAGCCCCTGGGACTCCTCCTTTATGAGAGCTGGCTGCTGCATTGAAAATTGAAAGGAATACAGAGAAGCTCTGAATAACCCTGAATAAAACTTCACATAAAGGAAGAAAATTCCTTTGGTTGGGGAAGGAATGGATATTGGAATGCTGACTAGTAGGTATTATAAGAGAGAATCTTCCCTGTTGAAAGTGATCAAAGTAAAGTGTGGGATAGTGCCTTGTTGCTAATTCCAAGAGGCTTTGCTCTATGTGGACCAGCAGAGGATATAAAGTCACCAATATAATAGCAAAAAGTCAGACTCGCTCCCAACACCATGATTTCCACAATCTCTTTGGTCAAAGAATAATTAGGATCATTGTGACCCCAATATCCTTCTTGCCTTACTCTCCAGTCCAGGGTGTTTAATGAGAAAATGAGAATTTCAACTCTTTTCTCCTTCCTCACTTTGTGTATTCTCTTAGTGGCCAATGGCTCATCTGCTTCCAAGAACTTGCGGCTTATGGTTATTCTATCTTGGATGTCTAGGTCCAGAAAATCCAGAAGATATTCCTGAAAAATAGAGGCTAGTCTCCTTCAGCAGAATAAAATAAGCATCTGAAAGAAGTCATCAGAATAGTCAGAGAGTATTCAAATTTGGTAAAGGAAAAGGTCAATGATAAAGCAAACACTGGTGTTTTATTGTGCTTTATTGGCATGTCAGTGTGCTTGAACCACCCTCATAGCTCAAGTTAAAGCAAATACCCTGGATATTGGATTTCTAGAAAATTGGCAATTGGTAAAATGACATGATCATGAACAAACACAAACACACATTGTCAATATAAATCAACAGAGGGAAAGACATAGGGTAGGGACTACTCAAAACTGGGGTTTAAGTGGCAAGATTATATATCCTAAGAATGGTTTGATGGAGGACAAGTAATTGATGTCACCTATAGAAGGGAGTATTCCAGCCCTCTCTCAGATGTCTTGGAGAAATTCTTGGTATCATTTATTGATTTCAGGCTTGAGTGAAGCTTGAGTAGGAGGATTTTCTTTATTGGGGTCACAAATTGGTGGGAAGATCAGATTTTAACTAAGGAAAAATAAGGAAGATGACTCAAGATCCCTCAAGTGGGTCAAGTATTCATCCACTCTCAGGGAAACTAGGTAGCTCAGTGGTTTGAGAGCCAGACCTAGAAACAAGGGGTTGCAGGTGCAAATTTAAACTCAGACACTTCCTAGCTGAGTGTCACCCTAGTGACCCTGGGACTCCTCCTTTATGACAGGTGGCTGCTCCACTGAAAGCAGAAGGGATACAGAGGAGTTCTGAATAACTCTGAATAAAACTTCACATAAAGAAAGAAAATTCCTTAACCTCCATCGCCTAACCCTTACTGATCTTTTGCCTTAGAACCAATAAATAGTACTGATTCTAAGTGAGAAGGTAAGGATTTTTTAAGTTTTAAGAAGGTAAGGATTTTTAAGTTTTAATAGTACTGATTCTAAGTGAGAAGGTAAGGAAATCACCCAATCAAAAAACTAAAAGTCTTATCTGCCTCACATAGTTGAGTGGAAAAGAATAAACTGTCCATTTTCTCCACATGTTTCTATGGACAGTGGAACTATTTAACCTAAATGAATCCATATTGGAGCCCTATTATTATAAATGTGCTATCAAACAATATAAAATTTACAATTATCATACAATGCCACCAAGTTTATCCTCTTGCTACTAGGATAGTGTGATTTCTTTTTCTCAAAAGTTGAATTTATTTTTTTTAACCTTTTAGGGAAAGAACATTGGAATTGAAATTAGGAAATGGTAACTTTAGATTTCCTGTTAATTTGATTTGAGTAAGTTATTTTGCATGGTTTTCTCCTCCCTCACTGGCTGCCCTTATCAGATGGTAGTGATCCACTCATGAAAATTATTTTGTGTTTATTTATATACTTGTATATGTTTATATATTTATTCATACATATGAATATATTGATATGTACACATATTTATATGTGTATATGTTTCACCTAACAGACCAGTGATGGCAAACCTATGGCATGGGTGCCAAAGATGGCATGCTGAGCACTCTTTGTGGGCATTTGGCCACCTTCTAGCTTCCTTCCCCTCACCCCCCCTCCCCAGAGTTCATTACTGGAAAGGCAGAGGGATTTGGGCAGAGCTGTTCCCCTCCCCCTCTCCACTGTGCCTAACAACATTTTTTCACATCACCCATCCCTTTGCCCAGCAGCCCAATAGGCTCACACAGGGGTTATGGTGGGCAGCTCATAGGTGGCAGATCTGGAGCAGAGCAGAGTGCTTGGGCCTTTTCTCTCCCCTTCTTTACACTGGCTGAGGACATTCCTCACTTCACCCACTCCTTCACCCAACAGCCCCATGGGAGCATTTTCTCCCTCCCCTGTGTGAGGCAAAGGGGGAGCAAGGTACTTGGTGGTGAGGTGAGCACAGGATATGGTTTGCCATCACTGTAATAGACTGTGTTTCACTTGGTGATGATCTCATCAGCTTCAATGGATTTAATAGCCATCTCTATGCTAATGATTCTAAAATTTACCTTTGTTGCCCTGATCTCTCTGCTGACCTCTAATTTTTAAAATCTAACTGCTTTTGGGGAACTTTGAACTGGATCTCCAGAATATGCTAAATTCAGTGCTAAACTTAACATTTCTAAAACACAATCCATTACTTTTCTCTCTAAACCCTCCCTCTTCTACTTTTCCTATTACTACTGAAATTAATTTATTTGACAATGTCACATAGCTTGATAATAGAAGAACTGGTCTCCCTGTCATATGTTTTTTTTTGTTTTATCCTCAATGCCTTTGGCTTTCAAAATGGAAATCACAGTACTGTCTTCTCTTTTTAGATGGAAGTCCCTAAGAGTCTTGACCAGCAGATTCCTATCAAGGTCATAATCTGCCTAAAGATTAAGAACACATGCTCTTTAAATTTAAAAAATCCCATGAGAAAAATTTTTCTGAGATTAAGAAAGCATATTTTTATTTTAAAAAATAATTTAATAATTTTAAACTTGATTATGTTATACTTAAGCTGATTTTACTGTATAACAGAATCATTGCTGTTTGATCCAGTAATGTGTGTTATTCTCATACATGATGAGAAAGTCTTTTTCCTAACTGCTTGAAATTTCACCTTAGGGTCAGATCCTTCCAAAGCTATTATAAAGAACTGAGGTATGAGCATGAATATGGAATGACTCTAACTATTCTCTGAGCTGCTGGATATACCAAAATCTCATAATCTCATGCTTTTCCTGAGCAAATAAGTGTCTCAGTAGTCTCATTATTATTTTTCTTTTCAGCCTTTCTTTTTTAAAAATGTAAATTTATTTATTCATTTGTTTGTTACATTAAATACTCAGCTAATTTCCCTTACTCCCTTCCCTCTCCCCATTAAAGAAGACACTGACAAAAAGATACATGTCTTATTTATATTTATCAATTCACTCTCTGGAGGTAGACATATAGAAGTCATTCTTCAGACAACATATCTGTTCCTGTATGTAATGTTTTCTTGGTTATGTTCAGTTCACTCTCATAATTTAAGCTCTACCATTTCCAACCAGAATGAGAAAGAAATCACTTGGCAGGAGAAAAGAGGAGAAAGAGAGATAAAATGTCTTCTAATTTTCTGTTCTCCAGGTGCAGGTCCTTCTACTTGTGTGACAGATGTTTAAAAAAAATAAAAGGAATCCCTAGAAGTGCACCTCTCCTCTCTATAATAACGTTAAAATATGTCCATAGGCTTTCCCAAATAGACCTGAGCAATGTCTTGAAATAATTCAGTTCTTTTTACTTAAATGCTAAGTGATTAAATTTAATAATTTAAAAAGTTAATCACATTAGATATAAAGTATTGGAATTCTAAAAGATGTACCACAATATGCTTTTTGCCCTCAGAGAACTTAGAATCTACTATGAGATGTAGAGCTTGGTGTATGTGTGAGTATGAAAAAAAAGGCGTTATAAAGGCAAGGACTGTGATAAAGGCAAAAGAGAGGGCTAGACAAAGAAACTTCTTTTATGGTCTTCACTCCAAAAGCAAGTGTCATGGTTATGAAGTCGGCTATCTCCTGATAAGGACCATGAAATTGATGGTGCAGCTTTAACTTCCATTAAACAAAGAAGTATAATGATCAGTCACAAGAAAAACAAATCATCATGTTGTCAGAAAACAACTCTTGACTAAATATGAGGGTTTGCTAGAATACTTCTCTTCTTTATGAATCTACATCTAGATATTTATTTTCCTTGTCAACCTCCTTCTATAAGCTAATAGTCTCCAAATTTGCTGTTTGCAGAGCTCTATCAGTAAAAAAAAATTATCAAAGTGCCTGCCCAATATATTTATAGATAGCTATTATTTAGTTATCCAAAAGTAATAGGACAGGTCCCAAAAGTCCTAGTGTGGTTTTTAGGATTTAATAACTTTAAACTGGATATGTATTACATTATGCACATACAAGTTCTGTTACTATAAAATGTATACTATAACAATAGGCAAAAAATACAAATTTAAAAGGATAAGGAATGAAAGGAAAATGAAATGAAAAGGATTTTTAAATTAATAATTTTATTATTTGTTATTATTTTGTATTTTTTGTATTTATATTAATATTTCAAAATATTTTTGCTCTCACTAAATTTTGAATAGTGGTAACAGCATATAATAGCATGTGTGCTTCATAATTTTTCAAAATCATCATTTAACATTTCCTTATAAGATTAAAAAAGCATAAGACATATAAGTATATACTACTTAAGTATATACTACAGTGTGCATAAAATAAGGAAGAAAAAAGTCCTCTTTTCTCATCCTCTAATTCAGTTTTAGCAGGAACCAAGTTCTTTCAATTTTGTAAGGAATTAAATTAAGAGTTTTGACTAAAATATGAGAATTCTAAGGTAATATTGTGGGTGCCAATTAAAAAAATATTATAGCTAAAGTCAAAATTACTTTTAATAGCTTTTTATTTACAAAGAGGTGGAAAGAGTGAAAGTAGAGAAGTATAAAAAGAGGGTACAGAAGATGTCTAGCTTACCACACTAAATATTGCTCCGGTGCTCGGCTCAGCCCAGCAGGACATGTTAACCATGTACCAGAGGACCCATGTGGCCATCTCCAAGAGGGAAAGACCTTTCCAGAACTAATTTCTCCATAAGTCAGGAAAGGAAGGCCAGCTACTCACCCAAGAAACAGTCCAAGAGCCAAGGTTCCAAGTTGAAACCAAGGTCTAAATCCAAAGTCACCTCCAAGAGACAGGTCACTAGCCAAAGCTCCAAGCTAAGACTCAAGCCAAAGTCCCCCACTTGAAGTTCAGGACTTTTGAGAGTCCTTTTTCTACATCACTTCCTGTCCCTTCCCCTCTTCACAAGAACCAATCACAGCTTCCAAATTGCCTAGCACTGCCCAGGGGGGCAGTGTCTGTGGGATCCACCTCTCATCCTCTGAAGATGTCAACTCTTATCAAAGTATTCACAAGTTTCTGATTGATTGGGTTAAAAGGGTAGAGCTCTCCAAGTAAGTGACTTGAGAATTCTCTTGCTTAATGGCAAACAAAGTGTTAAGTAGGGGTTAAGTAGGGGTTTCTTGATTGATTAACTCAAAATAGGCAAAGAGAATAAAGAATTCCCTTTCACAACTGGGAACATGATAGACTCAGAGAAGAGGCAATACTTGAGCTGGTCTTTTGAAAGACGGGAAGATCTTGTTAAACTTTCCCTTCAATCACTTCTATCAGCTTACCTGGCATGAAGTTTGTAATTCTATTACCTCAGAAACTTTTTTTCTTTCAGGACCTAGCATGATTGACATTTGCCATAACGAGTGATATATATTGGTTAACGGGGAAAATAGCTTCAAATTATTTCAAAAACCTAGCTAACTAGTTTTCTTGCCTCAAATATCACCCTTTTCCAGTCTCTTCTTCATCCAGATAGCGAAGTGATTTCTTTTAGCATAGATCTAACATGCCACTTCTTACTCCATGAACTGAAATGGTTCCCTATTGCCTATAAAATAAGATGTGAATTCATCTCTTAAGAAATTTATTTATTTATCTGTTTGTTGGTTACATTAAAATACCAGCTAGGAGACTATAGCAAAAAGCACAAGGATCCTTTGCTGTGACCAGGTGGTACAAATACAGGAATGCAGGACTGGTTTAATATTAGGAAAACTGTCAGCATATTTGACCAGATAAATAACCAATCTAATAGAAATTGCATGATTATATCAATAAATGCAGAAAAAATTTTGACAAATATAACAATCATTCCTATTAAAATTCTAGAAAGCAAAGGAATAAATGGGTTATTCCTTTACATGATAAGTAGTATCTACCTAAAACTATCAGCAAGTATCATCTGCATCAGGAGCAAGTTAGAAACTTTCCCAATAAGCTCAAGAGTGAAGCAAGGTTACCGAAATAAACACAGGAATTATACAAACACAACTACAAAACACTTTCCAAACAATTAAAACTAGATCTAAACAATTGGGAAAAATTTGATTGCTCATGGGTAGAATGAGCTAACATAATAAAAATGAGCATTCTACCCAAATTAATTTACTTATTTAGTGCCATACCTATCAAACTACCAAGAAACTTTTTTGCAGAACTAGAAAAAACTATAACAAAGTTCATTTGGAAGAAAAAAAGATCAAGAATATCAAGGGAAATAATGGGAAAAAAAACATGAAGGAAGGTGGCCTAGCAGTACTAGATATTAAACTACACTATAAAGCAGTGGTCATCAAAACAATATGGTACTGGCTAAGAGACAGAAGGGAGGATCAGTGGAATAGACTTGGGGTAAGTGACATTAGCAAGACAGTCTATGATAAACCCAAAGAACCCAACTTTTGGGATAACAATCCACTATTTGAAAAAATCTGCCGGGAAAATTGAAAAATAATATGGAAGAGATTAGGTTTACATCCACACCTCATAGCCTACACAAAGATAAATTCACAATGGGTGAATGACCTGAATATAAAGAAGGAAACTATAAGAAAATTAGGTGAACACAGAATAGTATACTTGTTAGATCTCTGGGAAATAAAAGATTTTAAATCCAAGCAAGAGTTAGAAAAAATTACAAAATGTAAAATAAATAATTTTGATTACATTAAATTAAAAAGGTTTTGTACAAATAAAAACAATGCAACCAAAATCAGAAGGGAAGCAACAAACTGGGGGAAAAAATCTTTATAACAAAAATCTCTGACATAGGTTTAATTACTCAAATATACAAGGAGCTAAATCAATTGTACAAAAAAATCAGGCCATTCCCCAATTGATAAATGGGCAAGGGACATGAATAGACAATTTTCAGATAAAGAAATCAAAACTATCAATAAGCACATGAGAAAGTGTTCTAAATCTCTAATAATTAAAGAAATGCAAATCAAAACAAATCTGAGGTACCACCTCACACCTAGCAGATTGGCTAAAATGACAGTACAGGAGAGTAATGAACGTTGGAGGGGATGTGCCAAAATTAGGACGTTAATGCATTGCTGGTGGAGTTGTGAATTGATCCAACCATTCTGGATGGCAATTTGGAACTATGCCCAAAGAGCGCTAAAAGATTGCCTGCCCTTTGATCCAGCCATACCATTGCTGGGTTTGTACCCCCAAAGAAATTATAGGGAAAAAGACACGTACAAAAATATTTACAGCCGTGCTTTTTGTGGTAGCAAAAAGCTGAAAAATGAGGGTATGCCCTTCAAGGGAATGTCTGAACAAATTGTGGTACATGCTGGTGATGGAATACTATTGTGCTCAAAGGAATAATAAATTGGAAGAATCCCATGTGAACTGGAATGACCTCCAGGAATTGATGCAGAGTGAAAGGAGCAGATCCAGGAGAACATTGTACACAGAGACTGATATACTATGGTAAAATTGAATGTAATGGACTTCTGTACTAGCAGCAATGCAATGACCCAGGACAACTCTGAGTGACTTATGAGAAAGAATGCTATACACATTCAGAAGAAGAACCCTGGGAGTAGAAACAAAGAAGAAAAACAACTGCTTGAACACATGGGTTGATGCGGAAATGATTTGGGCTGTAGACTCTAAATGGCCACCCTAGTACAACTATAAATAATATGGAAATAGGTCTTCGAAACCAGTGGAAATGTGCATCACCTATGGGGGGTGGGAGTTTGCGGGGGAGAGAATAATAACATATATTATGTAACCATGAAAATTGTTTTCCTAAAAACTAAGATTTAAAAATAAAAAAAGAAAAGAAAAGAAAAATATGTCCTTCCAAAAATGAGCACACTATTAAAAAAATAATGAACAGTTCCGGGTTAAGATGGCAGCAGAGTAAAAAGCAGCTGCTTGACTTCTCCTAACCCACGCATATAGGACTCCTCAAGAAGACATAAAAACAAATCCAGAGGAAAGAAGGGACCCCACAACAGGGCGCAACATTGGAGGTATGTGGAAATGGGGCATTTCCATGCTATAAAAGGGTGAAACAGCTCCCACGAAAACACGAGTGGAGCAACCCCCTCCCCCACCCCACACCACCTACCGCACCAAAGCCATGGCATGGGAGTCAGAGCAGGTTTGAGGCACCCATCGGGTCATTGGCAGCTCACCAGGGCTTGTTCCTGGGAGCAGCAAGACTTGGGACCCCCCCGGGAGGCTGAGGAACTCGCGGACTCTGAGAGCAGACCCTGAGCCCAGACCCTGAGCCCAGGCGCCAGCTGAGGCATGGATTAAAGCGCGGACTGGGGCGCGGACAAAGGGGCTGATCCTGAGTGCAGGAGCAGACCTTGAGTAGGGACCCAGTGCAGAGAGGTGCTTGACTGTGGAAGCAGCTCCCTGAGACTGTTAAAGGAGTTTCAGGCAAAAGAACGAACAAGGAGACCACCAGGAGGCTTGCCCCAAAACAACTATACCTGAGACCTCAGGAATCTCTAAAGAGCCACAAACAGATCCTGGGCACAAGCATAAAGCTGAGAGGGAACTCAGCTTAATATGGCAAGCCAGAATCATCAGGAAAACCAGAAGAGAAAGATGAAGAAGAAAAAACCTTTAACACTTGACAACTTTTACACAGAAAAAATCCAGACAACAGAGGAAACAGTAGAGGAGAACAAACAATCCAAACCTTCCCAAAACAATGAAAATGGATCACAAGGTCTTGAAGAGTTCAGATCTGAGATCATGAGAAAGGTGGAAGAGATCTGGCAAGAAAATAACAGTTTAAAAGGCAGAATTTAACAATTGGAAAGTGAGGCAAGTAAATCAAAGACCAGAAATGACCAGATTGAAAAGGAAAACCAAAAGATTGTAGCGGAAAACCAAAAGATTGTAGCCAAAAACCAGTCTCAAAAGGCTAGAATTGAGCAATTAGAAAAAGATGCCCCCAAATCAAAAGAATTAATAAGCAAATTGGAGACCAAAATCAAACAGCTGGAAAACAGGTCAGACTAAACTGAAAAGGAAAATCAAAAGCTTATAGCAGAAAACCTAAAGACAAGAATTGGGCAAGTAGAAGCCAATGATCTATCAAGACAGCAAGATCAAATAAAACAAAGTCAAAAGACAGATAAAATAGAAGAAAACATGAAATATCTCAATGAGAAACTGATAGATCAAGAAAACCGGTCTAGAAGAGACAACTTGAAAATCATTGGTCTTCCTGAAAAACCAGAAATTAATAGAAATTTGGACTCCATACTAAAAGAAATTATTCAGCAAAATTTCCCCGAAGTTCTACAACAAGAGGGCAATATAGACATTGAAAGGATCCATAGATCACCTTCTACACTAGACAATGAGAAGACAACTCCAAGAAATATAATAGCTAAATTTAAGAGCTTCCAACTAAAAGAAAAAATATTACAAGAAGCCAGAAAGAGACAATTCAGACCAAGGATCACACAGAATCTGACAGCCTCCACACTAAAAGACTGCAAGGCTTGGAATATGATATTCAGAAAGACAAGAGAACTGGGTTTACAACCAAGGATCACCTACCCATCAAAACTGACTATATTCTTCCAGGGGAAAGTTTGGGCATTCAACAAGATAGAAAATTTCCAAGCATTTGCACAGAAAAGACCAGGACTAAATGGAAAGTTCGATATCCAACCACAAAAATCAAGAGAAACATGAAAAGGTAAATAAGAAACAGAAGGGAAAGTAAGAAAACTCTTATTTTTTAAATTTTGCCTCTTTAAGGGCTTCAATAAGATCTAATTATTGGTACTCCTATGCGGGGAAATGTTATGTATAATTCTCTGTAGTGAACTCTGTTCACCATTATAGCATTGACTATTATAATAATTAGAAGAATTATTCATAGGGAGAGGTTGGAATACCAAATGGTCTAAGATAATATGGGTGGGAAGGAAAAAGGGGGATGAATAGTAGAGGACACTAAGAGAATCTTGAAGGAATAAGAAAAATAGGATATTCTATTACACACAAAGAGGGCATGGGAAGGAGAAGGGATGAATACTATTATAAGGAGAGGAAGAGAGCATTAAGAGGTAATATTTACACCTTACTCTCAGTGTAATTAACCCTGAGAGGGAAGAATAGTTATTTCCATTGGGATATAAAACTCTATCTAACCCTACTGAGAAAGTCAGAAGGGATAAACCAAGGGGAGCAAAGGAGTGGGGAGGTCAAAAAAGGGAGGGGAGAAGAAGGGGGAGGGAATTCATAAGGCCTTTAAAAATAAAAAGAGGGGAATAATAAGGGAGGGGGAAGAAAGGGAAGTTAATCAAGGGAGGGGATAAGGGATACCGGCTTAAAGCAAATAAAGGAAATAAAGGAAATAGTTTAAGAAGAAGGGATAGGAATAGGGGAGGATACGAAAATGTCAGCAAATGCACAACTGACAATTATAACTCTGAATGTGAATGGGATGAACTCACTCATAAAACTGAAGCAAATAGTAGAGTGGATTAGAAACCAAAATCTTACCATATGTTGTCTACAAGAAACACATATGAGGTGGGTGGACGTACACAAGTTTAAGGTTCAGGGCTTGAGCAAAATCTTTTGGGCGTCAAATGAGAAAAAGAAGGCAGGAATGGCTATTATGATTTCTGACAAAGCCAAAGTAAAAATAGATATGATTAAAAAAGACAGGGAAGGTCATTACATCCTGATTAAAGGCAGTGTAAACAATGAGGAAATAACACTGCTCAATATGTATACACCAAGTGGTACAGCATCCAAATTCATAAAGGAGAAACTGGCAGAGCTCAAGAAGGAAATAGACAGTAAAACCATACTAGTGGGAGATCTAAATATTCCTCTGTCAGATTTACATAAATCAAACCAAAAAATAAATAAGAAAGAGGTAAGAGAGGTGAATGAAGTCCTAGAAAAATTAGATTTAATTGATATTTGGAGAAAAATAAATAGGGACAAAAAGGAATACACCTTCTTTTCAGCTGCACATGGTACATTCACAAAGATTGACCATGTAATAGGGCATAGAAACATTGCAAACAAATGCAAAAGAGCAGAAATAATAAATGTAACTTTCTCAGATCATAATGCAATAAAAACAATAATTAGTATGGGCACCTGGACAGGCAAATCAAAAACTAATTGGAGGGGCAGCTGGGTGGCTCAGTGGAGTGGGAGTCGGGCCTAGAGACGGGAGGTCCTGGGTTCAGGCCCGGCCTCAGCCACTTCCCAGCTGTGTGGCCCTGGGCAAGTCACTTGACCCCCATTGCCCACCCTTGCCAATCTTCCACCTATGAGACAATGCACCGAAGTGCAGGGGTTTAAAAAAAACTAATTGGAAATTAAATAATATGATTCTCCAAAACCAGCTAGTCAAAGAAATGATTTCAAAGAAGAAATCATAGAAACAATGAACAATTTCATTGAAGAGAATGACAATGATGAGACATCCTACCAAACTCTGTGGGATGCAGCCAAGGCAGTACTCAGGGGGAAGTTTATATCCTTAAGTGCATATATTAACAAATTAAGGAGGGCAGAGATTAATGAATTGGGCATGCAACTTAAAAAATTAGAAAGCGAGCAAATTAAAAATCCCCAGATGAAAACTAAATTAGAAATACTAAAACTCAAGGGAGAAATTAATAAATTTGAAAGTAAAAGAACTATTGAATTAATAAATAAGGCTAGAAGCTGGTATTTTGAAAAAACAGATAAAATAGACAAAGTACCAGTTAATCTAATAAAAAAAGGAAAGAAGAAAACCAAATTGACAGTATCAAAGATGAAAAGGGAGACCTCACCTCTAATGAAGGGGAAATTAAGGCAATCATTAAAAACTATTTTACCCAATTATATGGCAATAAATATAGCAATTTAAGACATATGGATGAATATTTACAAAAATATAAATTACCTAGATTAACAGCAGAAGAAATAGAATACCTAAATAATCCCATATCAGAAAAAGAAATTGAACAAGCCATCAAAGAACTCCCTAAGAAAAAATCGCCAGGGCCTGATGGATTCACAAGTGAATTCTATCAGACATTCAAAGAGCAACTAATCCCAATACTATACAAATTATTTGATATGATAAGCAAAGAAGGAGTCCTACCAAATTCCTTTCATGACACAAATATGGTACTGATTCCAAAGCCAGGGAGACCAAAAACAGAGAAAGAAAACTACAGACCAATCTCCCTAATGAACATAGATGCAAAAATCCTAAATAGAATACTAGCAAAGAGACTCCAGCAGGTGATCAAGAGGATCATCCACCATGATCAGGTGGGATTTATTACAGGAATGCAAGCGTTTCCAGTAAGATCAGGAGTGAAACAAGGATGCCCATTATCTCCTCTATTATTTAACATTGTACTAGAAACACTAGCAGTAGCAATTAGAAAAGAAAAAGAAATTGAGGGTATTAAAATAGGCAATGAGGAGACTAAGCTATCACTCTTTGCTGATGATATGATGGTATACTTAAAAAATCCTAGAGAATCAACTAAGAAGCTTGTAGAAATAATCAACAACTTTAGCAAAGTTGCAGGGTACAAAATAAATGCACATACATCATCAGCATTTCTATATATTTCAAACACATCACAGCAGCAAGAGGTAGAAAGAGAAACACCATTTAAAATCACCCTAGACAATATAAAATACTTAGGAATCTATCTACCAAAACAAACACAGGAATTATACGAAAAAAACTATAAAACACTTTCCAAACGATTAAAACTAGATCTAAAGAATTGGAAAAACATTGATTGTTCATGGGTAGGATGAGCTAACATAATAAAAATGACCATTCTACCCAAATTAATTTACCTATTTAGTGCCATACCTATCAAACTACCAAAAATCTTTTTCACTGAATTAGGAAAAACTATAACAAAGTTCATTTGGAATAACAAAAGATCAAGAATATCAAGGGAAATAATGAAAAAAAATGTGAAGGAAGGGGGCCTAGCAGTACCAGATATTAAACTATACTATAAAGCAGCAGTCATCAAAACGGTATGGTACTGGCTAAGAGACAGAAGGGAGGATCAGTGGAATAGACTCGGGGTAAGTGACGTCAGCAAGACAGTATATGATAAACTCAAAGAGCCCAATTTTTGGGACAAAAATCCACTATTTGACAAAAACTGTTGGGAAATTTGGAAAACAATATGGGAGAGATTAGGTTTAGATCAACA